>NW_020837954.1:27633909-27966581 GCF_003676395.1 Aethalodelphis obliquidens | reverse complement strand
GACTCTCAACCACTGCGCCACCAGGGAAGCCCTGTGTCACCTTTTATAATTGGATGATTCTTTTCATAGGGATACCTGCCCACAACATGTGCATAAGTAAGTTATCCCTCTGGGAAGCTCCCCTGGATGAACAAAGGTAGCCTCATCTTGCAGATTTTTACACTTATCTTAGGTCTGCCTGATGGTATTTCCTTAAATGCTTGAAGGTCTCTCAAAATACCTCAAAGACAGAGTCATTTTGTTTTGGAGAAGGAGGCAAAGCAACGCCTAACTTTTACACAAGTATACTACCAGGACACATATGGTGCTTCCAGAAAGAAAGTTTTGTGTTCAGTGTGGTGTCCCTTGCAAATGGGACCAATATCATTTTAGGGTACAGGTTGACTTCCTTTGTGATGAGGACTCCCAGTGATTCTGACAGAATCATTAAGGTCCGTCCTTCTCCTATACCTAGCAGGTGTTTCTTTTCTAGGTGCCATGATTGTTGCTCTCCCTTCGCTACCACAAAATTGTGTCTCTTTTCAGTAGCTATGATTACAACGTTTTTCCATTATCACCTACTTGCACCCAGACTCTCCAACTAGAAGCGTGGGATTCAGATAAACAAGAACATTTTTATTAAGCTTATAGACCCCTACATAGACCACCTTAGGGTTATTCAGCAAACACTGTACTCAACGAAGTGGTCATTATAAGATCAAATTAGTCCAATAAGGGAATCCAGGTGGCCGAATCAGAATTAAGCTTAAATTCTCCAGACTACCTTTTAATTGGCCACCACCGGGAGAATATACCAACTAGCCAGGCTTAGAGTTGTCCCTGAGAGACAGAAAGAGGTATCATTCCAGCACAGGTCAGTGTGAAAACTCCAAAATTCCTTCCAGAGAGGTAGATATAATCTCCCCCACCCTTTGTCCCAATTACTTCTTAGGAAGCAACTGGGAGAAAATGATTTCTTTCTGCTAAAGGCTGCATTGAATGATTAAATTGTCTTACTAAAGTATGTGGGCAAGGAGAAGGTGAGGGAGACAGAATCAGAAATCTTTTCAAAGTAGATTTTTTAAGAGGCTGTTTCAACGTTGTCAGTATCAGATACCTGCAGAGAGTAGGATGGATGGGAAGGCCCATTAAATATCTTGACCAGAAACACATTGATGAGTGGCTTCTTCAACAAAAGGTACACCATTGTCAGGCTGCGAATGTGACACAGATTGGTTTTGAGAGCCACAGTGGTATGTTGGGAATTGGCTGATCACATCAGACAGCAATACTGTACCCTGAAAACTTGTCAAGAGGGGTAAGGCACCACCAATAACACCCAAGAACAGGTCAAAGGTTCAATGTAGTCAATCTGCCAGGAGTAGGCATGGGACAACTAGATAGATGTGTGTCATAATTCTGACAATCTAGAGTACTTTAGGTTTTCTTAGCCTAGGGCAATAGATGAGTTGCTACATCCAGTGTGATGGTGGATTTCCAATGGTGGGAATATGGGTAGTACAGGCTCAATCAGCTGCCTCCTCAGAGAACAGGTCCTTACCACGGGCATCTACATAAGTGACACAATCTAATCAGAAGTTGTGATTTTTTCCCCCCACAGTTTGCAATACCAAAGAAAGGAGTCTTTAAATATGCCATTCTGTAGTTTTCCAAATGGTAGACCAAACAGCTAGATCATTGGCAACAACCCAAGAGTCAGTAAAAACATTAAAAAGTTCATCAAGGAGGATATTGGCCAAAGGTATGAATATGGCCTTGAATTTTCCCCTCTGAGCAGACTAACCACATCTATTTTCAGTTTTGTAAAGCTGAAACAGGTTGAACAGCTACAGCAACCCAGAGGACAGCATCAGGTTACAATTTAACCAAACTGTCAGTTGATCAGGCCAAGGCATTTAGGGATAACTCTGTGAATCTAGGCTCCGATAGATCCAGCCTCCCATTAGCTGAATTTGGGTGCCCCTGACCCTATAGAACAGGGTAGAATAGAGATTTGGAGTGTCTGCATCCAAGTTTGAGGATCTCCCCTTCCCTAAGTTTTCCAGCATACTCAGATAGATTTGTATAGCCTTTGATGTCCCTTGGGGACAGGGGAACTTCGGCCCTATCCCTAACCATCTATTTCCTTAAAGCAGCTGACGTTAGGGTAGAGGATGCTGGAGGAATCAGGGGACATGAAGATTAAAAGTGGCTTTGTACCAGTAAGCAAGGATTCGTATTCACTTTGTGTTTGAAATGAACTGTTAAGTGTTTTATTTCCACATGGAAATGGCCCCAAAAGACAATGGAGAAAAAAAATCATCCCAAAGAAGGAAGTTTTTTAGCTATGTACCTTGTTCTCTTTGCTTGGTAAGAGACATAGCCTAATGTTGGGCTCTAAGCTCATTTATGGAGCCTAGTCAGATGGCAGGCAGTAGAAGGAATTAATTTGGGGATTAATGACAAGAAAGTTGAGGGATGAATCTTTTAGAATGGTCCCAGAGTTTGTCAATATTTGCGTTCCATATGAATAATCAGTAAAAGTTCCCACTGTAAAAGAATCTTTTTAATAATCAGTTGGACAAAGTGACCCATCCAGTGGATTTATTTTAGCCCTTCCTTTTAGTCACCCTAATATTTGCTTAGTGGGATCATATATATAATGCCCATGGTGATAGGAATACAAGGAACACTTAGGTTCAACAGTACAGACTTCTTGCCATGGGTAACTGCACTCCAGCTGGATGCCCAACTTACTTGCAGCAGCAGCAAAAAAAAAAAAAAAATCAATTCTGAGACTTTTACAGAATTCCATCATCTGGGATGGTCCAAATATCTTCTCAGGGCAAGTTAATTACATCGAATCTTTTCCATTTGGGGGAAATACAAATCTGTCCTCACTTGAGTAATTATTAAATTTTTATTTGCTTTTTCTGGTCCCCTCTGAGAGGACCACCATTCCAAGATTCACTGAATGCTCTATCCTCAGTCACTTTAACCTGCACAACACTGCTTCTGACCAAGGACCTCATTTTACAGTGAACGTTTTAAAGCAGAGTGTCTTGACAGCAGCATCGTTGACATTTTGGGCAAGATGATTCTTTGTCGCAGAAGGCTGCCCCGTGCATAGTAGAATGCTTGGTATCTTCTCTGTCCTCTACTCACTAGATGCCAGTCAGTAATGCCCCCCCCACCCCACAAGTCCTGACAATAAAAAATGTCTCCAGACATTACCAAATATTCCCTACAGGACAAATCACCCCACTTGAGAGCAAATGATTTAAGACGATGTTCTATAAACCTCACACAAAGAAGAGCTGACTTTACAGAACAGTTGAATGGTCTATTTTAGAGTCAGTTACAGCATCAGCTGGGACACAATACACAACCTTGTTGGGCTGGAGTGGTGTTTTTTATGATGTGGTTTATTCTCTGAATCTATAGCCAGTAAGGATGATGATTCTCCCATAGCCAGAATACATTGGTCTGGGAACCAAAGTATGAAAGATGGGTATCATCTATCATTATTATATGTAATAATTCATTTACAAATTTTTTCTCTACCATCCCCACAACAATGGAATCTGCTGTGTTAGAGATTTGGTACCAAAGGAAGGAATTATTCCACAAGGACACAAAACAGTTGTTTCATTGGGTTAGAAACCAAGGTCACCACCTGGTTATTCGTGCTCCATTTTTTAGAGGGAAAAACATTCTAAAGAAAAGGTAGAGTCTGAGTCTTAGCGGAGGTAGTTGAGCCTGCCTAGTGAAGACTGTCACCACATAACAGTGGCAAGGGAGTGTAGAAGGAAAGCATCTGGATCATCTCTTAGTATTGTCATGCCCAGGAAAGTTAATGAGAGATTTCCATGTCTAGTTAGGGAGCCTATCTTATAGAAGATTAATCCCCTCCACTGGCCATTAGAAAAGCTTGAACATTTTTAAAGTGGTTTTAAGGCATCAGAGAGCTACCAAAGCAGCTAAGATGTGGGGGAAGGGAAACCTATTGAGGTGAGTCAAGAAATTCTGTGCTCTTTTTCTCTGAATGCATTTGCTGAAGGATAAGCAATGGGCTGGAGAGGTTAAGAAACTGAGTAAAAAGTAGCTGTGAAGAGTCAGAGAACTGAGCAGACCTTCAGTTGTCTCACAGGGATGGGAAGTCAGATATTGGAGATCAAGACTACTACAGCACATTAGAGGAAAGGAAAACACATTAAAGTGAGCCAGGCATTCTTCTGCTTTTTTCCTGGAGGCATTCATAAGTAGCACAAGCCTAGAGATGGAGATTATAAGCAGTAAGTGGAAGCTAAGAGGCTGAGACATTAACCAGAACTATCAGTAGTTTCATAAAACTGAGGAGATTGAAGTTGGAGTTCAGGACCCACAAGATAGAGCTCTGTGATAAACACCAAAAGCTTTGGGATCTCCCAAAGAACTACACCCTAGAAATAAGGAAACACTAGAAACAAATCAAACCTTACAGTGACTGAAAGGCAGCCTTGAATAAGATCAGTCCCTGATTGGATTAAGTGATTTGCTCCTATTGTAACTGCCTGCCAAAAAGCTAAAGAAAAGCCTCTTTAAAGAACGATAACATCATACAGATCTTCTATAACATACTTGACACACTATCCAACATTCGATAAAAATTATCAAGAAACAGAATCAAGCAGGAAAAAAAATAGAAATAGATGCACAGCAGATCCAGGTATTAAAGTTGGGAGACATAGACACTAAATAAACCATAGTCTGTAAGATTAAAGGCAAAATACAAACTTTTACTGGAAAACTGTATCTATTTAAAAAGAAGAATCAAATGGAATTAACAGATATAACAAGTGAAATTAAGAATACAATAGATGGGTATAAAAGCAGATTAAATAAAGGAAAAGCAGTTATTTGGTAGATAGATCAGTAAAAATTATCCATATTAAAACAGAGTAGGAGAAAGAATGGGCAATATGGGATAGGGTAAAATGATCTAACACTTGTGCAATTGGAGTCATGGGAGAAGAAAGAGAAAATGTAGCAGAATAAATATTTAATTAGATAGAAGTAGAGAATTTTCTAAAACGGACAACAGCTACAGATTCAAGAATGCCTGAAAATTCAAGTAGGATAAATACAAAGAAAACCACACCCAGGTAAATCATAGCAAAATTGCTAAAAAACAGCTAAACACAAATGCAAGAAAATCTTCAAAGCAGTCAAGGGAGGCTGTAGTACTTTCAAAGAACCTAAAGTAACAAAAAGGAGAGAAACCAGAAGACCAAAGAATGACATCTTTTAAAGTGTTGAAGTAAGAACCACCATCCAAGAATCCTACACATAATGAAAACGTCCCTCGAAATTGAAAGTAAATGAGCCAAAGACCTTAAGAGACACCTCTCCAAAGGAGAAATACAGATGGCAAATAGACATATGAAAAGGTGCTCCACATTACCTGTCATTGGGTAAATGTAAATTAAAATAACAATGAGATACTACTACAAACCTATTAGAAGGGCCAAAATCCAGAACATTGACAACACCAAATGCTGGCAGTGTTGTGGAGTGACAGCAACTCTCATTCATTGCTGGTGGGAATATGAAATGGTGCAGCCATTTTGGAAGACAGTTGGCAGTTTCTTATAAAACCAAACGTAGTCTTACCATACAATCCAGCAATCCTGCTCCTTGGTATTTGCCCAAAGAAGTAGAAAACTTACGTCCATACACACAGACACTGCACACGGCTGCTTATAGAAACTTTATTCATAATTGCCAAAACTTGGAAGCAACCAAGATGACCTTCGTTGGGTGAATGGACAAATAAATTGTGGTGAACTCACACGTGGATTATTTAGCACTAAAAAGAAATGAGCTATCAAGCCATGAAAAGATATGGAGGAACCTTAAATGCAGATTGCTAAGTGAAAGAAGCCAATCTGAAAAGGCAATATGTGGTGGAATCCAACTAGATGACATTCTGGAAAAGGCAAATTTATGGAGATCTTTTTACTGAAAGATCAATGGTTGCCAGAGGTTGGGAGGGAGGGGAAGGAATGAACAAGCAGAGCACAGAGGATCTTTAGGACAGTGAAAATACTCTGGATGATAACATAGGATGGATACATGTCATTATACATTGTCCAAACCTATAGAATGTACACCGAGAATGAATCATAATGTAAGCTGTGGACTTTGGGTGATTATGATGTGTCAGTGTAGGTTTATCAATTGTAACAAATGGCGGGAATGTTGATAACGAGGGAGGCTATGCATGTGTGGGGACAGGGGTATATGGGAAATCTCTGTACCCTTTCCTCAATTATGCTGAGAACCTAAAACTACTCTAAAAAAAAATAAAGTCTTAAAAAATAAAATTAATTAATTAAAATTAAAATTTTTTAAAAATTGAAGGTGAAATAAAGGCAGTTCCAGAAAACAGAAGCTGTGAGAATTCATCACCAGCAGACTTGCAGTCAAAAAAATAATAAAATGAATTTTTAAGCAAAAGAAAGTTAATATCAGAAAAAAAGCATGGAAATGTAAGAAAAAACAAAGATCAAGGAATGGAGTAATTATGTTGTCAAATCTAATTGAACATTGACTCTTTCAAACCATAAACAATAAATTAAAAGACAGAAAAATAAAATAGTAAAAACTGCTTCATTAATCAAAAAAAAAAAACTGCAAGCAGGCAGAAAAAAGATTGTAGAGTAGATAGGACAAATAGAAAAAAAATAGTAAAATAGTTATAAACCCAAATATGTGAGTAATTATATTAAATTTAAAATAACTCAATAATCCAATTAAAATACAAAGATTTTAAAACTGGGGCTTCCCTGGTGGCGCAGTGGTTGAGAGTCCGCCTGCCGATGCAGGGGACACAGGTTCGTGCCCCGGTCCGGGAAGATCCCACATGCCGCGGAGCAGCTAGGCCCGTGAGCCATGGCCGCTGAGCCTGCGCATCCGGAGCCTGTGCTCCGCAACGGGAGAGGCCACAACAGTGAGAGGCCCGCGGGAAAAAAAAAAAAAAAAAAAAACCAAAGATTTTAAAACGGAATTAAAACAACAAAACCCAAGTACACATTACTTTAAAAAAAGCCATCTTAAGCATAAGGAAAGTTAAACATCAAAAGTGAAAGAATGAGAAAATACAGATACAATGTTGACATTATCCAAAAGAAAGCTGCTGTTGCTATAATATTTACAAAGTAGAATTGGCCAAGAAACGTGACTAAAGATAAAAGGGACAAAGAGGGAAAACTCATATATAGAAAAGGATTCATCCACAAGGAAGTTACAACAATTCTAAATTTGCTTGTGCCTAAGAGCATAGCCTCAAGACATATAAAGCAAAATTTCATAAGATTAAAAAGATAGACACAGGGGCTTCCCTGGTGGCGCGGTGGTTGAGAGTCCGCCTGCTGATGCAGGGGACATGGGTTCGTGCCCCGGTCCGGGAAGATCCCACATGCCGCGGAGCGGCTGGGCCCGTGAGCCATGGCCGCTGAGCCTGCGCGTCTGGAGCCTGTGCTCCGCAACGGGAGAGGCCACAACAGTAAGAGGCCCGTGTACTGCAAAAAAAAAAAAAAAAAAGATAGACACAGAATCCAGAATCATAGTGTGATACCTCTCTCAGTAACTGAAAGAATAGAGAGGAAAAATTAGTAAAGATATAGACGGTCTGAAAGAAATTTGACCTTGTTGATATATATAGAACACTACATCCAACAGATGCAGAATACAAATTCTTTTCAAAAGCACACAGGACATTTACTAAAATGTTCATTTTGGTCCATTCTGGACCGTGAAACAAGTCTTAATACATTTTGAAAGATTGATATCAACAGAATATATTCTCTGGCCATATTGGAATTAAGTTAGAAATCAGTAACAACTGAATAACTAGAAATAAGTAAATGTTTGGAAATTAAGCAATACACTTACAAATAATCTATGGATGAGAGAATTCTTAGTGGAAATTAGAAAATATTTTGAACTAAATGATAATGAAAATACAGCATATCAAAACTTGTGGTATCATAACAACTAAATGCAATTTGTGATCCTCAAATTGGCCCATCCTCTACATCCTACAACATTAAAAAATACAACAACGTTAGTATTCTGAATAAGCACACAATTTCCAAGAAAAAAGTTACCAAAATAGACTCAAGAATAATAACAACAACAAAAAAATCTGAATGGCTCTATATGTATTCAATAAACGAATGTGTAATGTAAAACTTTCCAGAAAGAAAACTCCAGGCCCAGATGTCATCCCTAGTGAATTCTTCTAACATTTAGAGAAGAAATAGCATCAGTTTCCAAAGATTAGAAAACTTAATGGAAGATTATAGTAACTCTGAATAAGCAAGACCATCAAGGTCTCAGAACTTTCAGGTATGAAGATATAATTTCATCCACTTAGGAGAAAACTGCCTGAAAGCAAAGAGAATATGAAATAGGCAAATCATAAACACTAACTATAGTTTTTAACCAACTACAGATATGTGGACCTGTATTTTTTCCATATATATATAATTTCTATTTAAAAAATAATTTTTCTCTTCCTCTCTTTCCCCCCTTTTAGTTTGTATAGAGTGTACTGGTGGTAGTTAACCTGGTAGTTTACAGGTTACGGGATATATAGCCAGGATCATAATAGAACAGGAGGAAAGACATGATCTAGAAATTTTAGACTTGTTGCTGAATATAGGAGCTGAGGACCCATGGTGAAGGATAGGTGGGTAGCAAGTGGATACTGGCCCAAGCACTGGCTTTCTTACTGTCAGGCTTAGGTGAAGGACCTATAGGGCTTATAAATTAACCTCTCCTGTGGACTCATGGGGCAGCTGGAGGCTTGGAAGCCCAACATGGTGATCTATACTAACATGATCATCATGAGTGTAAAGAAGGGCTTTCAAAAAATAAGAGTTGCAGGTGGTCTATGTAGTCATGAAAGAATGAAGAACAGAGAGAGCTCCCTGAGGCCACTGAGGATCACACCCAGAGGCAACATATCTGAGTAATTCCTTCTGAACAACATAGCTCAGTGCTATTCTTGGATCTAGGCCTACTAAATATGTTGGGGTTTGATAGTGATCAAGATTACACAGCAACAGATAGTTGAATGGACAAACGGATTAACATCATACTTTAAGTATGAGCCCAAGAATGTGTTTGAAAGCAGCTGCTATGGGAAGTACTGGAACAGAGTCATGATAACAGACCAGCACAATCTGGCGCCCAGGACTGAGAGTCGGCCGTTTGATGAACTTAATAAAAGGGTTATGTTTTCTAATACCACTGCTCCAGCGAGCTCAAATCCCCCAAGAGCAGACAGAGAAGCTAAAGAATGAGATTCTAGGCGAGCCCTCATTAAATCAAATGAGAAGTCCAAGCCCAGGAAAGACAGGCCAAGTATCGACTCAGAGACATGGGTGGTTCTCCCATACTGCTTAGAGTTCCATTATATTTTGGCTCAGTTTTAAAAGTAGTACTCTGGTCACCTGTCATAAGCAGGAGATTTTTATCTTAACAAGAGATGATTTTCATGTACTTGGAAAATTCCCGTCTCGTGACAAAATATTATGAAATAACAATAGATAGCACATTTTCTTTCTTCCTAGGAAGCTGAAGTACTTCGACATACATCTTTTTAAATCTTAAAACAACCCTTTGGAACTATGAGAAAGAGGGGATTAAATCTATTTCGCATATGGAATACCCAAAGCTTGCACAAAAAGTTAGTGTCAAAAATGGTCAAGAAGAGAATGCGGTGTCTCTAGCTCCCAGCCCAATGGTCTTTCTCAGCCTTAGCTCTTCTTTGGTGACTTTCTGGACCCACTTCTGTCCACAGGAAATTCACTTCACAATCAAGCCTATTCCATCAGCAAAGACTTGTTGATGTTGCTATGTGCAATCTACTGTCTAGGTGTCAGGAGGGTATGGTGGACACTGTGCTTGAGAGGAAACATCCATCCCATCCCTCCCCTCATGGATGGTATCAAAGCAGTTTGTGGAATTTCCAGCAGCTCAAAGTGTAGATCTGGCTGGTCTAGAGAGTTATCCTATCCCCCATGACAGTGACTGGTTTAGGAATGGGCATGTGACCAAAGAGAGATTTTCTGGAGGCCACCGAGGAAGTGCTTTCTCACTCTTAAGAGAGAGCAACGGGGAAGCAGACGCTCCCCTGATGATTGCTACTGGCAGCCATCCCACAGCCCCAAGAGGAACTGCCTTAGGATTAAACTGACACTGTGGACGGCAATGTGGAAGATGAAAAGATGCTGAGTCTTTGATGACATCATTGAACTTCTTGATCTACTGAAGCTGAAGCCCACCCCTACTTCCGATTTTCCTCCCATATGTGAGCTGAAGAATAACCTTATTGTATAAGCTAGTTTCAGTTGACGTTCCTATTGCTTACAGCTGAAAACATTCTAATGCAAAAGGACTCAGAAAGAACTAAGCTCACACGCAAAAGGAACCTACTTCTGCATTCCAGAACCTCCTTTCCAGTCTTCATTCCACCCAGGCAGGACCTGCTATTCACTACCCCAGCAGCCCAGGATGCAGACTCTTCATGGCCAACCCCATGCTCTGCTCAGCAGCTTTCTCCTGGTACCATCCAACAGTCATGGTTCGAGCCACTAAGTATCCAGATTTATGAAGGGATCCATGCTCATTTATACAATCTTCTGTGTGAGGTTGGCCCAGGCACTCCCAGGGTCAGGGTTATGTTGGGGGTAGTCGACCTGTTACGCGCTTTCTAAATTTTAGCCCTGACTATATCCCTCTTGTTGCATGTTAAGGCTTCCTCCAGGTATTTTGTCTTTAGGGGGAAGGGAGAGGAAGGCACTGTCTTCCCTGGGGTCACTTTCCAATCCTACGTAGTGATTTTCACTGACTTTGAGCTTTCCAGTCTCCAGAGTACACACACCTACTCCCTAAGCTTCCCTGTGTCCAGGTGTCCCTGATTTGATGGTTTCCCAAGACCAACCCAAAAGAGACAACAGGTGTCCAGGGCTGAGCTCCCAAAGGGAGACTCCTCACAATACAAGGGATCCAGTGTGACTGAAACTGTGCTAAGCAGCGGTGAGTATTATACTGAGCCCTACAGAGCTGAGGGTCTGGAACTGGGAGTCAGCAGAAGGACAGGAAAGAGCAGACTTTTGGTGATTTCAAGAAGCAGGAACTGGCTCTGGGGCTGGAATCGTGGGTGGCTTCACCATGAGGGTGTGGAGCATTGATTCTGAAGTCGAACTGACCGAATTCACTTGTCACCTCCCAGATTTTCTAGCTTTGTTGCTTTTGACAAGATCCTTAACTTCTCTGAGCTTTGTGTAGAATGGAGCAATGATTGCTGCCTCTTGGGGTTGTTTTGAGGGAAAAACAGTGACAAAGCACCTGGCACACACCTTCTTTTGCGGCTCCTGTGTGAACCCTTGGCCCTCTTTTTCTTTGTGTGAAATCTGAAAGCACTCAGGGGAGTGCTCACACAGGGAGGAAGTGAGGCTTGGCGCTAGGGTACCATCTGATTTGAGGGGACGTTCCCCAAGGGAAGAAACACAGGTGAGGAATCTCACGATTAAATTCAAGACCCAGCTCTGTAAGCTGGATGAAACAGCACCCCACTCATCGTCTCTGTGGGCAGCCTCCTTCTCTGTAACTGACAGTGTCGAATGAAATAACCTCTAAGGTCCCTTCTGCGTCTCAGGTTTTTAGGAGGAAAAATTGAGAACTGTGGGCACGGCTGGCAAGGATCACAGGTGGATGTGATTTCATCCACACTCAGCTCCTCTGTTGGCCCCTTTGAGTACTTCCTACAGGTTCTGGGTCCTCGGCCACCAGCCCCACAATGTCCTGCACTCTCTGCCACCCTATTTCACACTCCTTCAAGAGGCACATGGTAGTGCCTTGACCATCCCCTTTAAATTGACCAAGTATCATGTTCGATCATATACTTCCACAGTTCTTTAAGGGCTGAGTGTTTACCTAATTATTTCTTCTCTTTCATTCTATTAGTTCCAAATTAGGGGTCCCTTCTTGCTTTAGGACTTTGTGCCTTGGGATTCTAGGTTGGAATTTAAAAATCTAGTAAGAACCCTTTCTGCTCTCTCCCTGTAACATTCTCCCAATGTCTGACCTTCACTATCTTCATGGAGACGACTCCTCTGTGTCCATCTAAATGCAAGTACCTTTCTTAGTTTCAACTTGAGCAGTTCCAATGGCTTCTTAATAACCCTGTCATGGTCTCCACAGTCTTTCATTTCAAGAAGATATTTTTCTCACTGGTCACCCAGGTTGAGGTCCCATTTTTTTGGTCTCTCCTTTCCTTATAGACTCCAAAACAGGGCTCTCTCCAACAGAGCTGCATGCTTGGAAGTTGAGAGAGAATGTGGAACTCAGGCCATGTGTGCTGAGAAGTCCCAGGTGATGTGTGCTGAAAATGCAGATTTCTGACCTCAGGCATGGTGCCAAAAAGAAGTTTTAATGTCCAAGTGTTTTATGCTTCAAAGATAGGCCCTTGTGGTTGTTAGTTTAAACCGGCATTCACAGGAAGCAATCTGATATCCCACAGACTGGAATCCATAAGGTAATTCAAAATTGCTTAGATTGAGGCCAACAACTTTGCAGAAGATTTGATACTCTCCAGAGATTATTGCCCAAAATAGGTGAGTAAAGTAACAAGTTGCTCCACCAGTCATGCATTTTAGCATATTTCACACGTTACAGGCCAAATTTAAGAATTTAAGTATTAGGATAAACGAAGAATTTTAAGTATTAGGATAACAAGGAATTAAGTATTAGGATTCGTTTTATACTTTGTATTTTCTAGCATTCCATAGCTTTTCAAAAATTTCTGAACCCTCAATTCAAAAAGTTGATTATAGACCTCTTATCATTTGTTAACGGCAAAGCAAATAGATTGCTCCAGCAGAAGGGGTACGCTCCTGTCCTGATCAAATAATGGTATACTACTCCATTTATGATCCCCTTTCTAGGAGATACTTCAATTCCACATGGGGAGAAAGTTGTCCAACCCAATTAAGATACTCTTCTCAAATACCATTTAATTCCGTAAATATTTATTGAAAACCCTTATGTGCCAAGCACTAAAGACGATACCAAGATGAATACGACATCATTTCTCCTCTCTGGGCTTACAGGTTAAAAGACATATATATAGGCAAACAGCTACATAAAAAAAGCATAGAGTGAAAAGTCATCAAGGAGGAAATGAATGACCCCAGGAGAATCTGGCAAAGCCTTATAGAAGTGAAGTCTGAGCTGAGCCCTGACTAATGGGGATCACTCCCACCATTAGACGCGATGGGAGAGTGTTTCACCTGAAGAGCACCCCTGAGCCCTGGTTAAGGAAGAAGGGGGAATGTGGACACAGGTGAGAGACGGAGCATGGTCTGCACAGTGTACCGGGAAACACGGTGCTAGTGGAGACTCCGAGGACATGTGAGAGAACTTCGAATGCCCATCTGAGAAGGGGGCAGTTTTTTCTGTCCTAGATGATCTCTCTGGTGTTGCTCAAGGGAATCATTCACTAACATTGTATAAATAACCCCAGAAAGATACTAGCGCAAATTGCCCATGAGAGAAGGAACTCCAGGGAAAATCAATACTTATTCCAAATCAGCATCTGCAATCCAGAAGACCTGTCCTTAAACATTCAATCTGGCCTCAGACTGGAAGCCATTCTTTGTTTTCTTTGTCCATGGCTGATTTTATTAGCTTTGCCTCTTCCATGCAGGAGCCATGTGGGTTGGTTCAGCTGCAGGGTCCAGCTGTTCTGACGGTTAATGACCTATACCATTGAGATACCCTCCTGAGTGCCTCTGGGGGAAATCTGTGTAGTCCACGTAACTCTACATTTTAAATCATACCATCCTAAACACATTCTCCACATTTAATGAAAATCCTTCCAACTGTTTTTTTTTTGTGATGCAGGAAGACTCAGACAACAGACACTTAATTTTATTTATCTAGGTTAATAAAAAGTATCAGCGAGATTGGTGGTACACTTTAAAAGGCACACTCTAGTGGCAGCGGGGTTAATGGATAATAGAATGGGTCGGGCTGTTAGGAGGGTTTTACAGTGCTCCAGGCAAGAGGTAACAAGACCTGAATTAAAGCAGTGAGACTTAAAAGAAGGGGCAGATACGGGAGACGTTTTGGAGATAGGATCAAAAGGGTATGGCAGGGCTTCCCTGGTGGCGCAGTGGTTGGGCGTCCGCCTGCCGATGCAGGGGACACGGGTTCGTGCCCCGGTCTGGGAAGATCCCACATGCCTCGGAGCAGCTGGGCCCATGAGCCATAACCGCTGAGCCTGCGCGTCCGGAGCCTGTGCTCCGCAACGGGAGAGGCTACAACAGTGAGAGGCCCGCGTACCGCAAAAAAAAAAAAAAAAAAAAAAAGGGTATGGCAACTGATTGAAGGTGCAGGGAGAGGATGGCAGAAATGCTCAAGTGGTTTCCATAGGCGTGAGGCTGAGTTAATAGGACGATGATAATACCATTACACCACGAAGGGGAACCCAGGAAGAACAGTAATTCTGGCACTAAAGGGGAATAACTTATTTAGAAAATAACAAGAATATGCTTGGCTTCTGTTCACTGAATTAGGTATAATTAGGGTGACTATAGCATTTTATCATCCAAACTGGGACAACTGTTGAGAAGGAAAGGGGATGCTTTCATAACTGCACCAGGACAATACGTCTAAACCCAGATTATTCCAAGTACATCCAGATGTTTGTTCTCCCCACTTGTAATGCCTTTTAGTGTTTGCTCAGTTAATAAACTTCTGTTAATAAAGCTGGCTCACAGTTCATCGAATTTAGGGTCTCAGGGTTAGAGGGTACCCTAGAAATCATATAAAGTAGCCTCCTGGCACTCCTAGAAAGTCCTATATATTCCATTCCCCAAGTGCAGCCTCTATTGGAACAGTTCCCAGGGACAGGGGACTCACTATGACATTAAGAAGCCCATTCTATTTTTGGACAGTGCTAAGTGTTCTTCGAAAGCTAAGAGTGGCTTTCCTGTAAACTCCACACATTTTTTCTAATATACAGTTGACCCTTAAACAACATGGGGGTTAGGGGTGCTGACCCTCTGCACAGTTGAAAATTCACATATAATTTTTGACTTCCCAGATGAACTGGGAGATTGGGATTGACATATATACACTAATATGTATAAAATAGATAACTAATGAGAACCTGCTGTATAGCACAGGGAACTCTACCTCACTTCGCTGTACAGTAGAAACTAACACAACATTGTGAAACAACTATACCCCAATAAAAATAACTTTTTAAAAATTAACTTCCGAACAATATTGTGAGGCCTATGATTTCTATATTATCACCTTACTAGCTAATTTAAAAAGTGAGCATTTAGCCTAGGTTATATTAGATAAAGATGTCAAATGAAATATTTAAAACTTTGCTAAGATGTTCCACTGGGGGAAGTTGGGGGCGGGTGGTGTGCATAGAAAAAAATTTTTAAAAAGAAAAAATAATTTTTTTGACTCCCTAAAAACTTAACTACTAACAGCCTACTGTTGACCAGGAGTCTTACAATACCATAAAGAGTCGATTAACATATATTTTGTATATTTTATGTATCACATATGTATTCTTACAATAAAATAAGCTAGAGAAAAGGAACTGTTATTAGGAAAATCATAAGGTGGAGAAAATACATTTATGGTACTTATATATTTATTGAAAAATATCTGTGCATAAGTAGACTCATGCAATTCAAACCTGTGTTGTTTAAGGATCAGCTGTAATTCTAATAATAATGACATCACCAATATTAGGATAGCCAACATTTATTGAGCACCTACAAAGGGCCAGGTTTTACATGTATTATTTCTTTTTAAAAAATTTATTTATTTTTGACCGCGTTGGGTCTTCGTTGCTGTGCACGGTCTTCTCATTGCGGTGGCCTCTCTTATCACAGAGCATGGCCTCTAGGGGGCTTCAGTAGTTGTGGCACATGGGCTCAGTAGTTGTGGCTCACAGGCTTAGTTGCTCTGCGGCATGTGGGATCTCCCTGGACCAGGGCTCGAACCCATGTCCCCTGCATTGGCAGGCAGATTCTCAACCACTGCACCACCAGGGAAGTCCCCTACATGTATTATTTCTGACGCTCTCCAACAGCTGTTCTTACATTGAAGCATCCCCATTTTACAGATGAAGCAGCAGACACTGAGAGGGAATGTTACCTGCCAAAGACACACAGCATAACATACAGCAAACAAGTCATGGCCAAGCCCATGGCCAAGGGAAGAGGAGTATATTTTGCCTACCATGAGACCATGGTAGGGAGGTAGATGTATAAAACAGCTACAAGAGAGTGAAGAATTATGACCAAGAAATAACTCAATATACCACAATGATATAGTCAAGGCCAATGAAGTTCAATTCCTGGACTTTCATTTGAGCTCTACAAGAAGCAAACCCCATTTCCGGTGGTGCTATGGTGAAATGAGCCTACAGTTTGGGACTACCACTCAGAGCGAAAATTGAGCTCCCCCAGAGAAAGGAGAACCTATAGATGGAGGCTAATGATGGAAGTTGAGCCCTAAATCAAGCTGCACCTGAAGTCAGAGACAACTATTGAATATTTTTCAATTACATGAGCCAATATAGTCCCTGTTTTGCTTCAACCAATTGAGTTGGGCTTACTGTCACTTGTAAACAAAGAAGTTCTAACAGCTACAGCAAGTGAATGAAATTATCTTCACAACTGAGTGACAACACATGATTATTAAGCCTGTAACTACCCTGGACAGAGTTTTTATAGCTCAGCCTTCCAGCCCATGCATCACTGTTGCAATCCCTCCTAGGTGGAGTGATGGCATGCAGTGCGTGAAACTGGAAGGCCTTTGTTGTGTCTCAAAATCTTTTGAAACCATGTCTGATCATTAGTAGTCTAGACTGACTTTTAATGGTATTTTACCCCCATTAGAAAGCCCTTTTCACCTTACTTCAATTCAAATATTTCTCCATGTAAAAATATAGGGGAAATGCAAGTGAATTTAGAGTTTAGAATTCCAGTTCAAGAGAAAACAGAGTTAGTACTTTTCAGGCCAAAAAACGAAAAGAAAAGTTTTGTAATTTCATTGTTTCCTTGGCCTGTGGGATTGAGTTTTCTGCTCTGTGGTATGGTTGGGTAGTAGGGGTACTTAACTTCAGAAGCCCACAGCTTTGTCTAGGCACATCACATTATAGTCTCTCTGAGTCTCAGTTTCCCCATCTGCTACAAAGAGGATGGTTTCTGTCTCACATGATTTACAAGGTTGTTATAATAGTCATTTGAGGAATGAATAAGAATGGGATATTTTAAATTATTTTCCTTATAATAAAACCATTTCCTAAATGTAACAAGTTTAGAGAAAAATTACTTAGTTTGAGCTAATAGAATGTAGTTTACTATGCTTTATACCATATGGCTAGATGATTTCTAGTATTACAACCTCAACAATGGAAGAAAAGGAGGCCATGTCTTCCAGTGCTTTCTTAGGAGCAAGAAAGCCTGTCCCAGAAGCTCCCAGTCAAGCCTCCTTTCATGATTCTTGGCCAGAGGTGGCTTCCATGTGCAATTCTTAAACCATACACTGGCAAGGGGAACAGAACAGTTGAAGACTGGCTTAGAGCAGCTCCACTTTCACCCAGTGCTATGTGCAAGAGAGGGCATACCTGAACAAGATCAAGGTTTATCACACAAAGAGGGGGGATGGCACTGGGATTAGAAACCATTAGTTTCCAATTCCATATTTACCAAACTTTTGTAAATCGTCAGTTTATGTGTCTGACCTCCCATTACTTTCCAACCTCTGGAGCAACAAGGGCAAGGTCTTGCTTTATATCCCCAGCACCCAGTACAATTTCTGAGACCCAGTGGGAACCAAGTAAGCATTTATTGAATTTTATTATATTTTAAATCCATTTCAGCTCTAAGGCTCTATGAACATGCTTCAGCAGGAAGCTGACAATGGTCTCTGCACTTTTCTTGGTGCCGGGCAGAGTCCTAGCACAGAGGAAGAAACACTCCATGATATGTATAAAACTCCTGTTGGCCTTCTGTGACTCTTTGATTTCTAGAATGATTTCATTTCCCTTCCCCCTTTACATTATTATCTAAAGCCTTTAGATCTAATTAGAAGTGGGAGGATCAAAGATGGTATATTTTAAATTTGCTTCCCGCCTCACCCACTTAAAGTAAAGAATCCTGCATAGCCCATTAAGCTGGAGGTACTTGCTGACAGGAAGGAAACCATCTGGTGAACAACTTCTGTTAATTATGTTGGAACATACTAACGAGAATAAAGAACAGCCCTTAATGACCTTCCCCTTGGTGGCAGAATCCACTGCAGAGTAGACAGTCATGGCTCAGAGCCAAAAGTTAATGGTTAGTATTGGCACCAAACACTCAGGCTCACTAGTACTTAATAATCTCCCCTCGGTGGAGAAAGTATTTCAGGCATTCACAGCATAAATCCTCCTAGCACCTGCATGTAACTGAGCTCCAAATAGTCATTTAGGGCATTATTCGGAATCCCTTAGTAAATGTGAATCTGGGCGTTACCTTTTCTGTATCGTTCTTTGCACTTGGACATATTGGATCAGGCCAGACAAAGACTTGCATTTTGTTTCAACCAATAACAATGTTTAAATATTACTTGGCAAAGCGCTGATGCAATTATTCCATATCCCAGAGGGATAAAGATACACAAAAATAATTATCCTCATTACGACCTGGATGAGTTAATCATTTATAATAATATTCTTTCTAATTCCACTTTGCCCTTGGAAATCTAGGCAACCATGTACCATCCATGCAAAAAGGCAGTTAAAGCTTTGGCATTTGTATCATGAGTTAGCTCTAGGTGTCAAAACATCTGTATTTTTTGTTTCATTCATTGCTGCGCTATTCAGTTTGAGAAAGCTTTTTTAAGTGGCTTATATACTGTGATAAGATTAAGTAAAATTTAAAAGAAAACTATTTGAAATTATAAGATTTAATATTAACAAAATTTTAAAGAAAATTTAAAAAGAAAACAGGAGTAGGAAAATAATTTCAAACCAGGAGTGAAACTAGTATAGAAACATGCCTGACATGAAATCCTATACATTATTGGGGGTGGGCCGCAAACATGGTTCTAAGCCTCCTAGTATCCAACTAGAAGAAGCAAACAAATACTTTGGTGGGGAGTTGGGGGGCTCAGGAAAAGGTTTTCACAACATCTCAGGCATAAGTTTCCTAGTATCAAAAGTACTTAAGTCTGACTGTATCATCTAGGGCATTCACAATATGTGTGCATTAAAAAGGAAACAATCCCAGAAATTGCTGCTTCAAATCAGGTGGGAGATGTTATTTTGATAGAAATCTTAAATAAAAGTTCCGTAACGAGGAACTGTCAACATTTAGCTCCTAAATTATAACAAATCTGTAAGGAACATGGATCTGTAATATATTAAAGTTTAATAACCCTAGATATTAGCCAAGAAACTGCTCTCTATATAATTTCTTGATGTACATTTAAGGCTTTTCATATGCACATCAAGAATATAATTTTTATAAAGGCAGGTATGTCCAAGAGTTTGCACAGAAGTAACAAAATAAAAGTTGTTTGTGCCTAAATCATCCCATCTGTGCCTCTTGGACAACATTCAGTACGCTTCGCAACCACACGCATCAAGGAATTGGCTAAATATCCTTGTAGACAGGATGTCTCCTATTTGCATTTGAAGTACTCTTCTGTTTAAAATATAAATGCAATTAATTTTCATTATTTATTTAATCTGTCTTTGCATACTAATGGCACAAAAACTGGAAATAAATGTCAGGTCATTATCAACATACCTCAGAATATCTTTGTGTTCAGTGAATTTAAAGTTTTATTTTCTTAAACTAACCTCAACTTTCTTTGAAGCTTTGATGCTTCCCCACCTCCTACTATCGGCTGCGCGGCCCACCACTATCTTTGAAGTTGGCTCATCTGGTAACAGACTTACTCCAAACTGTGGTGCACACCTACCATTCAAAGAGTTAGATGTTGTCCATGTGACAGATTTAATCAGTCCCTTGGTCTCTCAGACATGCAGCTGTTGGTGAATTCTTTTTTGCTAGTGTAATATTGTAAGTGTCTTAAGTTAGAATTAAAGCTTCCATTAAATGTTCATCTTGTTTTTCAAGAAAACTGTTTGCTGGAAGTAGCATGTGTATACATTTTTAAGTGGCAGTGCCAAAGAGATATTTTATACTACATCACATCTTTAGTGTTCAGAAAAAAAGGGCCCAATTTAATAGAAAAGTCAGTAAATAATCTAAGTTGTTGGATCTGGGCAAAAGCAGGTCGCCTAGAATTATTGGTAAAAAATAAAAATATGACCCTCTTTGGCAGTTTTACGCCACAGATGCTGCATTTAAGATGACAGCATTGAAATACGGAAAAACATGTGGGATTTATAGAAAGTCTCTCCATGTCCAGATTGCCTGGCCCCTACAAGTCAAAATGTCACTTCTGAAACACATCATTTACCAGTCCTTCAGCAAAACAAACAACCTTTAGAAAAGTCCCCCATGGAACCAACGAGGTAAACAGTAACAGAGTTGGAATGTCATCATGATCAGAAGAGAATGGAACTTCAGATGTTGCCAACATTTTATAGAGAAGTCAAAAAAGCAAAGGGAACTAAAATTGAATATGAAACAGGAAAAAGCCTTTGAAACAACAAAATGAATTTTTGACAACTACTAAGTATGTGTCCTGGGGGAGATGCTTGGTATGATCAGGGAGACAGAAAGTAGCAGTGTATACTTACTTACTTCAGTCTGTGAAGAAAAATGAGAACTCCAGGGATTGGAGAAACTTTATCTAAAGACTAATGTTTTGCTATAGTTGTTTCCTACGAATTCTGTATCTGAGCCTATAGCAGGATCCACCTACAAATTTCCACTGCCATTTTGGTCAGGTAAAGAAGTATGTCAAATGTTTAATCTCATTTTAATGAAAGCTAAAGCACAGAAAAAGACATGTATTAAACTTCTATTATTCTTTAGGAAGGAGTTCTAATGATCTGATGTTTTGGCTTGCAATCTGACATTCAGAATAGTTGAGTTTTAGGATCAGACAATCTTGGGAGATTCCAGGCTTTAGCACTTGTTAGCTATGCTATCCTGACTGAGCACGTTTTCTAACCTATTGACGCTTCAGACTTCTCATCTGTCAAATGCAGATAGAACCTTCTTCACAGTGTTTACAGAATAATGTGAATTATGTTGAGCCTTTAGCAAAGTGTGTGTCACATAATAAGTGCTTAAGAAAGTATAGCTGGTATTATTAGAGAAAACACACTAGAACTCTACATCCCAATAAGTGGTATGAAATTATTCTCATTTAAAGCCCCAAGTACTGTGACAGGTGCATCCTACAAGACATAGATCTAAATATAGGACAGATTTAGAAACTAGTGGGTATTCCAAGTAATAACAAACTTCATTCCTTCTTTGTAAAGATTGTGATGCAGCTACAAATTGGTTAAGCAACAAAACACTACAGTCCTCCAAGTCCATCCATGTTGCTGTAAATGGGAAAATTTCATTCTTTGTTATGGCTGAGCAGTATTCCATTGTGTAATTGCGTATATATATCACATATTCTTTATCCATTCATCTGTTGATGTAAATAATGCTGTTATGAACACTGCATGTCTTTTCAAATTAGTGTTTTGGTTTTTTGGGGGGATAGATAACCCAGGTGTGGTATTGCTGGGTCATATGGTAATTCTGTTTTTAGTTTTTGGAGAGTATAACCTTTAAAAATTGTGAATCACTATACTGTACACCTGTAATATATAATAGTGTACATCAACTGAATTTCAATAAAAATAAAATAGATAATCCTAAAAAAAAGATCACTGCAGTCCTGAGGTTCTATTAACCAATGAGGAAACAAATTCACACATGGTCAATATGAGACTCTCCCTTTTTGAAAAATGTATCATCATATTTTTATTTTGGATGATCTCTAGATTCTTGGGTAACTTGGAAGCAAAAAGCCATGACTCAATTTTGCACAATCATTTTAAAAGGAAGAGTAAAGGCTTTTATCTTGGTTTAGCAATTACCGTGTTTGTCTCAGAGGGTGGAAATTTGACTCCCATATCTACTAACTCACCTTGTTATGGGCAAATTGCTTAATAATGTTATTAATCATCTTCCTCATCCATAAAATAGCACAATAACATTTACCTTCCTCACAGGGTGTTATGAGTCTTTATTGATTAACATTTGGAAGATTACGATCCTTAAATGAAAGGAACAGTCAAGTATAATTATCATTTATTTTTGCATGATATGTTACGGAACAAGACTTTAAGATGCTATTCCTGTGAGCACGACCAATAAAGATATGCAGATCTCTGCATCTGATTCCCAAGAAACACCCTATAAAGTGATTCCCTTTGGAGATGATATGAGGGGTTTTATCAGATTCCAATTTTAGAATGTTTTCTTTTTAAGGAAATGTTTCCTTTCCTTCTCCAACTGCATGATGTAGCCAGTGATGAAGGAAGAGAATTAAAATTTCCCTCCATCATCAGAGCACCCTACCTTCAGTCTTCACCTCAATCATAAACACTCCTGAGACATTCAAAGTTCATTCTTTTCAAGGTCAGGTTAAAGGGAAGGGTCTCTAAGCATAAGAAATTAGTATTGAGAAAAGGAACATGAATAAGGCATTTCTCTGTGTTCACTTTTTCCTCCTTTCATATATTTTTTGCATCAACAATTCTTTTTTCCTCTTCAGGGAAAACGCCTCAAACCTTACCACTGAATGGGAAATTTTAGTACCCAGAGACACACAGACTAGAAAATACCCAATTACAGTGGTTGCTTCCCCCTTTCCTCTTCACTGGGGAGGGCAGTTTTGAAAGACGATCGCAGGGTTGGATGATAGACTTCTGAAGGAAGCAGACCAAAGCTCTTCTACCAAGTTATCCACCCTACAGACTTACTTACTACAACACACATCTCATCACATGCCTGGCTTGCTCAAAACCACCTTCCCAGAGATAAAGGTCATGATTTAGGGGCTCTTCACAAACTAGCACCAATTTTCATTACAGCCTATTGCCTACCGCCCTCCTCACCCCAAACCCTCAGCCCAAAACGCTTTTTCCCAACCTCAAATTAATCCTTCAAGACTCAGCTCAAAAGTTCTCTCTCCCACCGTGCCCTAAAGTCAGTTACACCATCTTCTGTATTCTCATAGTATTCAAAAATTTGTGCATTAACAATTGTTGCATTCATGTACATATATATATATATATATATATACATACATACATAGCACATATAAAAATGATATACAATGTATTTAAATGATTTTAATATATTATTTAAATTTATTTACATTATATTATAGCTTTATTTTTATTTAAACTTTAAATACTTATTTCTCTGATTTATATTTTGTCCATATATAGTTATTGTATCAATATTTTCATTAATTAGATATATTAAATTTTATTTAAATATATATGGTCATCTAAATATGCATGTATTCATAATGTATATATTTTATTTAGCATTTTATTTATTATTTATATTTAGAGTATGTTCAATTAATATTAAATTTGAAATAAATATAATGATTTAATAGCCTGTCTGCCTCAAGCACCAGGCTCGTGTGAATTCCCCTAGAATAACAATGCAGAATGAGATTCAGACTCAACTAACCATGATAATCATATCCACTTTTACTGAGCACTTGCTCCACGCCAGACACTGAGGTAAGTGACTAGTATACATTATCTCACTTAATTATACAACCGTCCAATGAGATGGATGTTATTATTGTCCACACACATAGCTGAAGAAATAGAAAAACAAATAAAGGCGGTAACTTGTCGCCAGTATTAAGTGCTTAGTTGGGTTTCAGCCAAGTTTCGGTCTTGAATCCAAAAATCTGGCCCTTGACCACTTGGGCCAGGGTGGGGAACACAGGGTGAGTGCTACACATCACAGTAGTTAATAGAAGGGGCTTGGGTGTCAGATGAGCCAGATGTGAACTCCTGTTCCATTATCTCTTAGGGGTATAGTTCTAGACTATTTTGCTGCCTTTCATGGTCATATTGTGAGCCGAGAGGGGAAGAAAGCATGTCAGCAGTTAGTAACAGAAAGAATAGACTTTGTAAATAATTGACATCTTTACTTCCCTGGGATAAAACTAGAAAGAGCACTGGCTACACATTAAACTTGAATCTCCTTTGTCCTTAGACAGTTTCCATCCTTTAGAACCTTGCTACTCAAGAACAGGTACTATCAGCCTCACCTGGGAACTTGTGAGAAATGGAGACTCTCAAGGCCCACTCGACACTCCAGAATCAAAATCTGCACTTAGACAAGACCCTAGGGTGATCCCAATGTACTGTATATCTTGGGAAGCACTGGTCTAGACCATTCTCACTTCCTGTCCAATTTGTTAAAACATGGTTCTAAATAGGGCTTGTCTGATCCTCCATTGTTGTTCTAACAACTTATTTCTAAAAGAGATGAGAGGACCATGAGAGAAATGAGGGGAGTGAGGTAGCAGGTAAACTGAGAGTCAGATTCAAGTACCAGGTTTGCTGTAAGTAAGCGGTGTGAGCTCGGGGAAATTACTGTCTCTGTAACTGAAATTGTACCTCTAACAACAAGTGTTTTTGGAAGGAGGAGATAGGAAAGATGGAAATTAGCATAGATTATTTTAAAGGTGACTTTTAAAATTCAAGTATTCATTAAATTAAAATTAAGTAAAGTAAAACACAGATCTGGCTAAAAATTGTGAAGATTGTGACTGTGTCTTAACCACTGCTGTATTTTTAGCACATAGTAGTTGCTTAATAAGTATATGAACCAAGAATGAATGGATGGTCACTCTTACATTCTCAGAAGTCTTCCCCAAAGCTAGCAGCACCTTCTTCTGTACTCCTATCATAATTTTCACGTATATTAATTGGCATCTAAGACAATGTAACAAAAATTTTCCAAGACACTTATATATTATTCATTACCCTGCCAACGAATAACATTTCTACACATTTTATTCCATAGGCATGCATCTTGCACATAGCTAACATCATAGCATACATAGATTTGAAAACTGCATATTCCTTTATTGTACCGGAGTAGAGATACATGGTAGGCATTCATTCAACATTTGTGAATAATTGCTTTCATAATTATAGATGCCATAATTAGTTTAGGACTGCATAATAGTCCTTCAAGTGAATGTGTCTCAACTTTCAAAACAAGATCCATAATGTTGAACATCTTGGTGGTCTCTCATTTTTTTGCTCTTACCAAAAAAAAAAAAAATTACTAGAGTGAACATCTTTGATAATGTATATTTGTGGGTCTGTTGAGTGACATTTCTTCGCAGTTCCTTGGAGTGTATTGACTGGAACAAAGGGTATGAGCATCTTTATGGTCCTTGTGACATGTTGCTGATTTTTCTTTCTAGTTCCAAAATTCTAGGATTCTTAGAGAATCTCACATTCTCGAGTAGCTGCAGCAAAGACTAGAAGCAGCCAGCTACTGGTACCACCACAGTCCTTGAAAATGGCAAGACAGATATTTCCACATTCTTTTCTTTCATGGATGATTATAACAAAATGGAAACCTTGTGCTAGAAATTGGCTTAGAGCATCCAATGGATGAATATCACGTTACACAAATGACCAGAGACGAGTTGGATAAACAAGATAAACTCAAAGTTGCATTCTTTCCCAGAATCTGAGAGTAGTGCTTTAGAGCATGGATTCACAATTCTGTTTCTAGCCTATTTTTAAAATATCAAAGAGAAGGACCAGATGTCACAATGAATTAATATCCTAGACTTCCAAATCTGGAGACATAGGTTCCAATGCTCCCTGGTCGAAAGTAAATATGAATATTCTGTCTTCTTGGAGATCCTTCGTGGATATTTCATTCACCCCCAAATTTGACAGTTTGACAACTGTCAAACTGGTCTCCCACTCCCCTCACCACACATTCCTTTTGGGATTCCTATATACTTTTCAACATGTCCGCTTTAAGAGCACTGCGTTACACAGCTGTTGTTGAAGAGAGGCAGGAAATAAATAAGGAGGAGCTCTGGCTCGTTGACTGACTTAGTGATGGAGAAGTCGAAAGCCATCAAAGTGCAGCTGCGAAATCCGTCGGCTCGGCCAGGGTAGCATTGCAGTCAATCCAAGTGGTACTCCCCGGCAAATGTCCGTCAGTGACACACGGGTCTCTTCTCTACTCAAGTCAGTTTCTGAGGCCTCATCACAGAGACTGCAATATCATTAGCATCCTTATCCCCAATCTCCACCTCTTCTAGGACATCTTCTTGCTACATCAGGGTTACACATCCATTTTTTTGTGCTCCCACGATATCCTTCTCCCCATCATAGCATGGCTCTCACTGGTAAGTGCCTGCACTTGTTTGTTTCCCCCACTGGACTCCATGGGAACAGTGAATGCACCTACCCAAGTCACTGGCATATCCCCTAGCGCGTAGCCGAGAACATGCCCATCTCTAGATCCATCGTTTGATTTTGTCTTTTTAAGCATCTCAGTAAGATCTTCTGGATCACCCTGGAAATCATCTGAGACATCTCTGTGAGAAGAAGAGTGGTGTGGAAGAGGCTCTCCTGATTGGTCCTGCGATGAGGGAGTTGTCTCAGCTCCCTGCCAGCCAGGCACCTCAGCCCAAGTGAACTAGATTTGCACCAGAAACTCCATGCAGGTCCTCACGTGAGAAGTGTGAGTGGTGTGATGATCGAAAGTGACAAGTGATCTTTCCCAAAGAGACAAGGGGATGGAAGGAAGCAAATGGAGCAGACTACTCCAGCAATGTCAGTATGCAACCCAGAATAATACCACTGAGGAAAACCTGGACTGAGGAATTTTTAATCAAAAAAACCAACTACATGTACAACCTTACTTTATATCTGCTTTTCTTTCTAGTGAAGTTGGGTCTTCCACTTAAAGTGTTTTTAAATAGACTTTTAACAAAGCAGAAGGAGCTCATTCTTTCATGTGTCTCCCTCCAAAAACTTTTCCCATGGGATCCAAGTGAAGAAATCCTGGCTGATCCTCGACTTTCTAAATAGGTGGGCTCGGCACTTATCTCTGACGTAGATGCCCTGCATTTATTTGAGTTCAGGTGTATCAAACTGTGAGCATATGTTTTAAAAAAATGTCCTTTAAGGCATACTAAAGACTGTTGAAGCATTCCTTCTTTCTTGTAGAAACCCAGGGATGAATTCCTCACCATTGAGGAGAAGTCCAAAAGAGAAAAGGAGCCAGCGAGGGGGAAAAGAGAACCCAGAGAGCTGGTCGAGGCAGATCTGGAAAGACCAGCTCCCCAGCCTCTAATCTGCAGTCATGGGAAATCCCAGAGAACCTGTCTCTTTCTCTTTCATTTTCCCTGAAAAATAGTATGCAGAGCTTCTCCCCTGAGCTTCACTGCACCCCAGTATTGGGGATAATTGCATCCCACCTCTCTTAGGCTTGGGTGCTAAAATCTCACTGAGTTGGGTTTTTAAAGAAAGCAGGTTTAAAACTGTCAGCAAGAGAAGAGAGAAGGCCAAATCACTCTCGTGCTTGAGCCCGTGGGCCAATTTGTTTGTAATTGGATTGGTATGCAGCGAAGATAGAGCTGTCTGGGGGAAATGCTCCATGACCCCTCTCTTCAGGGAACGTTCCTTCTGACGCTGCTGCTAGCCCAGCACCAGCCCCCATGGGGGAAAGGCAGAGAGACCTTGAGCCCAGAGAAGGGCCAATCCTATGTGTTCAGAAGACAGAAGGACAGCAGGGAATGCCCCCAAATAAACCCAGAAGTCAGAGCACACATTGCCAGGGCTGTGTCCAAAGTCAGAGACTGCGGGCCAAGGAGGAAGCCGCAATGAGGGGAGGGGAGGGGAGGAGAGAGGCCCCCAACATGAGACTAACAGCAGCCTCAGACCAGGAACCAGAGGAGCTCTTTAAGAAAATGGAATTGCCACCACTTCTATTGCCCCCTCAGTTGGGCCCAGAGGGTCCAACTGTCAGGCAATCATATAAATTCCATCCCAAGGCCGGCAGCAGCTGCGGAGGCTGAAAAATGTAGGCTTGGGAAGAAACAGATCTGGGTTCTAATCTTGGTTTTGCTACTTCCTATTTATGAGATTTTAGGCAAGATATTTAACCCAACTGAACCCCAGTTTTCTGATCTGTAAAATAAAAATAATAATTCCTACAAGAAGGCTGACGTGAAAGGATTTTAAAAGTTTGAAGAGCCATATTGGGTACCATTCATTGTCAGTAGCGTTGTCCCCAACCCCTACCTATAGGTTCCCCTTTATCTCAGGGGAACCACATATCCCAGACTTCCTCTCCACCAAGGTTCTGGATATGACACGTTTAACAATAAAATTCATTTGTGAGTTTATTTGTAAGGTGGGAGAGAGCAAGGGCACCTCTTCCTCTGTCAGCAGCAGTGTGGGTAACTGAGCGTGACTGTCAGTAAATGTGGCCAGTGAGGCAGCTGGCTGGTCTCCTTCACCGCCAGGCCCCCGCTTCAGGACTGTGAGTCAGTTGTAATTTCCTGCAGCTCCTGATCTCGGGTGGCAGCCTGTGGGGATATAACCTGAAAGCTGGGAGTAGCCCACCTTGCTTTCCTGACTCCAGGTTTTTCCACAATCTGGTAAGCACTGCCTTTGTCTCCTATCACGGAGTAGCAAGCTATTGCAAACTTAGCAGCCTGAGGCAACCCCCATTTATTACCTCACAGCTCTATAGGTCAGAAGTTCAGGCTCAGCTGGCTTCTATGCCCAGGGTCTCACAAGGCTGAAGCCAAGGTGTCAGACAGATTGGGATCTTAACTGGAGGCTCTGGAAAGAATCTCCTCCCAGGTTCATTCTGTTGGCAGAATTCACCTCTTTATGGTTTTAGGACTGAGGTCCACAATTCCTTGCTTGCTGTCAGCCAGAGGCCTCTCCAGCTCCTAAAAGCCACCCACATCCCCCCCCCCCCCACATGGCCTCCTCTACCTTCAAACTAGCAGCTGCACATCAAGTCTTTCTTAGAACATCGTGGCCGGCAATAGGACCCTCAGGTCAAATGCCCTCACACTTCTGCTCTGACTCTCTTTTCTGTTCTCAGCTGAGAACATGCCCTGCTTTTAAGGGCTCTTGTGATTAGATCAGGCCACCCAAGTAATCTCTTTCTTAAGATAAACTATGCCATAGAACACAATATAATCACAGGAATGATATATGAGCACATTCAGAGCTTCTGGGATTAGTGAGGGAACTTCTTTAGGGGATCATTTTAGAAACTCAGCCTGCTATAGCACCTAATTCCCTCTATTAAATCATATTCTGCTTGAAAACCTAGAGGAGTTTCTGTTTTCCTGTACTGAACCATAAGTGACCTGAGATCACTGTCTGCAAACAAACTTCTGAAGTAGAGAAAACAACCCTTCAGATTATAATGGTCTTACCCTTAGAGGATTCTGGACACTTAACCAACAAACGTCAGTTCAACAATTATTTAGCAACTGTCATGTATCAGTTTGTACCATATTTCAGGGAATCAAAAGAGAATAAGAAACCTTACCAATGTGGTCTAATGGGCAAAATAGACACATGAAGAGAGAATTGCAATGTATCATCACAGGTGATAAGAGAGATTAGTTCAAAAGTGAGTTTCACTCATTTACTCAAGAAATATTGATTGATCTGACATCTACTCAAGATCAGGCATTGGCTTAGGTTCAAGTGATTTAAAGACCAATGAGGCCAGTTACTGCCCTAGAAAATCTCAACGCTTGTGGAGGAGTGATATGCAATCATGATAGAATGCTGTGTTATAATAATGTAACATTTTTTTACTTTTTTATGAGTTACCCTACACTATGCTAAATACTTTCCACACATTATCCTATTTAAACTTCACCTTAAACCCAAGAGTTAGATACAATTATTTTCTAAATCTTACAGAGGAGGAAACTGAGACTGAAAACAATTGTCACAATTCTCTAGGAAAAGATATATCTGGGTTTGCAACCAGATAGACTCAATTCTAATACCCCTCGTAGTGGATAATGTCGAATATCTAATGGCTTCACTTCCCACAGCCAGAACCTGCCCTCTATCTTGGAGAGCTATCCTTTGAGTCTCCTTGGCACACGCAGATGGAGAGACCAAAGTGCCTGGGAGCGCACACACGGCCCCTGGGTGGTCCTTAACTAGTTACTGATGGATGTGAGAGTCTGAAAGCTCTAGTTTCTTTGCCTTCATTCAGGACAACTGTAAGGCTTGATTTATAGAGTTAATAAGTTTGCCTGCAGATCGGGCAAAAACCACCCTCTGTGTGACTTTGTGATTGCACACTTACTTGGCTTCCTCCCCTCCCTGCCCTCTGCCCCCACCCACTACTTTCCTAGTTTCCCTTGGGAATTTCCTTACAAATATTTGCTCACAGATCTGAGAATCTGCCCTAAGACACCCCTGCTCTGATATTTATACTACGCCACTATGGGAACCCAAAGAAGAGGGTGATTAACTCAGTTTGAGGCAGTTGGCAAAAATTTTACAAAGAAAGTCATATTTCCGGTCTTGAAAGATAAGCAGAGAGATCTGCCGAGGTGGACGAGTGGGAAGAAGAGTATTCCAGGCCAAGGAAATCACACATACAAAAACAGAGGGACAGGAAAATGAGGGCAAGTCAAAGGATGGATTAAAAAATTGTATATGCTGGAGCAGAGGTAGATGGAGTTGAGGGCCTGCCGGGACTTAAGAGCTCTCTGGCTGGGAGAAGCACCAAAGACTATTAAGGGACGATGCAGCATGATCAGATATACGTTCTCATGCAACAAATATCTATTGAGTGTTTACAACGAAGGTAGGAAACCAACCCAAGTACTGGGCATATCACAATCAAGACCAACCTGGTCTATGTGCTCACTGAGTTACAGAATAATCCTTGTTGGTCCAATACAGTAACCACTAAATACATGTGTCTATTTACATTTAAGTTAACTAGGATTGACATTTAGTTCCTCAGTCATATTAGCTGCCTTTCAAGGGCTCAGTAGCCACATGTGGCTATCTCACTGAACAGCACAGGTATAGGACCCTTTCATCATCGCAGACAGTTCTATTGGATGGTACTAGTCTAATCACATGAGAGGATAGCTCTGAGTTTTCCATCTAATTGTTAGTTTGTATGTGGCTATCTCCTGTTTAGTCTTTTTCTTAAATATTTATTTGGCTGCGCCAGTCTTAGTTGCGGCACATGGATTCTTTAGTTGCGGCATGTGGGATCTTTAGTTGCAGCATGTGGGATCTTTAGTTGCGGCATGTGGGATCGAGTTCCCTGACCAGGGATCGAACCCAGGCACCCTGCATTGGGAGCGCAGAGTCTTAGCCACTGGACGACCAGGGACGTCCCCTATTTATTCTTTTTTAAAAGTCACTTCTTGTGCTTTTCTTTTTTGCGCGGAGGAATCTGAGGATTCTTTTGATTGTGCGACCACCTGCATTTGGCAATCAAATCGTAGTGGTGGTTGTCAAAAGACCAGGATTGCAGAAATCCCTTTGAAAATGCACGCGGTCCTTTTATGTATTGGATGAGGGAGATATGCTCACACCTGCCTAGAGAACCCAAGTAGTGGGATCTGCCTGCCTCAGTCTGTTTACCTTGTTCACTCTGAATGTTTGTAGCTCAAAGTACATCCTCTAAAAGCAAAATAATATTCATGAAAGAGGCATAAACTGAATTACTCACCTGGAGTTCTGTCATTTCCAGGGCTACAAAAATGAAAGTAAAACAGCCACTAGCAACAGTAATCTCTGAAATCTGTATGGTAATGAAAACTGATTTTTTAAAAAATGTTTACATGGTAAGCTGATAGGAACTGGAGTAGTTTGCTTTGAAGAGTCATTTCCCTTTATTTCTTCATCATCCATTTTCTTAAAAAACCAGTGAACAACAAAGTTTTTACTGATATACTAGAATAAACCTATCATAAACATAGAAACTGAGCTATGTAATCAAATATTTCCATCGAAGTGTCACTACAGGGAAATTTATACCTAACAATTCTGAAGTATGCAATACAAAACTTAACGACTATGGCATTCAAAAACTAAATTCACCCTAAAGAGGCAATTTAATACTCAGTTGAGAAAAGATTATGTTTCCCTATTCCTGGTATGATACAGCTTTCAGGCTGCAAACAAACATTGCTGACCTTATGAAAGGCCCCGTCTTTATTACAATAATAGGAGGAGTTAAGTTATGCATAAGAGAAAATGATGTATTTTAAAATAATAATATCAAGTTTTCTTGACTGTGATGCCTGTGTGAGAACCTTAACTCAGCTCTGTAGGATTTTTAGTAGTCTTGATTTAAAATCAGCTGGTACACACTAGTAGACCAGCTCCTCAAGGCCTGGTGCAGCTGCAGGAACCAGCAGCCAAGTAGCAAAGATTGTATTATTTCCAGGGGAGAGAAGATGTCATCACAATCAATAGGATTGCTTTTTACAGATAGTTGGCTTCGCTTGGTTTGGGTTTTTTGTTTTTGTTTTTGTGTAGCCCTTGGTTAATTCTGTTGCCCCGGCACCTGCAGGCCAAAGGGTACAGGATCTTCCCTCTCTCCTCTTTGTCTCATTCCGCGAGCCTACGGGGGCAATAATGACCAAACTCTTGGAGTTTTCCCGTTGATTATAGAGAGGTGCATTGTATTCACAGTATATTCTTGCAGCCCTGCCCCCAGATGAAAGGAAGAGCATGAAAGCGCCAGCAGATCCAGGACTCTGCTTTTCCAGCTCTAATATGCCATCAAACACGGACGGGGCGCTCGACTGACAGAGGCATTCTGTTGTTCATGTGCACCGAGTTCAGCTGGGAGCGGCGGAGCGGCTGAGATCAACAGGTGGCCTCGCTAATGGAACAGATTCACTCATTGTTTATGTGTTTAATGAATCATTGAGTTACCGATCAGCAGTGAGCAATGGAAGCTGTTCAAACAGAAGGGCAGCCCAGCCGTGAGGTGGAGCAGCCGCCGTGCTCCTTTGAAGCCCTGCTAGCCCCACGGGGAGTGCGGGAGGCTTGGGGGTTACTCCCTAGGGTTCCCAGAGAAACTGGTGGCGAGAAGAGGGTGTTGTTTCTAATTGGATGATGAAAGTCAGCTCACGGGACAGACCAAAGGGCCAAATATAGAAGCGAAGGGAAGGAAAACATCTGAATCAAAGGTTGAGGTAAAAACCGAGAGACAGGTGTTTGCGGTGAACCGTGCAATAACCCTCACCTTGGCTTTCGCTCCTCAGGAAGGAACCAAGTGGGGAAGGTCCGAAAGAAGTGAGAAAAAGCAAGGCTCAGTATTCGGAGGCCGATTGTCTCACAAAGGGTTCATGGTACAGTGGCGATGCTCTGTCGTATCAAGAGGCAAAGCTGACCCTTCTTTGTGGGATTCCCATGTGTTGCACCAGGCCTTTCCTGTGAGCAGAATTTGACTGGATTCTATACCAGAATTGTTTATAAGGGGCTGTGATTTTCTTTTTTCCCCCACAGATAAGACTTTGTATTTGTCACCATTAAAAGTCTGAATTTTAGGTAGAGAATGGACTTGAGGACACGGGGAGGGGGAAGGGCAAGCTGGGACGAAGTGAGAGAGAGGCATGGACATATATATACACTACCAAATGTTAAATAGATAGCTAGTGGGAAGCAACCACATAGCACAGGGAGATCAGGTCGGTGCTTTGTGACCACCTAGAGGGGTGGACTAGGGAGGGTGAGAGGGAGACGCAAGAGGGAGAAGATATGGGGATGTACGTATATGTACAGCTGACTCACTTTGTTATACAGCAGAAACCAACACACCATTGTAAGCAATTATACTCCAATAAAGATGTTAAAAAAAGGTCTGAATTTGGAGCAGATCTGTGGACTGGTGGCCCATCTCCATCAGCTCGCTCAACCTTATCGCCAGTCTCATCCCCGGGAGCTTTTCCAGAACCATCGCCTTCACTATGACGTGCCATGAGTCTCCCAATGTAAACTTTGGCTTCTTCAGCGCTTTTAGTTTTCTAATGAACACATCATAAAGCGGTGTTTCTAGATTGGCAAGCCTTTTCTATGTCTCTCCCAGTGCAATCTGGAATCAATTTATAGAGCCCTTCTTTCAAATCATTTGTCTGTACCTCTTGGGTCATGATTTCCATCATCTTTTTTCTAGATTTGGGGGGACCTATAGGTAGGTGCTGAGTGTAAGAGTTCTTCCAAATCTGGTTGTTTCTTTTTCTGTTTTTTTAATAAAACCAACACAACAGACAAAGCAGATGGCCATCAGTAGTCTTGACATCAACCTGAGCTTCAGTCATCGTCTGCCATTCTTTCCATGGAGCACATTTTTTCATGGGTAAGATCCATGCCATGGAAGTTGGTCAGACAGTTTTTTGCCCTGAATATCCTTGGTAGTTAGCTTGGATTTTCTAAGTGCAACTTCATCCTTCTGTAGATCAACAAGGCTCACTTTAAAAATATGACCCTTGAGGCCATCAGATACAATTTTGGTTCCTTGAGTCCTTGAGAGTATTGTTTCTTGTACTTCTGATATTGAACATAGCTGATGCTGAAACCTTGCATAATGATTAGTCAAATCCATTTCACCTGCCTTCACTAATCAAGGTCATTTTAAGACTTGAATGTCCTCAAGCAACATGCAGCCTAAACAATAAGATGTTTGGGGGAGTTTTTTCCAGGAACTTGGAGTCTCAGCTGCAACTAGTTGAAGCTGAGCTAGTTAAAGACTGGATAGGACCTCCGACCCTCCAACTGGGCATGTGCAAGTGTCCTCTTGGTGACCTTTTGATGGCAGAGGACTGAAAACTCCACCCCCAGATCGTGCTAAGTGCCTCCACTTTTGAACTACAGAGGCCTGTGCTTAGTTACGACTGTGCAGAACCACGATGACCGCACCTTTTCCCCATGCCCCCCATGCCCCTCACATGCCCCATGCCTCAGACGCCCTGCTTCCATATTCGTTATCCCATAAGCACGCCCAGCCCCTTGCCTACGGGGAGGCAGAATTGAGTCTTGTCTCCCATCTCCTCATTTGGTCCACCTTGCGAATAAGCCCTCTCTTTGCTGCAGGCCTGGGTGTCTCAGCATTTTGGCTTGCTGAGCGCCAGGCAAAACAAAGTTGGTTCAGTAACAAAGCTTTCTTACCGATCTTTCTTAGAAAAGGGACTAACAACTTTCTTCTTGGCTCCCTTTTAGCCACTTTTGTGGGGTTTTCTATCCCCCTAAGGTAAGAAACCTATGAGAGAGATGGCAGAGTGTGGTTTGGTGAGGAGAGCACTGTGCTTTGGTTTAAGAAATGTGTTTCAACTCTGCCACTGTCCTTGGGGCACCATTGGCCACATACTCTCTATGGTAGAGACTGACAGGCTATTCACCAAATCAGTATCCTTTCCTCCTGGACACACAAGCTAAACCCAGTTCCCAGTCTTCCTTACAGTCAGATGTGTCTGTATGACAAGTACTGGCCAAGGAAATGTGAACCAGGCTCAGGCAATTGGCAATCAGGCCTGGATCATAATCCTTCTAGATGACCCTCCACTTTCTCTTTTTCCTCACCTTCAGCTATTGATATGTAGGGTTGGCTTTGAAGATCGCAGATCTCTTGAAGATTCCCTTAGCCCTCAGGGTGGCCAAGCAGGGCAGCGGGTGTGCCCAGCTTGGTACCTCAGCTATAAGCAATCTCCTCCATTTACCTTAGTTCACTGTGCAAGCCTTAACTCTTCCTACCGTGTGCCTAAAAATCCCAAAGTAAGGAAGCATTCCAGTGGCCTCTGCAGTTCCTTCCAGGCCTATCATTTTGGATCTGAAGCTGTCCCCTCATTTATACTTTCATCCCTAGACAAAGACAAGAAGGACACTCTTCTGTCCATTCAAGATCTCCTAGAGGAAGGAGTGGGACTCTTCTCTATTACCTTCTCCTTCAAAGATAGAGAGAAAAGGGGAGACTATAGAAGAGAGAGAAAACAAAAAGTCTGTCAGGGCCTACCAGTTAGTTCATGGAAAGGAAGCATAAGGTGTGGTGGCATGAAATCTGGGGGACTCCAGGCCAGAGAATGAGGGCATCATTTGCCATTGCACCTCGCTGGCAGCAGATCTTGGGGTTATAAATCCTGAATGAATGAGGGGCTAGAGCAGTGACAACAAGCTTCTATTCCACTAGCGCATCTCTTGCTGTAGGTCTGTGCTTCATCAAGCCAGCCTCAAATCCTTTTAGAACTGAAGATCTCAGCTAGTCCCCAAATAAATCTCCATTTATATTCCCTCTTCAATAAAGCCTTCTTCCCAACCCAGAGGAGGATGTGAAAGCCACTGCTCCTTTAGGCAAAGTCACTGCTATTTGAAAAACCAAGACATGTGTATGCACATATGTCCTGTGTAAAGGTAACTTACAATGAGATTTTCTGACTCTGAATGTATGTACAGCAGAATGATAACTTCTCTTAGACATAGAAGCAGCACCGTATGTCCCTGTAGTAGGAATACGTCCCAATTCTAGAATGATGGGGTTGCATTTGGTGTGTGACGCTAAGGTCAAACTAAGTCAAACTCACTATTGAAACGATGCATAACTGGTCTACAAAGATGTTGATAAGCCCCCCTCCCTTTTTTTACAAGGTGGGTGAAGGATAATTCCATACTTTTCATGCCTCTTTTTAAATCTTTGAAACATTTATATAGTGTTTGTTATGTAACAAGCATGATGCAACAAATATTGTTCTACATGTTTTTTACAGACATTAATTTGTTTAATTGCCTATGAGGATACTATTATGACTCCCTTTTATAGGTAAGAAAATGAGGAATGGAGATTAGATTATTTGCCCAAATTCACACAGCCAGTTAGTGACAGAGCTGGGATTCAGACCCATCTAGTCTAGAGCCACAGTCTATGTGCTCGGTAACTATGCCATACTGCCTGATTTTTGTTGTTGTTGTTTTGTTTTTTTGTTTTTGGCTGCATTGGGTCTTCGTTGTTGTGTGCAGGCTTTCTCTAGTTGTGGCGAGCGGGAGCTACTCTTCGTTGCGGTTCTCAGGCTTCTCATTGCGGTGGCTTCTCTTGTTGTGGAGCATGGGCTCTAGGGCACACAGGCTTCAGTAGTTGCAGCACGTGGGCTCAGTAGTTGTGGCTCGCGGGCTCTAGAGTGCAGGCTCAGTAGTTGTGGCACATGGGCTTAGTTGCTCCGTGGCATGTGGGATCTTCCCGGACCAGGGATCAAACCTGTGTCCCCTGCATTTGTAGGCGGATCCTTAACCACTGAGCCACCAGGGAAGTCCCCCGATTTTTTAAAAATAATTGACCAGTCCTTACCCATGTTTGTCTCATACCCACACATACTCCCCTGCCCTCCCCCCGTGCTCATCCAGGTTATACCCAAGCCTACCAAGAAGTCTGAAGTGTGATCCTTGGCTATGAAAATTCTTCATGGCAAGCATGGCACCTGAACACAGGCTCTTGGTGAAAAAAATCGGTTTTTTCTTATAAAATTTCATTCTTAATGAGAAATGAGAGTCAAATATTCAAACTATCCCTCTCTATGGAAAATAGAAATCTACTCTACAATATTGGCTTTGCCTCTGTGATTTTCTCATTGTCGAATATGAGTCAAGAAGACAGTACAATTGTGGCATATTTTAAAGACGAGGTGTTTAAGCGTTCAACGATTCTCAGGAGCCCCACCTTTTTAGTATTCAGGAAGAGTTTAATGATAAGTGACAAAGGCTGTGGGTCCAAGATCTTGTTTCCAGTTGTAGCATAACCAAAGTTGGCTGGTGGAGATGGAGTGACAAAATCTCATCTCTTTTTGCTCTTTTTTTTTTTTTTTTTTTTTTTTTGCGGTACGCGGGCCTCTCACTGCTGTGGCCTCTCCCGTTGCAGAGCACAGGCTCCGGACGCGCAGGCTCAGCGGCCATGGCTCACGGGCCCAGCCGCTCCGCGGCATGTGGGATCCTCCCGGACCGGGGCACGAATCCGCGTCCCCTGCATCGGCAGGCGGACTCTCAACCACTGCGCCACCAGGGAAGCCCTGTTTGCTCATTTTTGAAGTAAGAAGGGCAAACTAGATGCATGCTAGGGTCTAATCCAATTCTAGGACCATTCTGGATTCGCTCTTCCCCTGGCCCACAAGATCCCTCATGATCTGGCTGCTGACAAACTTTCCAACCTCATCATGTATCCCCACCTCGCTCAGCTCCAGCCACACGGGTCTCTCTTCTGTTTGTTCCAAAACACTAAGCTCCTTCCCAGCTTAGGGCCTTTCCACTAGCAGTTCCCTCTGCAGGGAAGCCCTTTCCCTGCATCATCACCCAGTTAGCTCTTTTTTGTCATTCAAGTCACTGATTAACGTCTTTAGTTAGTCTGTCCCCAACATCTCAAGCTAAGTTATTCCCACACCCCAGCACTAACTGTCCATCAATCACCCTGATTTACTATCACCTATCACCATCTGATATTTTCTTGTCTGTTTATTTGCTTATTTGTTCATAGTCTGTCTCCTCTCACTCGGTATAAAACCCGATGAGAGTGAGACATTGTCTTATTGTCTTATCTCCAGTGCCTACATAAAAGCATAGCAGCCACTGAGCTCAGCACATCTAGTGCTGACCATAGGGACAAAAACAGTGCCTTGGATCTAGACACAGTAGGATTCCTTTCTGAGAGCCACATCATGGAGTAAAGAGCTCGATTAATGCTGCATTTCCCCTTTTTTACCCAATTTAGTGGTTTCAGAGTAAACATCAGGGTGACTATGCACAGACCCCCATCACAAGAGGTAGGTTTGTACATCCTTTCTCTCCTGCTGACCTACTTCTCAATGACAAACCATGAATCTTCAGTGACATCTTCTCCATTTATATTGCCTGTCTAACAAGCAGAAAATAGCATATCCACCTAAGGAGACCAGCCCCTTGGTGCTGTGGACAGCTGTATAGTTCTGGTTCTGCAGATTCTGGGCTTCAGGGTCTGAGTGAGGGAGGTTCAAGTCTAGTGGTCAGAGGACCTAGAGAGTCTGGATGTGGAGCTCTACCCGGTGTTCTGTGATGGCAAGAAAGGTTTCAGGGGTCCTGCTACATCAGTTAATTGAACATTAACTGAAGATGATTCCAATGCTGGTTGCTGTCCTGATGCAAGGGCATTCCTTCTCTCCTAATGGAAGAACAGGGTACCAAACAAGACCACAGTAAACATCTTTCTTGGGTCTCTGACCAGACAGAGAAAGCCTCTGGGGCTTAAGGAAGCTTTGTGGAGTTTCTGGGAGGGACAGCTACAGAAGCTGCTCTTCCTAGCTCAAAAGGGAGAAGTGATGCTCAACTCACAGCTGAAGGCAGGGCCTCCACCCAGGTTAATCACCTGGGATTAGAGTAGAATTAAGAGGAATAATTGGTGAAGTCGCAGGGCAATGTCAGAGTGTCACCATCTGGATTTCAGCAGTGGAAGTTCCCTGATCCTGCCCCATGTCAGGAATCATCTCAACACATCCACGACCCAGGGATAGAGATCATGTTATTGTTTTTAATGGTTAATTGACTTTGACTTTTCCTTCTCCCCTCCAACCAGTTTCAGAACTTCCAGATCTGTCAAGAGACAACTTCACACTCTCTCAGATTCCTCCACTCACCCCTCAGGACCTCCTAGATCAAATACGACGTATAATGACAACTCAGGACTGGTGATCTTCTGTCCTATCATAAAAAGATTACAGGGTCAAACATTTCAGCACTTCCTTGCCCCAGTATTTGGTCAAAAAAGTTCTTCCTTAAGCATTACTAACATATCTTTTGCTGCAGTGTCAGCTCGTTTCTTCTTTATAATCTACTGTGGAGAAGCCAAATGCATATCTATATTATTTATGATACTTGAAAACCGTGAAATCAACCCTTACCATTCTCTCTCTCTCCACTAAGTTCCATAAGAGGCCATGCTCCCACCACTCTAATCTATCTGGTAATACTTTTCTGGACTTTAATTCTTTGCATCTTTTAAAATTGTAGAAGTCAGAACTGCATACTGCTCTCATAAGGTCCTTTGGCAAGTCTTGGGGCAATCAGACTTTTCTTTCCAATTTGTGAAGTCAAATTCCTGTCACTTTAGATCTGGAAATGAACTGCTGACTCACATTCAACATGCATTTGGATCTCAGCTCTCTTCTTCTCATACGTACTCACCCACTTCTTACCTTAACCGCATTGACTGCATCCATTTTTTGTTCCTGGGTGTACTGGTCTTGTCCCAATCTTATCCTCTTTCAGATAGTTGGCTTCCTAAGTTTTCCAAGTTTACTTACATCTATTGTTCCTTCATTGGAGGTTTCAGAAAACTCAGCCAGCTCAGAAGATATATCTGCACATCATCCGAGAAAAATAGGGGAAATCCTGAACCCAAGAAGGTACGGCAATGATGTCCGCACCCGATATTAGATCAATCTGGGCCTCACTTCCCAAATGGTTTTTTGAAATCCATTCTCAGCTTCCTTTGTTCCCCTGACTTATTCTCACCCTCACACAAACTACCATATTGTTCTGCGTGTCTAGGTACTTTGTTGCCTCTTTCTGTCATACGTACTTGCCCGATTCTTTTCTAAACATTATTAACTGCATTCGATTTCTGTCCTAGGTATAATGCTCTCACCCCAACTTTATTCTCCCTCAGCTAATTGACTTCCCACATTAACACAGTTTACTTACATTTTTCTTCCCCTTTCCTCAGATTTTGGCAGACTCAGCCAGTAAAGACTGCCTGGGAGAGTATTGGTTTGTAGTTGCATCATGAAGATTACAGAATTTCCTTTCACACTCAAAAATATCTTAGTTTGGATGGTAAATTATACGGTCACTCTACAGACAGGGCAGACTGACTCTCAGCTGTCCTTTCAGACCAGCTCTGAGCCACACCACATACCTGAGGGTACCTTAGCTTCTTCCAGAACTTCACTTCGAGGCTACACATCATCCTCCCTCCAGGACTAGTTTTGGTGGTCTTAGAAAATAAGTATTTGGGCCCTGTCAGGGCACTGTGGCACTGCCTAGGATTTTAGGCTGATCTCTCTAGCTATTAGAGCCATGAGGGTTAGACGCTGGTTGCTCTATGTATACATCAGGAAGATGCAATGTAGTGTACCAATTGAAAGCTGGAACTTTGGAGCTGAACTGCTTAAGTTCAAACCCTGGCTCTGTCACTTTCACCTATATTTAATTGGAGTATATGAACCCATACACATGTTCTTTATCAAGAGGTGCTCTGAAACAGAGTCTATATGCACAGACCCAGCACTTACTAAGTTGCATCTGTTATCCAACAGTTGTGGATTTCCCATGCCACAAGATCTAAGTGTATGGCTATGTCACGGGGGACTCAGCTTTAAGCCAGCTTGCTCATTCCACTCTAATTCATGGGATGGTAAGCTTGGCAAAATCTCTCTGGCGCTAGAACTTTCCCTCCACAAGACAGACCCAACAACTCTTCCGCTCTACATGCTCTGTAAAGGTTGAATTATGTCATTCACTTACTATTCACAAAAAGGGCTGTAGGGGATCTAAAGAAAGTAATGTCTATGCCTAACCTCAAGGAGTTTATTATTGATCTGGGATAGTAGAAGTATGCATACAAAAATTAAATGACAGGCAAGACACTGGACCTAGAAATGTTACAAAGAAATAGTATAACGATTAAATGTTAAATGAGTGGGGCCTTTCATAAGATCTACAGGAGTTGAGAAAAAAGACAGATCACCTAGGAATAAAGACACCAAGGGAATCAAGACCTAGAATACGAGGGAAGTAATGGATTTGGGACAGAAAAAGATAAATGTTAAATATGCACTAAACTTCAGGATTCAGGCTCAATCTTGCATTGGGCATCAGGTTCAGCCTCAGGTTCTAGAAGACCAAGTAGCTGAATGTCTACTTCAATATTATTTTTTACTATCCTGGAACTTGTAAATGATCAGTGACCCTGTGATTGTGTTTTACAATCTTATCCAATGAGCATAACGGCACTAGTAAGATGACCAGCACAGGCTCCGGACGCGCAGGCTCAGCGGTCATGGCTCACGGGCCCAGCCGCTCCGCGGCATGTGGGATCCTCCCGGACCGGGACACAAACCCGTGTCCCCTGCATCGGCAGGCGGACTCTCAACCACCGCGCCACCAGGGAAGCCCTGGATTACTTTTTTTAATAGAGGTGCCAACTTTTTAATTTGCTAAGTAAGTATGTTGGAAAGGACAACACTATCATTTCATAAAATTCATTTCATATTTTGACACCAAAAGCGGATTAGACATAATTAGACAATTTTAATATCTTAATATTAACTTTGAAGTGTGGGTCAATGTGCTAAATATCATTAGAGTAAAAAAAATTACTTTATTTGCTTTATCTGCTAATATAATATCTCTCCATTAAAATATGAAATATATTTATCATTGTAAAAGTAAAATGCCTTACTAATTATTCATGATTATAATAGCTAGTAATTTGTATAAAAAATTAATAACTTTCTAATAGATAACTATAATAGAGTTTGACTACTAACAAATATTAAGAGAAAGTGCATTTCCTAGATAACTTAGGAAGAATGTTATTTTTTTTCAAACGTACACAGGTTTATAAAAATTTAAATAATAATACAAGACAGAATAATGATGATTAGGTTTACTGTAATTATAACCTTTATATAATTGTTTGCTATACTACTGAAAAAACTTTTCCTTAAATTATATTCTGCTCTTCACAAAAAGTTAATGTTATTAAGTGTGCTTCCTTTGTATCTCATATAGCAGATATTTAGATGAGCAGAAACTACCAGAAATCTTATTTTTTAAGGTTGGCAGCATTTAGCATTAATGATGAATTGAACTAGGTTTCTGCTTTACCTGGTTCCTGAAGGATTTCTGGATCTCAAACAATGATCATCACAGGGAATCTTACTGAAGAAATATTTATAATATGGAAAAATCAGGAAAGAAAACTGTCATATAATTGTCAGTGGAACAAACATGAAGATGCCATGAATGATTTAGAAAATACAAACATGTCTGGTTCACACCATTCATATGTGTGGTCAGAAAATAATTCTAGGACAGAATAATATAACAGAATAAGCAGTGATCAGCAAAAAGATGGTGTATCACTCTGATCAGTCTTTTCTACCCAGACAGGAACTCCTTGATGCTTAAAAGATTTGAGAATTGCCAGGTACTTATGCATGGTATACAAACAAGATGGAATAACAGCTAATACACGTACAAAAAAAAAAAAGTCCACTTGGCAAAGGATGTCTTAACCTTTTCCTGACAGCAGTGCCAACACAACAGGATTTACTGCCACCACAGTACCTACGGGATGGAGTCTGTGTGCTGAGACCTGCTGAAGAAGTAGCAACCACGGAGTTCCCTAGAGAGGACGACCATTCCTGCACGGTACCTTCTCGAAAGATCCCCCAATATTGCCATGCCAGGTGTGCCTAAAATGAGAACAAGAATGCAAAAGGAAATTCTGAAATGGTTTTGTTATCTGGAGATCTACTTACTTTGTCCCACTGACACACTTCCACATCGAGATTTTAAGGACAGTTTTTTTCTCAAGTGGTTAAGGGAAGCAGCAAGAACATGCAAAATATTAGAAATAATTTAAGTGAAAATCTTAAATTAGCTTTTGGAAATAGAAAATAACTTCTTCAAGTTATTTGAAAACACTTCTTCAAGTGTTTTTTTCATCCAATAATCATTTATTGAGTACCTATGCAGCGCTGAATCTGGAACCGTACTGCTTGGGTTCAAATTCCAGCTGGGTCACTTGCTGGCTATATAGCCTTGGATTAGTTATTTAAATGTCTCTAAGTTTTCTCATCTATAAAATGGAATTAATCATTATATCTACTTCATAAATGGGATTAATCATAATACCCACTGGGTTTTTTGCTTTTTAAATTTTATTATTTAAAGAACAAAATAAAAGAGAATATACACATCCACCAAAGTGAAGTTCTCCATTAAACAGAAATCAGATACTTTGTAATAAATGCCATCCAACTATAAACAATATTAGATCAGTAAAACAACAATAGCAATTTGTGCTTTATTTCGATAGGTACTTCATTATCTGCAGGACAGTGTAACCCACTTTAGATTCAGTGAGTTAATTTTTGTAACGCACTGGGAATGATACCTAGCAGGTTACACACAGGATGTAGTGTTTGTTAAAATAAGATGTACCCGGCATAACCATGCCTGTTACACATGCACAAAGCAACTTTTGTGAGGTTATTTCAATGGTGATTGTCATCACCATCAACCAAATCATCAAGTCCTGGAGTTGGAGAGGACATAATTCATTATTCCAAGTCGATTCGTTTTAGAGAAAGGAAAGCTTGATAATTTGGTGGCAATGCTGCTATCAGCCATATCCCATATTGGCAGAATTAGCCAGAAAGTGTCTGGCTTCTTCAACCTCAGTTGAAATAAATGAATGGTGAATACATGTTGATTGAATTAAATTAGACTAAATAGAAGAGGAATCAATTAAGAAGACAGAACCATGAGGTGCCATGGATGCTAATGGAAGAAAAAACATAGAGAAGGGGGCACGTGACAAGGTCATGCACTTCAGGAAAGTTATGAAGGACACATTTCTCTGGGGAAATATGAAAGCAAGGGGAAGGAAACATGGAGGATGATACCTGGAGAGGTTAGCGGGGTTAAAAAAAAAGTTTTTACTCTATGGGAAACACACGTGATTACAAGGAGGCACTAGAGAAGGCGAGATTGAAAATGTATAGTAAGTAGAGAGTCTAATTGGTGAAGGAGAATTCAGAGGAAGATAAAGGGGGATGAGATTAACAACACTGGCAGAGCAATTGTGAGGTGGAAAAAAGTGAATGTGAGGGAGCTCAGGTCAGATGTCCTTGATTTTCGCGGTAAAGAAATAGGAATGAGGGTGTAGAAGTTTCTTTGGAGACTTCAGGAAAATGGAAAAATTTAGAAATGCTACTATGGGGAATATGATGTGGCATTAACTAGACATGAATAAGAGGTTATCCAATTAACCCTGGACACCCGACTGAGATGCAACAGCAGGGATTTGTGGGGAATCCAAGCACAACCTCCAGTAATGACCCACCTTCTGGAATGGTTAAAGATAAGGCATATGGAGATCACAGGCTTGGAAGAGCCAAGTCTGTAAGGGAGAGATTTTCACATGAAAGGATTTGTCCAGCCAACCCAGGCTGGAAACGAGGAAGTAAAGACAGAGGTGGGGAACAGGTGCAGATGGCGGAATTCCAGGGTGTAGTGAGGACATAGTGACGTGTTGGCTTGGTGGGCACAACGGGGAAAGACAGGGCATTATTATCAGATGGGTATCTGGGGAGTGTGAGATCCTGGAGGTGGCAAAGAAAAAGGGCCAAGAATCAAGTCTTGAAAAAAATGTGCACGGGGCAGAAAGAAGAGAAGCTAGAAGATAAGAGAGAATCATCAGAGAGGCAGCAAAACAAAAGAAGGTCATTTTACAGAGATCAAAGAGAGAGAGAATTGCAAGGAGAGAGAAGAGTTTACACAGCATATTTTTACATAATAATCCTAACAATATGCACTGTCGTAGAATAATGATTATTGAATGGTAGTTACAAGCCAAGCACAGTGCTAACGGTTTTAGAGGCATTGCCCTAGCAAAGTGTTCCAACACTCCAATGAGGCAAGTGCTCTTATCATTGATGCTTTACAGCTGAAGAGGATGAGCCATAGCTGTGTGAATAACTTATCCAAGGTCACACAGCATGAGCTCCTAACCTCGACCCTGAACCTCTTTTACCTTAATAACAACATTATGTCTGAAGCAGTTTCTATAGTATTACCATCATTTTGCAAATGCTGTATCAAGCCCATGCATTATCTTCATTACCTTTCAGGCAAGTAACGGCGAATTCAAGGACTGAGACCAAGAAATGATTGTTGGATTTGTGCACTAGGAGATGGTTAGAACTGATGACAGAGCAGAGAGGGGGGATGTACAGAGCACGTTACTGGGAGACAAGGGCTGAGCGGGGGTGAGGTGAGAGGGGTGAAAGAAGCACACAGCCTAGTTAGGATCATGGGGATTGGAGTCTGACACAAATGAGTTCAAATACAGCCTGAGTCACTCAGTTGCGTGATCTTGGACAAGTCTTTCCATGTTAACTAAGTTTCCTTTGCTTTGGGTGTACAATGATCATACTTCATAGGGTCGTTCTGAGAATCAATCAACACAATTCCTATACATATTTTTGCTGTTCTGGGCTCACAATACCCATTCAAAAATGTTTTTATTATGCATATTGCATATACACTATGGTTAACTGTACTGTAATCTCTTGATTTTCTTTTTAAGATTCTCTTCTATTAGTTATTCATAATATAGCCATGTTTTGATGATTCTCTTACTACCTCTCTGCTCTCTGGTTTCTTGAATTACTGTAGCACATATTACATTTCTGAGAACTTTTGAATATATGTGTTTTTTTTCTCAGACAAAAGTTTGTGAGACGGGTACAGCAAATTCCGTTAGCTCCTCTAGGTTGGGAATGATGTATCCTGATTAAACAAATCTTCTGCTTTATACCAGACACAGATAATCGTTCGTCAAATAATTAACATAGAACACATTTACTAAAACTGTGCTCCTTGTAATGTGAACACTGTTTAGTGATTCAAAAAGTCAACTTAGGATTTTTACTGTCTTCATATCTCTGTATCATCATTAAGAGAACTTATTTTCATCTTTCCTAGAGGTGCGGAACACCAGTAACACTCCTCGTTGCAGAGAGCATCTGACCTCTATGAAGATAAATATGTACAATATACCTTTACATATACATTGTGTTCAAAAAGGACAAGTCCCTAGAACACTAAAAATACAGTAGGGAGATCAATTACACACGTATTCGGGGTCAATATTTGGGATTAAGGAAACACTCAGAGTCACCAGTAATTTTTGGAGCTCAGCATCAACCTTCTAGATTGTTCCTCCAGATCAGAGAAGTGTAAGTTTAGCCAGACAGGGAGAAAGCCAAAGATGACCTAGAAATTAAGCACATCTGTTATAGTCATTGAGACATCAGAATTTAGCTTTTGGAACTAAAGGCTATGTTTTAGATAAACTCCATTTTTGAAGAAATCCTTATTAAGGACCTCTAAACACAGGACCAAATTCTGTCCTCAGATTCTTAAGCAAAACTGGGTCTGAAATCAATATAGGCACTGTTAGAAAGGATCTGAAGATTGAATCAGAGAATAGGATTTGGCCCCTAGGACACAAACCACGCTACTAATCCCGGAGAAAGGATTTACCTATTTAAAGGATTATAAATTTTTGAAAAGCATATTCTGTTGATAATACTTTTCATTTCCTGCAAATCAAATTACTGAGGGATATTTTCATTGTGAATAGAATTGGACAATGTTTTCATTGTTGTTTTTCGAGTATAAAAGGGTACCGAATTTCAAAGTAATTAGATGTGAAGTTTCATGGCCCCAAATGGCTACACATCTGAAGATTCGAGCAAATACATTAGAAATAATGCCTACTAGCAAACCAAAAGACACTTACATCTAAAAGAAAGTCTACTTGATTTGTGATACTGGCACTTATGAAAGTGTGAAAGTATCTGCAGTTTTACATGACAGTGACAGCTCAGAGAGATCTGGACGATGAAGGACAAGTCTAGCAGTCTTGCTTGGTGGGCTCTGTCACATGCTGGCTACTTCCCACTCTGGACTCATTTTACTCTAGTGAAAGACATGACTTGTAAGTCATGTTGAAAGATAGTGTTTTAGTAATAGGAAAATTCATTGGTTCTCGAACTTCCTTAATGGAATGAGCCTTCCAGAGGCTATTTGTCAGGCGCAGAAGAAAAAGAGAGAGAGAAAGCAAGCAAGAGAAACATTTGAGGTCATATAACACTTTGGTCTCTAATGTTCTCAATGCCTCCCTCTGTGCACAGACCTCACTTTGAAGTTATCACCAGCCATAGGCCTAGAAAATCCTCTCATTGGAGACCATGTCTAATGCTTTGTTCTAAAAGTCATCTAGAAGGTTTTCTCTAGAGTAGCAGTCATCGTCAGCCTCGACATCATCCCCACAAAATTGCAATAAAGGTTTGCATCCTGTGGGCTTTTTCTTGTTCTGAATTTTCTGCTGTTGCTCAGACAATGGGCCAACCATTTATGAGAAAGGAAAGGCAGGGTCGGGTGGGGAAAGAGACTGGCAGAAGTCACAGCATAATGCTAGTAGTCTGAACTCTCCCATGACGGAACCCTCACTGGGAAAGAAAATTATATGGGAAAGGATGATAACCTCATGGGGCAATAACCATCCGAGACATCCTGTTCCACTGTGTACAGGTTATTAATTTGATTACCGTTCAGAGAAGTAGCCAAACTTCAGGAGCCCTCTCAGAACCTAGTCAATCCTTTCAAGGTTTGCCCATCTCTAATGAGCTGGGTCTTTTCAGCAATCATCTAACCACATGATTTCCTTAATTTTCAGCCGGTTGCATAACGACAAAGATAAATGTGGCTTTTCCCAGCTGCTTCTAAAATAAGTTCAAGACTGAATTAATACGAATGGAAATACTTTTTGTTTGTGTAAAGGGTAGGGGAAAGAAACCACATGTGTGGGGTTTGCCGACACCTGCTAAAATGTACCCTATGTGTCCCACACTTGGGACCCAAGAGTGGCAAAGACGGCATAATCACCTCCTAGAACCCCAAACTCCTAAGATGGTGAAACTCCATCAAATTCATTCAGCACAAGCTAGAAAACTCCAAAATTACCAAAATAGACTTAGTTGTAAAAGAAATCTTTTGGGGGATTCTTGAATCCCATCACTTGTCCAATGAAATATGACAACTATGTTATTTCTAAAAACAAGGGTTGCCATGTGTTGAAATATCTCCAATCTGTCAATTTATGTTCTCGTCAAGCTCTCATTTGTATTAGGAATATAATGGGTGATGGGAGGGCTTGGGAGTCTGAGAACAGCAAAGATTTAATGACTGTAGAGGGAAAATATCCTACTTGAAATTGCACAGAAAAGTGGGAGCCTCATACCGAGTGAGAATCTTGACTTAACTGAAAAAAAAAGCATTCCTTACTTGTTAAATTGACATTCTCACCATGTACCATTAACACTTATTTGGGACACATTTGTAGTGAATAGATGCCCTCCAATTAAATAACACCTGTGTGGGACACTATAAATTGAAAATTAAAAACAAACACACAAAAGACTTGTTCTGTCACAGGACCCCATAATCTAATGGGGGGAAATAGCTCCCACAGACCAAAGAACACAGAAGGTCTTGAAGATGGAAAGACACAAACGAGGGGCAAAGTCCCTGAAGGCTAAGTGAAAATGGAAAAGAATGACGAGGTCAGTCAGGATACTTTTTCCAGGGAAAGTTGAATATTTAGGTAGATTTGAGAGGATAACATGGCTGGATGGATAGAAGAGAGGATATTCTAGTGGAAATGGAGGACGTTAAGACCCTGAAGCTCAATCCATTTTATCTCTTTGTTCTATTCCCTCCATCTGAACTGCAGCCCAATCCCCTCCTCCTCGCAAGTAGAGGAAGAGTAGATATGGCTTCTGTGGTTAAGTTGTAAAGATCGTGTTGCTTGTTAGGTACTGCAAAGTATTTTTCTGTTACTAACAAGCAAATCGAATCAGATCAAACTGTTCAAACTCAGTTCACTCTCTTATAAGAAGATAGACATGGGTTTCGGGGGGAAGGTTATCATTTGCTTTCTTATTGTCTCATCTTTCTTTTAAGCTCCATCAAGTGGCTTTACTATACATCATGATGATTCCTTTCAATAAATTCTTTAATGCATCAAACTACCCCACGAGGCAAAAAATCTTCAGGGTGCTGAACCACCTTTAAGACAAATCCCTTTCGATTTCTTCTTAACCAGTTGCTTTAAATTCCCTTACTCTCCTCTCATCTGTGCTATGTAAATTCAGATTAAAATGCAGTCAATTAAATCCATAAATGCCCTAATAGTCAATTTGATATTCCTGTTATTTATGTCTAAGACCAGAGTGTCTTAAGCATGAGTACCGTGTATCAGCACTTTCTGCATCCAGGCCCTGGCCTAAGCCCTTCACATTCATTAGTTTATTCAATCCTTATAGCAACACTAAACAATGTTTCCAAATTCCCAATAGATATTAAGCTTTAGGAAACAAGAAATCAGAATTCCCAGAAATTCTTGTGAATTCCTGAAATCATAAGTTATTCTTTATTTTAGTAGTATTTACCAAGGAAAAGTATTTTAGTAGTGGTTTTTATTTTATTATTATTACTTTTTTAGTAGTACATATTTATAAAGACCTATATGCTATACTGAATAATCAGAACCTGGAAAATGTGCCAGAAAAAATTATTGGATAATGCTAGAAAAACCTAACATTTGGGTATCCTAGCAAGATTATCAGCACTACACAGAATCATACGTCAAAATCTCTAATTTAGGGACTTATTTTGTTTCCAAATGTGTTATTTCTGAAAATACAACTCATAAGATTTACATAAAGTATACTATGCATACAGACTTATTGATATTGATAATACTTTGTTCACAAGAATGGCTCACCATGAGTCACAGAGAAGGCCACAACTAAGTTCTTGTAACATGGTTCATTGAATTTCTATTGCTGTGTAGCAAATTGCCACAAATTTAACAGCTTAAAACGGCTCACATTTATTATCTCATAGTTCTTTAGGTCAGGTCCACTGGGCAGAAATCTAAGTGTCAGCTGAAGGCTCAGTTCTCTTGGAGAGGGGTGGGTGGCAGGGCTGGTTCAGGGTCCTCTCCAAGCTCACTGGTTGTTGGAAGAATTTATTTCCTTCTGTTTTAGGACTGAAGTCCCCATTTTCTTGCTAGCTATTGGCTGAGGACCCCTCTCAGGTGTATATCCTTGTAAGCTTGGAGTAGGCAATAGTTTCTTAGATATGACATTAAAAGCAAAGCAACCAAATTAAAAATAGATAAATTGGACTTCAACGACATCAAAAACTTGGGGGTTTCGAAGGACACTATCAAGAAGGTGAAATGCCAACCCATAAAATGGAAAAAAAATGTTTGCAAATCACATTTCTGATAAGGGGCTAACATTCAGAATATATAAGAACACTACAACTTGAAAATTTTAAAAAGACAAATTACTCAATTTATTTTAATGGATGAAAGATTTGAATAGACATTTCTTCAAAGAAGATATACAACTATCAATAAGCACATGAAAAGATACTCTACGTCATTAGCCACTAGGGAAATGGAAATCAAAACCACAAAGAGGTATCACTGCACATGTACTAGGATGGCTATAGTATTAAAAATATCCATTCATCAACTAGTGAATGGATAAACAAATGAGGTATAGCCATACAATGAAATTTTAGCTAATCACAGAAAGGAAAGAAATACTGATACATACTACAACATGGATGACACTTAAAAACTCTATGCTAAGTGAAAGAAGCCAGACACTATATATCGTATGATTCCGTTTATATGAAATGTCCAGAATAGATAATCCATAAAGACAGAAAGTAGATTAATGTTTGCGAGGGGCTGGGGGGTTGGAGAAATGAGGATCGTTAATGGATGTGGGGTTTCCTTTTGGGGTTATTAACATATTCTGGAATTAGGTATTGGTGATTGTTGCACAACTTAGTGAATATGCTAAAAACAAATTAATTTTTCACTTTGGTGAATTTCATGGCACGTGAATTGTATCTCAATTAAAAAATAATAGAGACCATAGAAGAACTTGGCTTTTGTTCCAAGAGGAAGGAGATAGAAAAGGAAATAGGAGAAGGAAGAGAAAGAAAGAGCTTTTGGGGCAACATGGCTCGAGACTGAGCCTTACTTGTTGAAAGGGACAAGGATAATTTTAAGATTAAGAATGTCCAATATTCCATGTTAAGATGTTGCAATATTAAATCCTCTCCATCTTACCAAAACCTCAGTGAAGTCTGATAAATACATAAAGACTTCATATAAATAGTTTGTTTTGTTTGTTTGTTTGTTTGGGTCTTTCTTCGTGTGTAAGAGGTGGAATTGTAAGAGCTCAGAGTCCCAGGTGTAGGTCAACACACCATGGAATAGGAATATAATGTGAGGGATGACGTGACCAACCACAAACAGAGCTAACATGGGAACTTGGAACCAGAGGTGCGCATGGGAATGTGAGCCCTTGGAAATTTGCAGAAAACTTGGGAAAGGTGCTCTACTCTCCACAAACAGGGAATGGAGTTTCTAGATAATATTATCTCAATCTTAAGTGTAAGGGTAACTCCTTACCCTTCCCCACAGAGAACGTGTGAGTAATCAGTAAAACTTAGTCTAAGAGAAATTTGTATTGCTTCTTTCATAGGAGATTTAGTCCAGGCCTGCCCTCATGAGGGCTATGTGTATTTCAAATCTCTATCCTCAGTTTCCCAGTTTCTATAAAGTGAGAGGGTTGGTCTAGGTCCTTTTCCATCCCCAAATTCTTAAACCCTAAAAAGTTTTAAAAATGCAGCTGAGGTATTCAGTCCAAAGTTTTCTGGGTTAAAATTTTTTTCACTGACAATTTACCCTCAAATCACTAAAATTTCAAATGCATCAGTTAGGAAAGTCACAAGGATGCCAGCAAGTACTTGCTAACAGATATAAAGCAAAGTTCTTTTTCAACTGGACACATAAGGCAGGAGAGAACATCCTCCAGACCTACGGTTCTTAAAATCAGTTCTTAAAAACTCGAGGTCCAAGTCCATGTCAATGTATTTAGAAACAGTTTTAAATTTAGAGTAACCTAATTTGCAAAATGGAGAAGGGTAACTTCTTCATAAGAATCTTTCTTTCCTTCTTTGGCAACTTTTTTCTATCCAGAGAACAATATCCCATGAACTGCCTTGTTCCTGTAACTAAACACTCTCATATGAGCCAAATCCCAAAAAAATCAATATAAAGTTTTTATTCCTGTCCCTCTACACCTAAAAACCACCTAGAAAGTGTAGAGCAGTCAAGAACAGGCTCCCAGGAAAGAAAGGTCTTCCATCTAGAATATAAACTCTGTGAGGGCAGGAGATGTCTTATTCATCATTATATCCCCAACACCTAGAATAACACCTGACACAAATCAATTGTTTAATAAGTGTTTATTAAATAAATGAATGGTTGAAATAGCCACTCTACCACCATGACTTAATTCACTGAACCTCCAATTCTTCACCTGCAGAATGGAGATGATTGCACTTCTGTCATAGAACTTTCTACAGTGTAGGGTATGCAATGAGCTTAGCACAGGGCTGGCACGTAGCACTTGCTCAATCCATGGTGCCTCTTGTTGCTATTTTTATGGCAACCTGTCTTTGAAACATTTCCTGATACACATTATGAAAGAGTCTTTTAAAAGTCACACAAATCTGACTAGCAGAGCAGTATAAGGATAAAGAAATTTCAATTTCAATCAAAAGCCAACACAAATAACAACAGAGAGAACAGTTTTAATGGGGGAGCCACTGTTTGCCCATCAAAGTTCTCAGATTTCGAAGGGGCAAAAATGACATTTCCAATTCTGATCTCTCACAGCCCCCAGAAACACTTCAGGAGGAAAAATAGTACTGCCACGGCCTTAAAGCATCCACCAGACTGTTCCCAGCTTTACAACTTTAGAAACTTTGATAGAAATCAGGGGTATTGATGGGAAATCTATGAATGGAGTAATCCCACTGCTTTAATTCATACCACAGAATGTCTGATTGTTCAGTTTTGCAAATTAGCAAGTGAACGAACCAATTTAAAGAAATAAGGACAATGCCACATAAAACACACTCCTCTTGTTTATCTTGACAAGGCATGGTTCCATTTTAATGATTTATGTTAATGTTTTATTGTACAGTGGTTATGCCCCGAAGTGCATTTTATAAGACTAATGAAGTCTTAGTAATCCCAGACGTCTTCTCCAGCATTCTCTTATTATGTCTTTGCTGAGAACTCGTGTGGGAGAGACCACCAACCATCGTTTGAGTAAAGAAGTTTGTGAATTAGTGAAATGAAAATCAGTCAAGTTCTACAGTAGTGAGGAGTCCAGAGGCCACTCCGATGGGATCCTGTGTTCTCACACAAAAAATTGTCTATTGGTCTTCATTACGAGAGATGAGCAAACTCTGCTGTATTTAGGGTTCATCAAACATCAAACCAATTTTTTTCAAATGTTTTGGGTTTGCCAAAATCCAAAACACGTTTTGCCCTTAGCATTTTTCCCTTCATTTTCAAACCCCTGTGTATTTTAAGGGAAATTTAATCCTTATGTTTCTGACTCATTTACACTTAACACGTGAACATGTTGTTTCATAAGATTTATTTGAAGTCTATGAAGCCTTGTAAGTCTTTTAAAGTCCTTTTTCCATAGTGGCAGGAAGCTGAGTGTTCCAAAGACATGAAAACTTGGACTCCCAATGAGTGGAATGGGTTTGAAACTCAAGATTTGTTAAGACCCAATGTTAGATTGAGTTAGTCTTAGTAAAACCCACCTTCTCTCCCATAATTACCATCCTCTACTTTGGTGCATGGCTTTTAACAATGAAATTGCTGAGGCTACAAAACAGTCATTATTGACATTCCTGTGGTATACGCCATCAGCTGGATTTCCATACAAGAGAAACAAGTGGAGGTCATTTATTACCTGTGGCCAGTGGAGTATAGTTTAAGTTCTGTGCTTTCTAGCTTCTAGTCACAACCCTCCATGGACGCCGTTGTCTCCTGGCTGTTTAAGCTAAAAGTCCCTCCGCAGCCCTCGCCCTTATCCTCTTCGACCTCCCCCGGCCTCACAAAGGGCTGGGTAGTGTGTGGGGAAGCCCATGTACACTGGCATTCTACCAGTGCTACCACTCCTCGGAAGGCATATGGGATGGTGGAGGAGGGCTGTCGGAACAGAGTCTTTCTTACCCTAGAGATTCAGAGAATGAAACCCAAGGCAGTGATCAATGCATCGAGGTTTATTACAGATATTGTGGCAGTACTTGGGGTGGCGGGGGGCGGGGAAGGAATGGCGAGGCTTCGATTCCTTCCCTATTCTTATGTCCAGTCCTCTCATGTATCCTTTATCCCTAAGCAGCTATTTCCACTACAGTGGGACCCCAGACGTATCTACTAGGTTGGTATAGATGGGTCGCTCAGAGCCATCTGCAGATTCTTCCTAGAATGGATACAATGCATGGGCCCCCTGATGTTTCTGGAGGCCAGAAATGATTTGGAGTAATTAGCTGTAAAGCACAAGAATTTTAGAGTTTATCAAATCTGAACCTGTATATTGCCTCCACCACTTCTTAGTTGCTTGGTGCTTGGGAAGTTAACTATGTTTCTGAACTCTATTTTCTAACTGCAAGTGGAGATTTAAAATATGCCTACCTCATAAAGTGATTGCACAAATTAAATGAGATAGAACATGGTGAATGCTTGGTGAGCACATACTAAAACCACAATGAATGGTACTTGTATACATTGCTATTACTGTTGTTGTTGTTCTTATTTTCAAACCAACTCCTAGAGGATTTCTCATACCTGGAGTCCTTCTCCTCACTATTTACAACCCCTTTCCCCATTCCAATATTTGGATGGGACTGAATATCCCAGAGTGGCATTTTGCTCTATTTATTTTTTGTCACTGTTGGATGTCCTCAGGGTGTCAAATTAGGAAAGGGTCATCCTGAGCAAGGCATTAGGAAAATCTTTAACCTAACCTTTAAGCAGTGGTCTTCAGTACCATCTCTTCTTAGGTACAACAGGTTGAATTCAAGTATATTTGACTTTCTTTTGAGATGATCTTCCACTTTTCTCCATTTCAATCGATTCCTCCTCTGTTGTCATTCCTCTACAAGCAGACACATGTATTGATGGCCTTCTCTCTGCCTTCATGCCCTTCAATACCATTTCCTTCCGTTGTTTATGGAGTGCTTTCTCACTTCCCAACTCCTTCAAGAGGTATCCTCGGTTTAATTCATACCTTGTTCTCAAAACGAACCCCTCTATCCTTTTCCACAGTTTAGTAAATGACGCTACCACCTTCCCAGATACTCAGGCCAAAACTCTGGAGCCACTTTCGTTCCTCCCTTTCCATATCTCCCTGCATGTAATCACTCCATTGATTTCACCTTGGCAGCAAATGTATTTATCCTTCCTCTTCTCTCCACGTTCACCGCTAACACCCCAGGCTTATCCACTATTACCTGATGCCCGCACAACTGTAACAACTTGAACTGCTGATCTTGTTTCCTTTCTTCCTCTCCTACAATCCATTCTCCACATGGTAGACCCATCTTTTAAAAATGAACTTCTGATCATGTGATCCTTTTGCTTGAAGCCTGTTGTGGCCTTCCCATATTTCTAGGATCCTTCAAGGCCCACATCATCTAGCATATGTTGTTTTGCTCTCCCTCTAGCTCACTGTGCACCACACATACTAACCTTTCAATTCTCCAACGGTGTTGATCTCTTTTCCACATGGGGGTCTTCCCTCTGTGGGTAACAAGTCTCTCCCATTTCTCTCTCAATCAGGTCAATTCCTACTCTTTCTTTCTGTCAGGGCTGAAACGTCACTTCTTCTAAGAAGCCTTTCCTAACTTCTTCATACACGTTCACAGCACCCAGACTTCTTAGCACCCAGAGGCTTATCACAAGCATCACTGACTAATTTGGGGGATGACTTCTGTTTACTAGCTCATAGTTGTGTCGTAAGCCTAAACTCCAGGAGGGACTGTGTCTCTTGTTCACTGCTGAATCCCCAGGGCTGACAGGAATGCCTCAGCCTGATTTATTCTTAATAAAAATGTCTTGAGTGAATTAACCCCCCCTAACTCTGTGCACTCTTGCCTCACATCCCTTCCCATGTGAGTTTCAGTTTGCACAGCTGAAATTTGTACTATTCTAAAGGTCCTTCAGTGGTTGTAGTCAAGGTACTTGATCTGGTTCAGGATTAGATTGTAAGCTCTATGTGGAAAAATGCCACATTTTCTATTTCTTTTGTTTTCACCAGTATTCATTATTCCCAATACTATGACATCATATTTACTACTGTTTACTGAATGGCTGGTAACTCACACTCTTCCTGGATAACTGTTTACTTATCTGCAAGATTCATCCTTTCTACAGCATCCAGTTATTGATATAACTCTGGTTATATATAGCTGATAGATTTTTCTACATATATATGGTTATATACAGATATGTACATGTTGATAGATTCTTCTGCCAACTGAGTGGCAATATGAAATCAATGTTGTCAAACTTCAGTAACCATTTTAAATTTTTAATAAATTATTAGCTTAATATTCAGTAACTTCATATTTCTGATAAATCATATTAATTCTAAGGCATGACCTAATTACATGAGAAAAAATAGCTCTAGGATACAAAGACATTTAAAACACATCGTTTAAATTCATTAACTGATTGGTTGAGGGCCACCCACATTAGGGAGGGCAATCTGCTTTACTCAGTCTCATGTTAATCTCATCTAGAATGTTAATCTCACCCCGCAGACACACCCAGAATAACGTTTGACCAAATATCTGGGCACCTCACGGCCCTGTCAAGTTGACACATAAAATTAGCCATCACACCTTGGTTTTCCTAAATCTTTCTGCTCTTGTCTTTAAGAATTCTTTAAAGATTAAAAGATGAAAGTCTTCCCTCAAACTTTAGACTAGATTAAATCCCCTTAGTTGTATTCATTCCTATAGTCCCCTGTCCTTTCGTTTTGTTTTTTTTTTTTGCCTGCATCAGGTCTTAGTTGTGGCACACAGGATCTTCGTTGAGGCATGCAGAATCTTTTGTTGCAGTGTGTGGGCTTCTCTCTAGTTGTGGTGTGTGGGTTTTCTCTCTCTAGTTGTGGCACATGGGCTCCAGGGCACATGGGCTCTGTAGATTTATGGCACGTGGGCTCTCTCTTTGAGGCACACGAGCTCAGTAGTTGTCGCGCATGGTCTTAATTGCCCTGCAGCATGTGGGATCTTAGTTCCCCGACCAGGGATTGAACCTGAGTCCCCTGCATTGGAAGGTGGGTTCTTTACCACTGGACAGCCAGGGAAGTCCCCCCCGTCCTTTCTTATTTATGACATTTATCATTCTTGTAATCAATCACATGTTTAATATCAGTAATTCTCCTGTCCTATAGTTCCATGGCTGCAGAGGCTATATTTCACTTAGTTTCTGCTACTGTCCTAGGTTCCAGCCCTGTGCCTGACCCAGAGGAGGCACCTGATAAACACTGGTTGAATTGAATTGACTATGTTCTAGTTCCTTGGTTTTATGACCTTTGAACAATTGTTCTCCCGGTCTGCATCTATGCTGCACTGTATCCCAAGTATAAATGGTGACAGTCTTCTTCCCATCTGTTTTCTACTGAACAACAGGACCATGACTAAAATTTTTCTCAAGCTTTGGGTTTAGCCAAAATCCATACTCAGTCAAACAACCAACATTCTGGATCTGTTGCTCATTCTTCCAGCACAGAACAGTGGTTTCAGCAGCATACAACCCAGCCTGTCATTGTCCACCCACACCACCCTCAGAGAGGAAACCCTCTCTCTTGAGGAAGAGCACAATTAAGGTGATTGTGACTACAATTATTTGCCAGTCCAGCTTTGCATCCCTTGATAAACTTTATTATCAAATGTAATAGAAAAAACCAAAAACAAAGGAAATCCTGAGGCACTTCTTGGATAAGACAATCTGGGGCATCTCCCTCCTAAAAAAAATTTTTTTAAATATGTGTTCCATGTTTAAACTTGAAATATTATATTATGAAATTTCTCTACATCTTACTATATTTAAACCATAGCTACTCTTTCATTTTTACTAGGAGATGAAAGCTTAGCAATACCCTAATTTACATTGATTTTTAAAAAGAAAAATTATGACAGCAATTACCACTAAAATACTGCCCTGACCTTTAAAGTGTCACACATGCAAATGGAGCTATTTGTTATTGTCCTCTCTTTCAGCGCTATAGTAGAGAAGGAATGAGGTCAGCCTAAGACTCAAAAGACCTGCTTTCGATTATTGGTTCCATCTCTTTCTAGCCTTGTAACTTTAGCTGTCAACTCATCAACATGTAAAATGACGATGGTTAATGCCTTTCCTACCTGTCCCCAAAGAGCTGTATAAATTAAGAGCAATCCTACGTAAACATACTTTATAATTATTAAGGACTACACATGTGAAGCTAGTACTGATGCTATGTTAAACAAGTATATTTAACCTATATTTTTAAATAAAGGTTTTCTCAAAATGAATTTTCCATTAAGATATGATATAAATTGTACTTTTAAACATTTTCTCCAGAGTTCATACTTAACTTTTTTATACAGCAACTTCTTTTCCTAACTCCATTAGGATATCTTGTACTTAATGAGTAACGAACATATAATTTGTTGAATGAACAAATGATTACTTCATCTTTTCAGGTGGGTAGTTATTTGATAAAGCAACACCTTTAGTTAATTTCTTACCCAATGCATATATAGGCAACTGCAATTTTCAGGAAGAACTCTACACCTCAAGGAATTCAATGAATTTTATTTAAGTTAAAGATGCTCTGATATAAGGCACCAGGCAAGATGCTAAATAAAAGGCAATGCTGGCACCATGTTTAAACTTCTCAGTGAGGCTTCCATCTTAGAAAAGGATTCCTTGATGGTTTATTTCCACCAGGGCATCAGAGACAGCAGCCTGCTCTCACCATCTGGGTATAATAAAGGAAGAATTTGAGTCATAAAAATTTCTACCCAATTTCAGATGCACAGTATTGCTTTTCTCAAACTAACCACCCCTGGTGGTTCCAGTTAATACTTCCGTTCAAAATTTTTTTTAAAAAAAACCTTAAAAGCCTTTTAAGCTGACACTCAAAATAATTTGGGAAACAATGCTAAGATTTAATCTTTTTACATCAAACCTCCTGTGAGATACGACTGTGTAGGCTCTCCCCAGTTCTCCCCCACTTATGGCAGACCTGCTGAGAAGCAATGTACAGGGTAGGAATCAGTCTTCCCAGGAAAGTGAATAATGAGACAATGTTCATTTTAGATTTCTCCACAGAGCCGGGTTTAATCAACAGCAAAAACAGCAAATCCAACAGAGGATTGGATTCTGTCGAGTCACAGCAAACTGAGTCAAGAGAAAAATATAATTTTTTAACTGCTTTTCCAAAGTCTGAATCTTTGTCAAGCAATAGCCCATGATTTTTTACCAGCTTATGGGAAAATATTCTCTACTTAACCTGGCTGCTGGATATACCACAGACTCAACAAGAAACTGGTGTGAACCAAGAGTAGAAACTTTGGAATTGACAAAAACATATTTTCCAAACATTGGTCTTGAAGTGCCTTGGATTCACATAGGTTCATTTGAAGTAGGAGGAGAAAGAGCAGGAGAAAAGAGAGCATAATGATGAAGAAGCATCTCTTCTACCTCTCCTTGGTAAAAAATTTAGTTTCTTATACAGATTTTTAAGATAAACAAAATTTCAGACTTTCTAGATTGAAAAACAATGAAAGAAATCACAAGCGGATAAAAATTTTAGACCGACTTTACAAGAATGGAAAATTCATGGGCATCAAAACCAAACAGGAATAATTTGGCACAAATGTGACCAAGAGTTACTATCATTACTGTGTAAAGAGCTCATTCGAGTAGATAGAAACGACAAAACACCCTCCCTGAAAAAAATTGAACAAGGGGTACAGACTATCACAAATGGAGAAATCCAAAGCAAAGAAACATATGAAAAAAGCTCAACCTCACTAGTAAGCAAATAGTTACAAATGAAAGGAAAATGCTATGCTTCATCTGTTAAACCGACAACGATTTTAAAATAATACTAATTTTAATGAATACAAAGTGAGATGTATAAAACTCTTAAACATTGCTGGCAAGAGTATAACTTATTTTAACTTTTCTGAAACCATTTTAACCATAAACATTCAAAGTTTTAAAAACACCCTTAATCTCTCTCTCTTTTTTTTTTTTTTTGCGGTACGCGGGCCTCTCACTGTTGTGGCCTCTCCCTTTGCGGAGCACAGGTTCCGGACTGCGCAGGCTCAGCGGCCATGGCTCACGGGCCCAGCCGCTCCGCGGCACGCGGGATCTTCCCGGACTGGGGTATGAACCCGTGTCCCCTGCATCGGCAGGCGGACTCTCAACCACTGCGCCACCAGGGAAGCCCAACACCCTTAATCTTTAACCCAATACATTCATTTCTAAGGTTCATTATCCTAAGGAAATAATTAAAGAATCTCACAAAGACCCATGGGGAAGAATACTCATCGTCATTTTTATATAATAGAGGAAAATTATAAATAATCTAAGTTATAACAATAAATGGCCAAGGGATTTAATATGATGGAATATGATGTCAACATGAAAAGCAACGTTTTTAAAGAATAACTGATAGCAATGCAAAATGCCATCCCATGGAATCCAGTGAAAAAGTAGAACACAAAACTATATATTCACCATCACCATATTTTGGTTAAAATACATGCATAGGAAAAAAAAGACAAGAAGGAAATACAAGAATATGTCAATAGGGGATAAAGGAAACTATATTTTCTTCCTTGTACTTGTATATTTTCTAAATGTTTTATAGTAAACATTATTTTATAATTTTTAAAAGTTCTGATTATGGAATAAAAGACCCACTACTGATAAATTCTTGTCAGATAGGTCAGTGGGATATCAGCTTGGCTTCAGAAGGGAGTCAGTGAGTGCAAAAGCAATAATATTTCTACTTGTTTTGAACTTCAAAGCTCAAAATCAACCTCATCCAAGCGTCCATGGAAATATCCCTAAGTATTCTAACTCAAAGAAATCTCCCCTTCAAAAATTCACACTTTCTTTACATGCATCTTTTTATTTAAGAGCTATCATTGATCTATTATCCTAAAAACATTAGATGTGTTCATTAACCATCATTATTCCCATTATAAAGATGGGAAAATGAGGCATAGAGCAGTTAAGTGACTTGCCCAGAATCACACAACTAATAAGTGATAGAATGAGGATTGAAATCCAGTCAGTGGATTTCAATCCACTTCTACACCACATCTCTCTACAGCATTTTCGTGCGTTCTGTCTGCTGTGTCACCATTCCATGTGTGTTTAGTTGTAGGGCGCGGTCAGCTAACTGCCACGCAGCAGGAAGCTGAAGTAAGCTGAGTCATCCTTCCTGTGGCCACTGCGCTTGCGCTAAGTATACTAATGAGGTTTTAAAGTAGCGACCTATCCGATGCTGGCTCACAAATCGCACCATCGGCGAAAGCCAATCACAGAGCGACACATGTTCTTAATCCCTAGATAAGCAGACTGCTATAGGATTGCGGTGTCTTCCTTCCATCTTTTCTTTAACCAAGCTGTGCTCCAATAAAGTGTGATACGAGAAGAATCTTGCGTGTGGCGACTCGTTATTCTGCTGGTCGGAGGCGGCTCGCCGCATTTAGTCTCCCCAGTGAGAGTGTAGATCCTTTAGGGGCAAGCATAGGACCTTGGACTTCTTCATCTTGTCCTCAATAAAGCCCAGGATGTTGTTAGAGACTAAGGATGCTGATTTAATTGGATTTAATTGTATCAAAAAGCCAAGTCGCATGTGTTTACTCCAAGAAGAATACTTTAGAAATTATTACTACCGGTTTTCAAGACTTGTTTCCTAGACAGATATCTCTAAAAAGCAAACAATAGCTGGTCTAAATATGCTCCAGCCTTAACTTCCCTGATTCCGCAACAAAAAGACAAATTAACAAAAAAAATTTTCACTGAAAAAATCAAGATGTTATGAACGGCCTTTCGTATAAACCCATTCATTATCTGTGGAATTCTTTAGGACAAATGCAATTCAAAGGTGAGAAATAAAGAAGGATAGAATCAAAGATCCTCCTTTTGCATTCTTGCCAGATAGGCAAATGGTTTATAAACTTAGCTTCTGAAAGGAGGTGGTAAGTGCAAAGCACAATTATCGTACTACCCGCTGCCTCAGCCAGCTTGGTGGGGAAACATGTTTAATAGTATGTAACGTGATGCAAGTTTGGCGGGGGAGATGGCCAAGAGAATACAAAAACGCAATGTGTTATCCAAGTGAAATTACTGGAGAATTCTGGGTTGGTAGATTACCCAAATTGTATTTTGGCCAAATGATTGAACTGAAGGTCTCCTAATGGGTAGAAAACCCTGCTGGACCCTTACTGACCAGGGAAGACTCAGACTCCATGTTGTAACAACGACCACCAGAAACCAAACTTGCAGTTATAGGGGTCAGATTGGTGGTAGCCAGAGTAGAGGTGGCGGGGGAGTGTGAAGGTGAGCAACATGGGTCAAGGGGGTCAAAAGGTACAAACGTCCAGTTATAAGTCATGGGATGGAATGTACAGCACGGTGACTATAGTTAATGATACTGTTGCATATTTGAAAGCTGCTAAGAGAGTAGATCTTAAAAGTTCTCATCACAAGTAAAAAAATTGTAACTATGAAAAAAAAAAAAGACTCCATGTTGTAAGTGAGTTGAAAGCCAGTCCTTCCAGCAGTGGCCCCTGACACCAAAGTTGGCACAGGCCTGGTGCAGAAGAAAGAGTGCCAGCACGTTGAGTCACCAAATCATTTTCTGGAGCAGATTTTTCTTGGATGTGTCCCATGCAGTTGTATCAAGGAATGGATCCGATTTCATTTATGAGCTCATCGCCCTCGGCGATGTCTCTATGAATATTCAGAGAAGGGATTAAAGGAAGTGTCAAGAATATTTTTAAAATATCAAGGTGCTGAAGGCAATTTAAAAAATCCTAGGCTTCTGAGACCATGCGCTGAAATCAACACCGGCGTGAACTCATATATTGCTCTAGCCATGTTTGCCATTTCTAGTGACTGTTGCCATGCTTCTTACATCCCATATCCCTTTCTTATGTTATTTTATCTTTTAATTTTTATTTTTTTAACACCTTACTGGAGTATAATTGCTTTACAATGCTGTGTTAGTTTCTGCTGTATAACAAAGTGAATCAGCTATATGCATACATATATTCCTATATCCCCTCCCTCTTACGTCTCCCTCCCACCCTCCCTATCCCACGCCTCTAGGTGGTCGCAAAGCACCGAGCTGATCTCCCTGTGCTACTATCAGAATGGCCATCATAAAAAAATCTACAAACAATAAATGCTGGAGAGGGTGTGGAGAAAAGGGATCCCTTTCTTATTTTAGAAAGCTGTTTAAAGTTATTTGCTAATGGAAACTCTGGCAGCACCTTCAGTGAGACAACTTCTGTAAGTTTACATCTACTGGATCCTATCTGTTCTTCCTGTTCCCAAGTATGTAAATAACACAGTGCTCAGTACTTGGTAGGTACACCATGTATGTTGTTAAACTCTTGGTTCTTTTTATTGCACTGTGGCCTAGTCTAAGAATCTCCTCTCCCCCTAAAACCTCCCTAAGCTCATTCAGTCCTTCCTTCCTATTATTAATCTAGTATCTTCTACACAAGATGATTCCCATGTTGAAGGATATTTAGGTGAAGCATCTTCTGCTTCAGCTACAGCAACCAAAAATCCAACTCAAACATCTCTCCGCAGGGAGAATCTTACGGTTGCCCAGCAGTTTGCCTCTTCCTGTTTCACCACATCCACATCTTCACGGCCACACCTCTCAAAATCCTTTGGACATGATTCTCCTCCATTTCTCAGATTGCAGTATTTCTCCAAGTGCTTGTATCAGCAGGGGACAGAGACCAATTTCCTCAGACGCTACAGTGCATCCCTGTCATATTTTAATTGTCTTCAAGGAGTTTAGAGAGAAGAATCCTGAACTTGGAATTGGAAAACCTGATTTCTAGTATTGAATGATGGAAACCACTTAACTTTTGTCTCATTTCCAAATGGGAAATAAAGATCCCTATCCCAGATATCTCTTGGTAGCAAGGATTAGACTCTTTAATATATTTGAAAATGCATAAAGCCTATGGAATTATGCAAACAAAATATAAATACATACAGGTAAATTCAAACAATTTCAAAAATGTTAGTTGATTCAAAGTATGGAGTCACTCTTATGGTCAACCAAAATTTACCTGTAAATGGCCAAATCAATCATATTCAAATTAAAAGAGACTTTTGCCCTTTTACTCTCCAAAACATTTAAGAGTATTGCCCTAAAAAGGTAAACGCTATAACAGGTCTTTGAAGTAGGAACTGGTTCTACTGCCTTTCCCCCTCATTCCAGCCCCTTCAAAGTCATCAAAGCAATGTTCTTAAAGTGTGAATGTCTTACAAGTAGCTTCTAATGGATTCACCCTTCACTCTGTTCCTCACTAATCAGAGGTAATCTGACTTTTACATTCCTAATTATGCCTTTTGCAAAGAGCATTAAGGCTAAGATTGGTTTTAAATGGTCCTAAACGCATCTCCGCATCTCCGCTTTTGACCATCATGCATCCTGATATTAGAGCAATCCTAAGGACAGTATGTCTCAAGGGCACCTAGACAGTAGGGTTTTTTTCAGGGTCACTTCCCTTTCTTTTCCCTCAGCTAACTGCGGGATGTTCCCTAACTGATGATTTCCTTAGACCCCTCCCAAAAGAAGATCAAAATTTTCAAAGGATCACCCTTGTCTGAAAGAGTGATTTTCAAATTTAGTGCACATTAAAACAAAAACAAAAATCCCAAATCTTTGGGGGATATTGTTCAAAATGAAGATCCCTAGCCCCATATCTCAGATATTTTAATCTGGTTGGGTGAGGCTAGGGATGTGCTTTTTTTTTTTTTTTTTTTGCGGTACGCGGGCCTCTCACTGTTGTGGCCTCTCCCGTTGCGGAGCACAGGCTCCAGACACGAAGGATCAGCGGCCATGGCTCACGGACCCAGCCGCTCTGCGGCACATGGGATCCTCCCGGACCGGGGCACGAACCCGCGTCCTCTGCATCGGCAGGCGGACTCTCAACCACTGCGCCACCAGGGAAGCACAGGAGGGTGCATTTTAAATAAGCAGATTAACCTGTTCACAGATGTTGATAATCTGCCTTTTGAGAAACACTGTACTGCATAACAATGTCTATCCCAGGCCCAACTCACCTTCCAGGCTTAGCTCCTACATTAATTCTCAACTCCCATTCTTACTGTGTACACGACGTATGCATGCACACACATACGCTCAAACACACACGCACACACACATTGGGCCACAGAGGATGATGGATAGTCCAACGTGTATTCTCCTCCCCTGTTCTCTCAGCCTTGACTGTCCTTGAATGTCCTTCTGTGTTCCCCCTGCCACATGAAATCTGTATGTTTTCAAGGCCTTGCCCAGACACAAGTTCTAAAGCCTGCCCTGATATCCCACTTCAAGGAAAGATATCCCAATTCTTTCCTTGAAGTTTCTGGAGAACCAGTTTACATGTCATTTGATCCTTACTTAAATATTCTTTGCATTACACTGATGTTTCAGTCTATCAATGTTCATTAGTAAACTGTGAAATACTTGGAGTTAAGTATCATACGTCTTTATCGTTTTAGTCCTAGCAGAGGGCTGTGAACATAATAATTGCTGAATAAATGTTTGTAAAATTAAACTTACCTTAATTATGTCTATTAGATGTATTTAAAGTTAGTTAAGCATCTCTCTCGTCTTCCCTTGGAATATTGAGGTACAGACCATCTCTGCTGAACGTGTAATAATGCACAACCCAGCTAGCCAAAAATATACATTGCTATGTCTCTATTTTGAAAGGGCTGCTTACCTTGTTTTGGCAACTTTGGGCTCCAGAATCTCATCCATAATAGATAGGCTGTAACTACAAGTATCTAAATATAAAAAAATACTTAGGATAGTTCTTTAAGGAAGAACTTAAACAGATGCCAGGGCTTCCCTGGTGGCGCAGTGGTTGAGAGTCCGCCTGCCGATGCAGGGGACACGGGATCGTGCCCCGGTCCGGGAAGATCCCACATGCTGCGGAGCGGCTGGGCCCGTGAGCCATGGCCGCTGAGCCTGCGCGTCCGGAGCCTGTGCTCCGCAACGGAAGAGGCCACAACAATGAGAGGACCATGTACCGCAAAAAAAAAAAAAAAAAAAAAAGATGCCAAAATATTAACTTGGAAATTAAATAATCCAATATTAAGAAAACCCTTTATATTCATCAAATTAGCAAAATAGTAACAGGATTGATAACATCATATATTATTAAGGAGCTGGGGGGACTGAGCACCCTCACATATGGTGGGTGTGTGAACCTAGAACAACAGTTTTGGAGAACAATCTGATAGCTTCTAGTAAGATATAAGGACTCACTGACCCAGTAACTGTACTGTTTTATACTCTTCCCTATAGAAATTCACACATGAATACACAGAAAAATACACGCAAATATTCATTGCAGTATAAACTGTAAGAGCAAAAGATCTTTTAGGGGATATGTAAATAAGTATTGGTATGGTCACACTATAGGATATTTTGCAGCAGTTAATTATAAAAGATATGTACATGTACTGATATGGAAAGACCTTTAGTATATATTGTTGCATCTAAAATGAAAGTTGTAGTGCCTATATTGTAGGATACTCTATACTTATTTCTTTTAAGTTGATACTAAAAGTTCAACAAAATAATGTCTACATTGAACTGCAGTTCAAATGTAAACCTATGTATTAAAATGTGTGAAAGAACATAACCCAAACTGATGACATGAGTTCCCCCTCTTCAGGAGATGAGTGAAATTAACACGGGGGATATAGGAGGAAGGGGGACAGCCCGGAGTGGACTTTTCCTTTATTTGTGTTGTCTGAGTGTATGTTAAGCGAGCTTGTATTCATATGTGAATACCATTATGGAAATGTTTTACATAAATGACTTGTGCTATAAAATGATAAATACATTCTACTACATATATGGTATAGTAGCGTACTATATTATATGGTTATCCTACTATCCAGACACTATATAATTAGCTTAAAGCTGTAGTTTCCAAAGGATGTGCAGAGGTTCTGAAGCTAATTGCCAATTTCCTTTCACAAAAGGCTGACACAGACACTTAAGTAGCCTGTTGAAAACAGAGATCTCTGTTTGGTCTGGTTACACTCACTTTCTTCCTGTTTCCACGGGTCCTCTTCCCAGTGTCCTCACGCCTGCATGCTACGCTCGCCCTGTGTTATCATTTTCCTATCCCAGGACTGATGACAAGTCACAGAAGTCCTCACTCTCTACAGCTCTGTATGTATTAGTCAGAATGCTCCAGAGAAACAAAACTAAGAGCCTAGATATAGATATATGGAAAGAGATTTATTATGAGGCATTGGCTCACATTGTTATGAAAGCTGAGAAGCCTCATGACTTGCCATCTGCCAGCTGGAGGCCCAGGAAGGCTGGTGGTGTAGTTTCAGTCCAAACCCAAAGGCCTGGGAACCAGAGGAGCCAATGGTGTAAGTCCCAGTCCGAGTCTGAAGGCCCAGGAACTAGGATCACCAATGTCTGTGGGCAGAAGAGGACGGATGTCTCAGCTCAAGCAGAGAGCAAATTCTCCTGTCCTCCACCTTTTAGTTCCATTCAGACCCTCAGTGCAGGTGATGCCCACCTGCACTGGTAAGGGTGCTCTTCTTTACCCAGTCTGCAGATTCAGATGCAAATCTCATCCAGCAACACCCTCACAGGCACACGGAGAAATGCTTTCCCAGCTATGTGCTTATCCCTTACCCCAGTCAAGCTGGTGCATAAAATGCACCATCACCACCCAGCAGAGCCCACAGATTTGCATATTTGCCAGGAATGGCTGCACAGCCCAGCGACTTGCTCTCGCTAGCACGAGCTGCTTGCTAAGGTGCTGCTTCTGAAGCTGTGTTCTCTGCACCCCCAGAAAAGGGGAGTATTTTAAACACTCTGTAGAAAAGTCACCGTGATTGGGGGTACAAGCTAAAATGGATTTTGCTCCCCCTTTCCTCCTACCTCTGGAAAGAAACACAGAGTTTAGATATTCCCTATTTCTGTGACACCTGAGGCTTACACAGTTTGGGGAAGCCATCTTTAGGAAAGCAAATAGAAAAGTACAAGTAAAAATTGCTAGGGTCTATCTCAGGTCCTTAGAAAAGACATGCAAGTATAAGGTCCTAAATCTTAAGTTTCATTATCTTCTTGGTAAGTCCCTCTGTGCAGTGTGTCATATCAGTAAATTTGCACCTGAGGTGGTTTAATCATCTCATATCCACTGTTAGCTAAGTCACATAACACTCTGGGTAATTTAATAAACATTACCGACCTATGGTGATGGTGATAAGATTAGTGATAAATAAGGGTCTATGAATACAGATTCTGCCCTAAATTATTCCAAGATAAAAACATAGATAGCTATTGGGAAGCAGCCGCATAGCACAGGGAGATCAGCTCGGTGCTTTGTGACCACCTAGAGGGGTGGGATAGGGAGGGTGGGAGGGAGACGCAAGAGGGAGGAGATATGGGGATATATGTATATGTATAGCTGATTCACTTTGTTATACAGCAGAAACTAACACACCATTGTAAAGCAATTATACTCCAATAAAGATGTTAAAAAAGAAAAAAACACAACATACATCCTGCTTTATCTATCCTGTAGGACATGGATAATACACACTAAAAGAAAAACAAGTAAAAAACTCAGCGACTTTTGAGGACCCACAGATTTTGTGTATACAGGTAGTTCCAATTTTCTGACAAAACTGTTTCAAAGAAGAGTTATATTATTTGTAAGAGTTTGTCAACACAAATTTTATACATGATTTGATTGACAAATTTTATAATCGGCAGCTACCTGTAGGAAATGGAAATCGTTTCTCATGCACTAATAGGGGGATTAATGGAGTTTGCAGCATTTCCCAGCTATGTCTCTACCTTCAGAAACCACACACTGACTTTCCCTGAAAAATGCAAGGACAATCGAAATAGTACTTTGCATTTGGTTTAAGAAAAGCTGCTTATATTTGAGGATATTGTCGTCTTGGAACAATGCAGATCTTGAGCCAGCCTTAAGTTGATCGTAATATAATGGCGGGTGGGGTGAAGGGGAATTCACCATTCACTACAGACCCATGAAAGAAACAATGAGAGGTCGAGAATAACTTAATAGCAGACCTTCTTTTTAATACTAAGTGGGGAAATTTAGGCAAATTTTAAAGTCTGTCTTTATGTAAACATTGTGGTAAAGTAAAATCGTTTTAATTAACAATAATCTTGCTTATTTTTAATCATGTCAGCCAAAGATACACTTCCCAGCATCTCCTCTCTGTATTTGCCAAATAATTTCTCTAACCCATACTCTAGCAATCATAAGCACCATCATCATAACAATAGCTACAATTCATAGGTGCACCCACTCTGGCCAGCCACTGGGCTGATGACATACGTAAGCACAATCCTCGCTATGAGGTAGATGAGATTCCACAAAGGCACTTCTTTCTAAAAGACCATCTTGATATCTAGGTTCAAATTGAAACTTCACTCTTTCTACTTCCCTGATATACCAGTTAGGAGTTTGGGAGCCTTCCAGTTACAATGCCAGAAAACCTTAAAATAGGATATATTTTTTAAAATCTCATGTGACTAGAAATCCAGGTAGGGTCACCTTCAGCAGACACTTGGTCCAGCAGCTCAATCCACATAACACAAAATTTGTTCTTCTCTGTCCCTCCATTCTGCCTTCCTCAATGTTAGCTGCTCAGAAGGTCCAGGTTCTCCCCTTGAGATTAAAAAAAAATAGCTGCTGGGACTTCCTGATGGCGCAGTGGTTAAGAATCTGCCTGCCAATGCAGAGGACACGGGTTCGAGCCCTGGTCTGGGAAGATCCAACATATGCTGCGGAGCAACTAAACCCCTGCACCCCAGCTATTGAGCCTGCGCTCTAGAGCCAGCGAGCCACAACTACTGAGCCCGTGTGCCACAACTACTGAAGCCCACACGCCTGGAGCCCGTGCTCCACAACAGGAGGAGCCACCACAATGAGAAGCCTGTGTACCACAACAAAGAGCAGCCCCTGCTCGCTGCAACTAGAGAACGCCCGTGTGCAGCAACGAAAACCCAACGCAGCCAATAAATAAATGTATGAAGAAAAAAAAAAATAGCTGCTAAGTGCCAGGCCTCACATTCTCACCACAGCACACTGAATGACAAGGTCCTCAGAAGCCCTTAGATTCAGTCTTCTTGGCCCACCTTGTCACGTGTCCATCCATATGCCATCACTGTCACAGAGGAGCAGGTGAGACAAGGTGATTGGCCTAAGGGATCAGCTCACCCTTTGAGCTCCACGTAAGATGATGTTTGTCTCATGGATGAGACTGAGGTAGGAGGAACTTCACCAAAAGGAAATCTTGGTGCTATTGGCAGGAAAAGGGAAGAATAGAGGTTGGGGGGAGAGGGGTATCAACACCAAAAATATGTCTACTACACCTGCTAAGTATTATTCTCATACAGCTAAGAGAATCTAAAACTTTGATATAGCAATCTGCTCATGTGCCTTCAGCTAAAAATAGTAAGTAAAACTGTTTGTCCCTCATTCTTTCTCCACTCCCTGAATAAAAGGAAAAAAATTGAATCCTTATCTACAATAGAAAATCCTACTAATAAAGATTATATTTAACCACTATGTATATGGATTTTCTTCTCTATAGAAAAACTATGGTGACCTAATGACCAGAAACCAAAATCCTCCAAAAAAGCAAAGACCAAATCTATGTGAGAGGAAAATGGGCACCAAAATGATGATCCAAACAATAGAGCTCTAATGTTCTTTTAACTCTTTTTAGAGATTTCCATGTCAATCAGACCATTTGTACCCATGCGTACCTTCATACTATGTATTTTTAAATTTTTCTTATACAAATAATTTTTACCCTTTGATCAAGACTTTGTTGAATTGCTAAAAACATAACGATATTTGAAATTGTTCAAATATGAAGAACTGAAATGTGTTAAATCTTAACGTATTTGAGTTCAAGATTGTTACACTTGTTGACAATAATGTACTCCAAATATGAGAGCAAGATAGAACACTGTGCCATGGGTACTGATGAACCAGGTATGGGTCTGAATTTTCACCGCACTCAACAACAACAAGAACATGTTTAGACTTGAAGCAAAAACCAAAAGAGTAAGAGGAATTTTCTTTTTCATATATATATATATTTTTTGTATATACATGGAGTATAACCTTTATTTTTTTTGTGGTAGGTAATCTTTTTTTTACATCTTTATTGGAGTATAATTGCTTTACAATGGTGTGTTAGTTTCTGCTTTATAACAAAGTGAATCAGCTCTATGTATACACGTATCCCCATATCCCCTCCCTCTTGATCCTCCCTCCCACTCTCCCTATCCCATTCCTCTTTTTCATATGTTAACAGAAGACTTGTTTGGAATATTATTTGTGATGGTGGTCGGTTTACCGTAAAAAGTACGGTTTAACTTGCTTTTAAACGGAGTGGTGGGAAATGGATTGGACTGGGGTGAAAGAAATTTAAGTTGTAGTCTAAGCGTTGTCCCTAAATAGCTGTGTGACCTTGGGCGAGTCACTTTCCTTATTTGCGCAATGTCCAGTTTGGCAGAGGTTATCTTTGTGAGTTCCTAAGCCTGAACTTACTAGAATTTTGTGAAGTGAGCATACTAAGTAGGGGACTTCATTTACCTAAATATCTAAAATGGAACATTGCCATCCATTCCCTCCTAGGAAATTGATATCAGATGATGGAGATAGAAAGTTTGTAGGATAATTCTGGGTTTTACAAACAAATTTCCACGTACCTATTTAATTTGTGATTACCTTAAGTAAGCAACTCCCTTTACACTTTTATTCAAAAATAACAAGCTGTGTTTGAAATGCCGGTATACGCCATTTATTACGCTCTCCAACCCAAACACGAAAACATTTGTACTTATGTTATGACTTCACCTGGTGGCTTTCATTTTCCCCAACATAAAGACAGGGTGAAGCAAAGTAATAGAAAAATAGAAAACATCTTTGTCGGAAAATGAGATTGCAGCTGTGTAACTGGAGCACACAACCATAAATCAGAATGTCAAATCCAAAACACATGACTTTTTGCAAGTTCTCCATGTGCGCTCTAATGTGATTACAGCCTGGTTGCTATTATGATTTAAAACAAAGTCTTTCATGCTAGAAACAAAATGCGGAATGTGAGCCGCCTGGGGGAGAGAGCTGCAAGCTAGCTAGCGACATACCCCTTGCTGTCAGAGAGGTGGGCTACAGTATTTCAAGCGCTGGTTTGTCAGGTGTGAGAGAGCAAGAGGATACAGAGGAACCTTGGCAGAGGTCTTAACATGAGGGACAAATTAGCCAGCAGTGTTCAGCTCAGCTTGACAATCCGAAATTAGCTTCTTCACCCCCCCATCTTTTTTTTTTCTAAGCAGAATCTTGAAGCCAAATACGAAGATTACAGAAGTCATTCTTTCCTGCCTATCACATAAACAAATGGCCCAGCTGTTATTGCTAAGATTCCAGTTTTAAACTTGGACTTTCTTGTATAAACTTCAATGTAATGGTATTTAAAGTGTCATAGGCAATAAGCATCTAATCCTACTCAATAAATTGTAGGCTCATTGCATGAACTCCTAGAGCTGTTAAAGACAGCTGTGCTTTTTTTGTAATTTAAGTCATTTCCAAATTGGGCAGCGCTCCAGGTGTATTTTCAGACAAACAATATGTGCTAGAAAAAGTGATGTTCTGAGTCTTTCAGCAATGGAATAAACACAAAGGAGTAAAGGCGGAGATACGAGATGGTGCAAACATCACTCCTGCTCACCCCAGCAAGGCAGGCATCAAGGTCGGGGTGCTAGGAAGCTGTTCTTGTTTCCTTGGACTATTAGAGCCTGAGCCAGGACATTTTCCCCCAAGGACCTTTTGCAAGCCCAATTACTTTTGTAACTGGTTGCTGGGCCAATGTCATTGATGGGTACCAGGATGAAAGATAACAATTTAGTATTTCTCAAAATAGAACCGTCAACTCCCAGAGCAAAGCCACAACCCTGAAGTAGAAAAAGCTTCTCCCATGGCTGATATCTAAAGTGTCCGGAGAAAATGGTTTCCACCCTTTGACGTCATTGCAACAAATCATCATGAGACCATAGGATAAGACGGAATTACAAGAGGTCATTTCAACCCGTGCACTGTCTCTAAGAAGAGCCACAATAAAAGTGTTTATAGAAGATTAATTGGTAATTATTTTATATCCAAATCATCATTAAGCATTAAATGAATCCTCTTTTAGTCATGAGAGCTCTGATGGGTAGGGCAGGGAGGATGCTCATCTGTATTCACCCCAAGCTGAGTATTCTACAGTCAGCTGGTGTACCTGAGTAGGAAGAAGCCCACGTTCTTCTGCACCAGGGTTAGATGCTGGTGTGTGGTCTTGGGGGAGACCACCGCAAACGTCTGCCTCCTGGATCTGATTCCAGAGCCGAGGAATGCTGTTGCTCGTGTAGTTGTTGTTTCACTTTGCTGGTTATTTCATCAGCAGCAGTTGGTTTGTGCCTGCAAGATCTTCCTGCCCACCTCTGTTCCGCACTGTGGTGAGGTACTGTGCGTTATCTTTTGACCTAAACACGTCTGATGTCTACCTCACTATCAACAGTGCAGAGAAAAGTACAGGCAATACGTAAATCACAGACCTGGAGCCCACAGTGGAGTTCCCCTGAGTCCCTCTGTGGTGGGTTGAACTTCATCATAGACAAACTAGGCCTGAAATGAATCAACACCTCTTGCAGTTGCTGGAACATAACACAAGCTCACAGGTGGAGGCAGTTTCAGGCAATGACTCAGGATTGCTTTTGGCCTAGGTGGACAGCCTGGCTACACCTAGTCCCAAAACCCTTAGAAATGACCTTCTGGATCTCTGCCCCTACACAACCTCCAACATGACAGTTCTACATGCAAAGTAGAAAATTCCTACTGAGACTTTTAAGTTAGGGCTTAATAATTAACACTTCCCTTCATCCAGGGATTCTGGTGGTGTTCCCACTGCCCCCTTTGAGAAAGTTCAGACCTGTCACCTCAGAGGAAAACTTCACCTCAGGCAAAAGCAAGGGTCCGCTTGTTTCTAGCCCCATAAAGCAAAACCCCTCAGGCTTTGTTCAGTTTTGAGGGGAAACTCATCAGCTCTGTATAAAGACCAAACCAAAAAATGTCTAGAAACAACTAATCTCTCAGTGTCACTTCAAACAAGTATAACATACCAGACACATGGTATTTATCAAACAATTTAGTCTCTCACCTAGTCAACCTATTGGGCCCCATTTCTCTCATAAAAAGTCTACAGAAATATTGTCAAAACTACAAATAATAGTGTTCAGAATTTTATTCTCAAGGCAATTTACCCAGTACTACAGGTGGCATTTTTCAATATGTGCATGACTAAAATGTTCTTTAATTTTCATGAAAGTGTCTTGAAAAGAAGGACATGCCCCATAGAATGGAATGGTGGGTAGGTTTTTTTTTTAAGCTAAAAGCTGGAGAATGAAATTATTGAAAACATCTTCTGTTCTACTTTAATTTTCACCAGCTTTTTGCTAGTTTACTTTAACAAGTAATGTTTGATTGAATTCAGGCCTGCTTTTGTTTACAAAATGAACCAGAGCCAGCAAGTCATGGCCTGGCTAATTTGCACATCCAGTGCCTTGGTCTCCTCCCCTCTAAACAGAAAACTGGAGTTTGTGATTTATTGTTGATTTGGTTAGTTCAAATGATTTTGATGGTTAAAATCTACTTTCCACCCCATCCTTGAGATTTTCACCAAAAGTACCCAGTCTATGTGTACTATACAAGGCAGAAATGATCTCCCTGCTCCAAATAAATACAAAACACATTGTCTCTTTAACTCCCAAGATTTCAGATGCCAACAAAAGAAACTAAGAATGAAAATTCACAGATGGAAGAAGGGAAAAGCAGGATCCATACATCAATTGCTTTACAAACCAAACCGAACCATGGAAAAGAATAATGTCCTAAGAGCAAAGGGGCCATTGTTGACGACAGCTTTCTTCGAGTCCTTATTCACCTCCTGGCTTGCCAATCAGGTAAACAAGTGGTTCTCAAGTGTAACAGAGCATCAAAGTGATCTTGGAAGCCCTATTCCTAAATCTCTTCTAGAAATTCTGATTTGAAAAGTCTAGGGTAGAATCTGTATGTTCACAGAGTACCCCCAAATGGTTCTGGATATCTACCAAGCTCTGAAACATTGATCTCGTCTTTATGCGTGTCTAACGTCACCCTGGCGAGCCAGTCTTGTTTCTTCCTCCTCTTGAATTCTCTACTGCGAATCTAAAGCTCTCCTTCTTTTTCTAGGCTGTGCAACTGGGGTCGTGTTCCTTGTATAGTCAGATGAGAGTAAAAATGTAGAGGGGGTATTGCCCCGCCTCCCTGTCACTTATGTACAAAATGCACACACATACTATTGTTTGGGTTTGCTCCACAGGTTTGCTACCTAATGCCGGAAATCACGTGACTCTCACATGCCCACAGTCTGTCCTTAGCATTCTGCCTCCATTCAATTTTCCATTCTCCTAATAGTGAGGCAAAACTCATTACCAGTCTCCTCCACCCCCATGTAATCTGCTGCCTTTTTGTGATCTACCCACTTTCTTTCGGGTTGCTCATTTAAACGGAAACTCATATGAAATAAAAAGGGAATTTACCCAATAGTACAGGTATTGAGGGAATGACTATTAGCTCTGAGAGGGAAGGAACCATACCTTGCTTATCCCTGTATCTCCAAAGCATAGCCTAGTGTACGGCACGTGGCAGATGTTCAGTAAATATTTGTTGAAAATACAAATGGATGGCCAAATTTAAATGTGCTCTTAGAGACCACTTTAATAACCCATGACTTTTTAGAATGCACCTTAACCATGTGCAATCATAAAATCTTAGGGATGGAAGGGCTGATGAGGTCATAAAAGTTATGGTCTTTCCAAGGTCAGCAGCACATGAATGGTAAATCTCAGACTAGTGAAGAATCCATTTTTGTGGGGTTTTTTTTGTTAGTACTCATCTATAAAATAATTACTAATGCTTCCTACGATAGGATAGAAGGAGAAAAAATGTAAGGAAAAGATACCTAAGGTACCTAAAAAATACCTAGAAGTGTCTGACACATGGCAAAGACTAATTAAATTTAAGGTTTTGTTATTTTATTATATTGTACAATGTTCCCTTTCCAAGTCTAGTGCCTGATATCTAAATCTTCCATAATCTGGCCCAATTTTGTCAATGCAACTGGATTTCCCATTATTGGCCTTGCAATGCAATTCTGACACTACCCAAGGTTAGTCAAATTTCACAGGTAAAGGGCACAGTCCTCCACAGGACTCCTCTCACTTCAGACTCAAGCCACAAGCTCTGGAGTTCTCAGGCCAGCTGCACTTCTGACCAACTGACTACAAAGTCAGGGGTTCCCACTACCACCTCAGGTTCAAGAATTCCCTAGAAGGACCCATAAAACTCAGAAAAGAGCTATATTTATGGTTACAGTTATATGTAAAAGATATAAATCAGGATCAGGCAAATGAAGAGACATATAGGACCAGAGCTGGGTGGGTCCCAAAGCAAAGCTTCCATTGCCCTCAGGACCTCACCCTCCCAGCACACCAATGTGTATCACTAACCAGGAAGCTCACCCGAGTCACAGGTGTCCATAGTTTTTATCGTGGTCTCATTGCATAGGTACAATTGATTGAATCATTGACCACAGGATTGAACTGAATCTCCAGCATCCTTCCGCCCCCCACATGTCAGGCTGATACCACATAGGTCAAGCCCTAATGCTATAATCACATGGTTGGTTCTTCCAGAGTAGCTAACCCCATCCTGAGTCCCCTCATAAGCATAAATTCAGGCATAGTTCTGGTTTCTACCAGGAACAACAAATACACTGATCACTCCGGAAATTCCAAGGAGTTAGAGGTTACCTCCTAGAGACCAAAGTCTAGCCAAATTCTTTATTATACAATGCCCCTCTGTTCCAATATGACTGGTCTTCTTGTTGTCATCAGGCCATGATCAGTTCTAGGTCAGCTCCTTCTTTCAAACACACCTTAGTACTTTGTTTTGGTAACACTCATCCTACTTATAATTACTTGTTCTTTGTCTTCCTCATTAGACTGTAAGATCAGTAAGGGCCAAGGTCATGTCTGTCTTATTCATTATACTTGGCCACTTTCTTACACTGGTCCAAGAACATTAGTTAATATAATTAAATACTTTGGGTAGGTGAATTCCATCTTCATGGCTTTATTCACAGGTATGGAAAGAAAATTTGCAAACCTAAAGCTAGCACCAGGGCCACAGTAGCTACAGTAGAAGCAGGTATGAATAAACAATAGGATAACCAAGAGAATCTCCAGGTCATTGAAAAAGATGCAAAGTCGATTTGAAACATAGTTTACCTCAAGCCCTATTGTGTTACAAGAGAAACCTGGAAAAATATGATGTAAGACACGAGGCACAAAAATAAGAAAATTTCTATTAACATCAATATATTTTTCACCCTGAAGGTGCTGATGATGATTGTAGGGGAAAAGAAATGTTGATTGATTTTCTTCTTTACTCAACTTCTAGTTGAATTTTATTCACCTTTAGCAAACAGTCATGCTCTACATAGCAAGACTGTACCAGATTTTCTCTGCTTGAAATCCTTCAATGGCTTCTTACTGCACTTAGAATAAAACCAAACTCACAACAATACCTGTCAGATCCCACATGATCTTGTTCTACCTTTTCCTCCTACCTTATCCCTCTTGAAACTTCTTTTCATTCATCATCAGCCACAATGACCTTCTTTTAGTTTCCTCTTATTTCAGCTTTTTCAGAGCCTTTGGGCATGCCATGGAATATTCATTGTACTCCTCCTTACCCCACTCCCACACACAGTGAATGACGTCTCTTTGCATCCACACCCCTTTGCAATGAAACTTTGTCACTCCTCCCATCAAGAGATAGAGGCCATTTTCCCTCCTCTTAATAGACTAGATTTCTGACTAATATAATGCAATAGAAGTAACATTCTGGAACTTCTGAAACCAGGTCTTAAGTGGCCTTGTAACTTCCACTTTTGTTCCCAGAACTCAACTGCTAAGTAAAAATGTTCAAGCCATCCTGCTGAAGTGAGAGGGCACATGCAGAGAGAGACCCTGAACAATAATAGGCCATACAGAAAGAGATGTCACATGAAGAAGAACCAAGGTGTTTTAGCTGATAACCAGCAACAAGACTCAGAAATATAAATGAGGCTGTCTTAGATTTTCAAATTCCATTTGAGTTGACACCATATGGAACAGAAGAGCCATCCTAGTTGGACCCTGCCAAATTCCTGACTCACAAATTTGTAAGCAATAAAATGGTTATTGCCATTTTAAATTTACCTTATTTTTAAAATTTTACATACAGTAAAATTTTGGGGGGGTTTATAGTTCTATGGGTTTCAACATATGCATAGATTCTTGAAGACACCACCAAAAATTAATTCAGAAAAGTGTAACATCCAAAAATATTTTCTTGTACTACCCCTCAGTAGTCATAACTCCATGCCCACCAAACTCTAGCGATTACTGATCTCTTCTTGGAACCTATAGTTTTGCTTTTGTCAGTGTCACATAAATGAAATCATACAGTATTCAACATTTTGAGACTGGTTTCTTTCAAGTAGTATAATACGTTTGAGAATCATTCATGCTGTTGATGTATTAAGTTTGTTACTTATTGTTGCTGAGTAGTATTCCACTGTATGGATTTACTAACCACTGAAGTATTTTGTGGATGTTTCCAGTTTCTGGTGATTTTTAACAATAATATTTTAAGCATTTATGTAGAGGTTTCTGGTTGAAAATAACTTTTTATTTATTTGGGATAAATTACTAAAGTGTGATTGCTGGGTCATATGCTAAGTGTATGTTTAACTTGTAAGAAACTGCCAGAGTGGTTGTACCATATTGCATTCCCACCAGCAATACATGAGAATTCTTGTTGTACAACATCCTTGTCAACATTTGCTATTTTCAGTATTTCTATTTTAGCCATTCTAATGGTAACTCATTGTGGTTTTAGTTTGCATTTCCCTAATGACCATTAATGTTGCACATATTTCCACATACTTATTTGCCCTCTGCATATTCCTTTTGGCAAAATGTTAGCTCAAATCATTTGCCTATGCTTTTATTGAGTTCTTTGTTTTCTTATTGTTGAGCTTTGGAAGTTCTTTATATTTTTTGGATACAAGGTCTTTGTCAAATATGTAATTTGCAAATATTTTCTCCCAATTTGTTACTTTTCTTTTCATTTTCTCATTGATATCCTTTGAAGAACAAAATTTTAAATTTTGTTGAAATACGATTTATTTTTTATTCTTAGATTTTGCTTTTGGTGTAGTATCTAAGAATTCTTTGCCTAGCCCAAGGTCAAGGAGATTTTTCTCCTATAATTTTTTTCGAGAGTTTTATTGTCCTGCATTGTATATTTAGATCTTTTTTGAGTGAATTATTGTGTAAGGTGTGAGGTATGGGTTGAGGTCCTGTATATATTTTATTAGATTTATAGCTAAATGTTTCAATCTTTTAAGTTGTTGTAAATGTTACTTTTTTAAAAACATTTCTGTTTCCAATTGTTCTTTGTTGGACTATAGAAAGGCAATTTACTTTTGAATGTTGGCCTTGAAACCTGTTACCTTACTAAACTCATTTATTAGTTCTAGGAGCTTTTTTCTATATTCCATAGGATTTTCTATGTACAATAATGTCATCTATGAATAAATATAATTTTCTTCTTCCTTTCTTATCTGAATACCATTTATTTATTTTCCTTGCCTTATTGAATTTGCTAGGAGCTCTAATATGATATTTTTTAATTTAATTTTTAATTTTTATTTTTTACAGTAGGTCCTTGTTGGTTGTCTATTTTAAATATAGCAGTGTGTACATGTCAAACCCAAACTCCCAATCTATCCCTTCCCCACTGGTAACCATAAGTTCCTTCTCTAAGTCTGTGAGTCTGTTTCTGTTTTGTAAATAAGTTCATTTGTATAATTATTTTTTAGATTCCGCGTATAAGCAATATCAGATGATATTTATCTTTCTCTGTCTGACCTACTTCATTAGTATGATAATCTCAAGGTCCATCCATGTTGCTGCAAATGGCATTATTTCATTCTTTTTAATGGCTGTGTAATATTCCATTGTATATATATACCACATCTTCTTTATCCATTCATCTGTCAGTGGACATTTAGGTTGCTTCCATGTCTTGTCTATTGTAAAGTGTGCTGCAGCAGGAGTGGTGACAATAGCCATCTTGCCTAGTACATGATCTTAGGGAGAAAGCATTCAATCTCCTCCCATTAGGTATCATATTAGTGTAGGGCTTTTTTTATGGCCTTCTATTTTTGGCTTGCTGAGAGTTTTTAATTATGAATGGTTGTTGAATTTTGCCAAATGCTTTTTCTTCATCTGTTGATAAAACCATGTGTTTTTTTCTTATTTTCCCCTTAATTTAGTGAGTTACACTGACTGATTCTTGAATTTTGAACCTGTCTGTATTTCTGGGATAAATCCCCCTAATTTTTCTTATATATTGCTGGATTCAATTGGCTAATATTGTTATTTTGTTAAGAACTTTTGTATCTTTGTTCATAAAAGATATTGGTCTGTAGTTCTCTTTTCTTGTGCTAATTTTGTCAAGATTTGATATCAAGGTAGCGATGGCCTCATAAACTGAGTTGAGAAGTAACCCCTTCCTGTTCTGTTTTCTTGAGGTTATTTTTTTTCCTCTGGCTACATTCACCTGCATATATAGGAGGAAAAATAAAAACAAAAAAATAGGAAACTCACTGCTGGGTTGTTTCTTGAGTCATGTTTTCTTCTATCCACCTTTCAGGGTCTCCTGATAATTGTTCTATGTATTTCGTCCATGACTTTTTATTGTACACTATGGGAGTACCATAACAGGGACCTGGTTATTGTTTTAAGCCACTAAATTCTGGAGTTGTCTGTTATGCAGCAATAGATAACAAATAACAATTCTTCTCATTCTTCACTATTTTGATCCTATTTGCCCTTCAGGTTCCAGCTTAAATGTTAGTTCCTCAGAGAAACTTTCTCTAATTGTTGAACCTGAGCTAGGTCTTACTTATTAACTTGATTACCCCACTTGTTTTCCTTCATACACATTTGTCAATTTATAGTTATTTTATTTGTTCGTGTCCTTGCATTATTAGCCAGTGTAAAGTGAGTATTTAGCATGGTGCTTGGCATATAGTATGCACTCAATAAACATTGCTGAATGAATGGAGGAATTAATTTTTTAAAAAAGAATGAATAAATGAATGTACAAAACAACAGCTTATAATTCTGGAGAGGTATCTTCACATGCAAAGGGAAGAATACATATTGTTAAGCAGTTCAAAAGCTAACAAGATTCCTCTCATTAAAAATTAAGCTCCTTTCTCTCCTTTCTGTTTGATCACTAGTGGAAGTAAACACTGAACAGTAGCTAACCTTCATCTTCTGTTTTGTATATATACACATAAATACACATGTATATACATATATATACATTTATAACATATGTTTATATTTATAATACAGTATAAATGAGATAAATATATATGAAATACATAGATATTTATCATCCTGCTTTTCTTGCCTTCCAGATGTTTCTCCACATTCTTTGTAAACTCATTTTCATTGAGTCTTTAAGCAAAGACTTTCATTTCTTTGCTTAAAGAATTGAGCCCCCCATTGTTCCTTCTTTAACCTTGTGCTTGACCCTAGTTACCCTAGAAAAGTCTTGTACCTTCTATAGCCCATTGCTTCTGGGAGTCTTTCTGGTCCCTGCTCTCAAACCTCATTACTCCATCTTGTCTGCAGCTCTCTGATGTGATCCATTGCTTTAAATCTGGTTTTTGTTTTTTCATCCATTACCCTTGGACCAGATGTTTTGGAACTTCCCATACTTCCTGGACTCACCCCAACCCTTACCTCAACTTTGATTCTAATTCCCCTTTAATTAGAGCCCCCAAAATGCAGAAAAACCACACCCACTCCAATACCAATCCCTGCTAGTAGAATTTCAAACTGGGTCCAGTCTCTGCTTGCCTGGGAAGGAAGATTTGACACCTAGTTTGTTACAAACATAGTATGATACTCAATAGCATGGAACCACCATGGAATAATTCATGTGGTCTTGCTGACTTTATTGATTACATTACAGTTTAATTCATTGTGCAGAAGACCTTTGATTTTAAATAGTATAAGAACTAAATTTTTCTGCCTTCCTAAAAGATTACATAAACTATCATTTAACTTTTTTCTTGATAACATTTTAAAGTCAATTATCTAGTGGGCTATTAGAGAGTTAGAACCCCAGAGCTTAGTAAAGTGAGAAAGACTATTTCTCTCCTAAAATGCCCAAAATTGCCATAGGTTTTCTGTGTGTTTTTTCCTTGGTGGTGGCATGTTTGTTTTCATTCTTTTTCTGCTTCTTGTGGTTTTGATGTTTTTTCCTTTTCTACACAGCTATTAATTTTCTGTTAAATTGTCTTTTTAAAAAATTGCTTCTAATTTGCTATAAACATTATTTAGAGAAAAAAACCCTGTTATTCACTTGACTTACAAACTTTTATTCTTTCTTTTGACTTTTCATGCTTATCCTGGGCTTGAATTTTTCACAATGATTATATTACTACTTCTACATATTATTTTTTTTTGGCGGTACGCGGGCCTCTCACTGTTGTGGCCTCTCCCATTGCGGAGCACAGGCTCCGGACGCGCAGGCTCAGCGGCCATGGCTCACGGGCCCAGCCCCTCCGCGGCATGTGGGATCTTCCCGTGACCGGGGCACGAACCCGTGTCCCCTGCATCGGCAGGCGGACTCTCAACCACTGCGCCACCAGGGAAGCCCTACATTTTTAATTTATTAAAAATAAATATTTATATGGATTAAAAATAGTACTTACCTTATGGGAGAGTTGTGAACATTGAATACATGAAAAATGTGTAGGAGAGTGCCTTATGCCTAGTAAGTACTCAGTAAATATTAGCTATTATGGTCTTTGCTTTTATACCTGGTCCCAGAGACAGTCCGACTCCGCATTTGAAGCTCCTGTTAGACATCTTCTCCTAGATATTCTACTTATACCTGAAATTACAGACTTGAATTCACCATCTTCCTCCACCCTCACCCAAACCTGTTCTTCCTCCTGTATTTCTTAATTCTGTCAGTAGCACCATTTTACCACCACAGACTTAAATTTTTCAAGACACCTTTAAATTTTCTCTCAACCAAAACAATTCCTTTTCATTCTACTTCATAATATTTCTTAAGACTTTACTTTCCTCTCCATACCCTAGCTCACCCGTGCTAATGCCATAGTCTCTGGACTAATGAAATAGTATGATAACTGCCTCTGATTTCCAGCCTCTGAAATATATTCTACTCAGATTATTTTTCTTAAAGGACGTGTCTGATAAAGTCTCTCTCCTTCTCAGTAGCTCATTGACTACCTAATGATCCTGAATTAAGGCCTTCCAGTTTCCAGTCCCAATCAACCACTGCAATCTGCCTCAGCAGCCCCTCAGGCTTTGCACCCTCCAGGCAACTTATTTAACTTATACTAAAAGAAAACATGGTAATATTCTAATTCAAGGTCTATGACTTTTTTCTTTCTATATTTAAATGCATGAGATGTAGTGAGTGGGCTTTGATCACCTCTGTCTGGCCTTCTCAGAAGTCACTTTTGTTGGCTTTTAACAGATTCTTGGCTTTATTCTGGATTGATGAGATTGTCAAATAGCTGAGTTCCTTATAGGTGAAGTTTCCTGCCATTAAAAAAACATACCATACACACCCACGTGTTCACACCACAAACACACACTTACATACATGCTAAGGAATACTTTGGAATTTCAACAATATTAATTCTTTACCTCAAATGCAGTAGATAGCAGAGAAATACTTTTCCATTTCCCTTTACATTAGACATATTTGCAACTTGAGAACGAGAGCCAGTGTTGGTTTTCAGGCAGAATCCATTTAATTAATCATACTATTTGAACAGCTGGGGAGGCCATATATTTATATAAGAGTTTAACATTCCTTCAAAAATTGTGAAGTATGAATCAAAATAATATTATTTCACTTTTTAATGATACACTATTTATCTTTAGGTTTTATTCACACCTAACCTTATAAATCAATATTTCTAGTCTTTGAGACACATGATTACCTATCTTGAAATGCTTTCTAAAAGCGCTATCTTACGCGGTGTGGTAAAGTAGAGCTAAGTTTCTATTTACCACAGGGACTCATTTGGAAAGTGTGGCATTTTCCAATTTTTGTTTCTAAACTTGACAAGCAGTGGATAGAGTAGAGAAGAAATAGCTTGATAAAATTATATTCCCCTTGATAGTCACCAGAAAAAAGATGAACTTTTCTTATTTAAAAGGGTGGATTTTGTCTTCTTCTATGCAGCAGCATAAATTCTACACAGACAACTGTGCTTTAAATCACTTAAGAATACGGTTTTAAAGAAAAAATTAAAACATGCAAAATAATAGCAAAAATAAGTGGGAAAACTGTATAAAACTAGTTTTAATGCTCGATTCTAGCTTCTATTGCTAAAGTAAAGGCTAATTTGAAAGAGAAACTTTGGATTCTGCCAGAGATCATCATATAGGAAACTCCATTGCTATGGGCGATTATATAAGTGCAAGTCGCTTATCAACACTAGTCCTTTGCGCCCAGCCAGTGTGGTCAGGGCCCCCGGGGGCCATACTGAGGGCCTCAGAAATGCAGTGTAACTCAAAAAAGCTATATAGGGGCAGAGGCTCCATGAGACTAAATTTGGGGATAAAGAGAAGGATAAATGAAACATGGAAAGGTCAATTTTAATTTTCCATCTTGAGTTCTATCATTGCAGAACAGAACAGTTTAGGTTAGGAGTTTGCATAGCTAATGCCATATGACTTTGACAGTTATGGTAAGATTCCAGTGGAGGTAGGGCATACGCTCTTTCCTATGGGGATAAGGCAGGAAGGTGTCCACTGCAGGCTGGTGCTCAGAGAAACCCAAGACTTTTTATGTGCTAACTCAGCCTTGAGATTCTGAGTCATTAACCAAGGTGCACATACCCACATACCACTCAGGCTACCTTTGCCTCTTTGTTCTGTCTCTGCTTCTTTTCCACTTGTTTGATTTAAATACTTTTCTCTGTATAGGAAGCAGAGGGGCACATGTTATTGGGTTCTCTGCTCTACCCCCCATACGAATGGTCCTGGCCCCCACCACTGTCTGAGACTGAACTCAGTACTAGACAAGAGAAACTTGTCTCAGAAGACTGAGAGCTGGTCTCCACCCTCTAGAATTTTAACAATGCAAGAGAGGAAATGTAGATACTCCCCGAAGTATGAGCTTCAGAATACACACATTGACCTCCTACGTGAAGTAGTCAGGTGCAGGTCAAGTGAACCTTAATGTTATTCATTCATTCATTTTCTCATTCATTCTATAGATATTTATTGAATACTAACCATCAGGCAAGTTCCTAAGCACTAGAGAAATAAAAGTGAACAACACTCAACCCCATCTCTGCCCTCATGGAACTCTCAAAATAGTGGAATAGAAAGACAATCAAACAAGACATAAATGTAAAATTGATGCTGTGATGTGAAGGACATGGTAATATAAGAGCTTATTATAACTGCATGTGGCACAGTCAGGAAGGGAAGTCTTCCATGAGGGAGACAGACTGAGAAGGACAGTAGTAAGCCATGTGACCATGAGGAAATAGTTCTCCATGCAGGATGCAGGAACATGGTAAGAGGCACTGAGAAAAGGCCAGTGTGCCAGGAATGGAGAAAGCATGGGGCAGATGATGGAAAATGAGATGTGATGAGGAGAGAGGCTCAGACTCTGCACAGTTTGTAGGCCTTGCTGATGAGTTTCATTTGGAGTAGAAAGGAAGGGTAGCGCATACTTTGAGATAATTACCCAGAAGCATCATGTCCAGTCCAGACAGAGGCAAGATAGACCTGCATAGTTTAGAATCCAATATAGTTGAGTATAGTAAAGGCACACCCACCCTCCCAGGGTACGTTAATTGCTGGGGACAGCAATATTAAGAGATGGCTTCTTGAATAGGGGCCAAACCACTACTTGGTTAAAACAGGGAAGTTTTGACTAGCTCCACTAATACATAATGACCCAATATCCTTTGCCTGGCCTTCACTCTTTCACATAAATTCAATATGCTAATGCATCTGCAAGAAATTAAGTGTCTCTTAAAAGTCCCTTAAAAGTCTCCAAATCTTTTAAAATTTAGAGTGCCTATGGAAAACAAATAAGCAAAATCCTTGACCTTTTCACTATTCATAAGTAAGATCAATGGAATATGTCAAGAACCCAGAAACCTTTCTATTCCCAGAATTTTTTTAAAGGAATTTGCTTTTATAAACCCAAAGCAAAATTGGAAATCTCTTTCAAAAAACTAACTTGCTTGGTTAGCTTTTGATAATGAAATCAAGAAAATACTAATATATACCAGTCGCAATGCAGAATAACCCAATCTCCAAAACTCACACTGATATTTGACATATGTAGCCTAGAAAAAACCCTTGGAATCTAAGAGTAGTAATTTAAGTTGTTTATTCTTACATAATGGGAAAGGAGGCGAGGAAGAATTTCTATTTCCCATTAGTCAGTGTCACATGTCCCTCCTGTGTTCTGGTGAGCATTTTCTATAATAACCCACTAAGCTGATCTGTAATAACCAATAAAATACCTGAGGCCACGCATGAAAGCCAGACAGAACCTTGGAACAGAGAGATAACAAGAAGACAGCCTTTTGTAAGCATGTTTTAAATAACAAATTTTCTTTTCTTTTATTTTGAAAAACATGAAGAAAAGAATGGGTAAGGAAATGCTATTAAAGAACGACCACAAGGAGTCAGCAATTTCTGAGTTTTTCAATTAAGTTGCCAATTTTAAGGCTATTACACTGCTCCCTGAATCAAAAGGATTAACAATTTTCCTCTTAGCAATTAGAAAGGTAGAATTTTACCATGGACGCACATGGGGGAAGACTGTACAAGAAGTTAGAATTAACTAAATCTCCAGTGAGGACCACCCAAGAGGAGCTAAATGAGGGGTTACTTTCAAGTGGGGCTGGGATCAAAGATTGAGGGAGATTAGAACCAATAGGAGGTTAAAGGAAAACATCTGGTCCTTCGCAGTAATCACCAATAGAGAGGTGGCTCTTCCTTGAGGGAAGAGCGGCCCATCTGACCACCGACCCTACAACATTCCATAGATTGCTGATTCCATGGCGGAGGATGCCTCTGTCATTCTGCAGGAAATGCTCTCAAACCTTCAGAGAAAAGAATGGGGGTCTTTTTTCATGAGGCAGAATGCAAATGTACAAGTCAGCATTGGGGTTAGAAAGACATTTTCTTCCCTGTTGGGGCAATAGCCATACTGCATATTGCATATAACCAGCCTTCCACAGTCTCCTCTCATGAAACCCATCACTGTGAATGGTGCAGGTGGACACTGACCTTTGGGGGAGTAGCTTAGAGCTGAGGCCATCGGAAAAGAAGGTGATGCATGATTTTAATTAGCTGCTGGCTTTGGCTTATATAATAAATACCTATGTCTGTTTAGTCAAGAGATGTTAAAGTCCTGGGGAGAAAATAGAACTATTCAGAAGAAATAAGGGAGAGGGGAAGTTCCTATGGTTTCCTAATAAAAAAATCTTTGATGACAAGAGTACTTTATTTTAGAATGTTCCTGCTTTTTGTAGACGAGCTTACTTTCACCTGGTTTCTATACAAAGTGTAATTCTACCTTATTTCCTACTCTTCAGATGGTCCTGCACAATTAATCACCCAAAGGAATGACAAAACAGCCCTCAGAATGGCATCTTTAAATGTGCCAATTTTATCTGTTATCTCTGCATATCACATTTCCTTAGAAGAATTCCAAGGAAAAATTTTTTAAAGGATCAGAGCAAACGTGTTTACCTGACTCCTCTATCTAACAGGAAGGCGGCTGGGAGGAGACCCTGAGTGCACTTGGCCGTGGGGTCATGGAGGGCAGTGGGCTGTTTCCTCAGGCTACACATGAAAAGAGGGCGTGCGCTTTCTGGGCACCATCTCTCCACACAACATTCTCATCAGCGATGAGCTTGTGAGAGGGAGAATCATGGACCACCAGGCCTGGGACGCAGAGCTAAGATGAGACGCTTTCACTTTTCCAATAAGCAAACCAAGGTCTGGGAGAGTCACACAAGGGGCAGATTTGGAACCGCTTCCTGCCGGTTTTCATCTTTGCAGCTCAGGACTTACTTGCATTTCTCCCAGGTCTCATCATCGGTGTTCCAGGTGTCACTCACCCTCGTCAGTGGTCTCCACTTCGCCTCCGCTCTGTGTCAGACAGCTAGAAGGTGGGGCAACGAGGACCAGAAAACCTCTGCCCCTGAGTTAGTGCTACAGGCAGGGGAAGGGAGAACTTCGAGCCAGAGAGCACTGGCCTCTAGCTTCCCCCTCACGTATAAGTGGGTTTCCTTCCTAACCTAGCGTTTCCCCCTCCACTTTTCTCTCTTCTTTGGACCTCAGGTGTACAATAGTGAGAATTATCATATTCCTCAGTTTGTGGCTATCAGCTTCTGGCCATGCAACCCTCTCTCTCTTTTTTAAAAGTTTGATTATTTTCCCCCTTCATCCCTCATCCTCACTCCCCTGCTCTCCCCCCCACAGGTAACCCCTCTAATGTGTTTACTATCTGTCCTTGGATATCCATGTGTCCTTGAAGAACTTAGTGTTGCTTTGTGCAGTACCTGTTTTTAATTTACAAAGTAATATCACACTAAGCTCTCCTTCTGTTTGTTACTTTTTCACTTAATACTCTCTTATTAAGATCTATCAATGCTTCTGGATACTAATCTAGTTTATTACTTCAAACTGCTGCACACTATGTGGGACGCATCATAACATTTTATTTATCCATTACTTCCAATCATGGACATCTAGGTTGCCACCAGTCCCAGCTACCATAAGTGATGTTGCACTGAACATTCTCATATGGATTTTTCTTAGACAATGGGACAATGGGAATTTCTCTTGGGGAATATATGTGAGTTAGACAACTGAGCCATGGGGAAGATGCATACCTATTTTCACCACATATTCACATACTGCTTGTCCTTCAGAACGTCTGTACTGGCCCCTGTGCCCATCCGCAATACAGGAGAATTCTCACATGCTCATTAGCACTTGGTTTTACCTGACTTTTTAATTGCTGTCAATCAAGTTTCCCTCCTCAATAATAACAGGGCTTTTGATTTGCCAACTTAAATCATTATTTTTGTGTTATATTTTTCCATTTCATGAAATTATGTGTAATGACCAAATACAGAAAAATCTCTTGTGCAGTTTGAGCTGGTACTGGGAATGTTACTGGGTTCAATGTCCTGGTTAGTGGATAGCTATTCGTATGGCATAGCTAGATTGCCATTTTCCAAGCAGCAGAAAATGAATAACCTGTAATTGTCACAACCCCTCCATGACTGTAGTTAGTCGATGAGTATTCAGAAGTCACCTCAGAATTAAGTGTGATCTATAGATCATTATCATGAAAACTAATTCTCATTGTATTTTCCCTGTGGATATATCAGTTAAGAAATCACTTTGTTTTATAACAAAGAACAATTTTGGATAATGTAGAAGACATACTCATAATTTCCATGCTCCTTTATCTCACCCGCACTCCTGCATACATATGCTCTTCCTTGAAACTGTTCTCCACCTATGACCCCTAGGGAAGGACTGGTCCTAGGTCCATGAGCTAGGAGCCCTCTGGCCACAGTTTATAGGATGAGGGAAATCCATTGATCTAACATTGAACTCATCGATAGTTTTGGATCGATCAGTAAGTCTTACAACTGAACTAACTGAGATGGAATCACTTAAACAAGGTGAGTGCCAGAGGCAGCATCGGGGCAAGACAGAGCTAATGTCATGAAAAAGCAGAAACTGAGCAGTTGCAGAGGATCCTGGTCTGCAAAGAGGAGCAGAGGTTACAACCACCAGTCCAACAGCTACGAATGCGTGAGTCAGCCAAGCAGAAGCCTTATTGGGAAGAACCTTGACCTAAATCCTTCACCTGACCCCACTCCCACTCTACGGGAAATAAGGCTGATCAGACATTCTACCTCAAAGACAAGCCCCATCAACACCAGGTAAGTGGACACACTTTCAGGCCTCGGTTTTCTCCAGTTTCCCAGAGTTCTTTTCAACCAAGCACCAGGCATCGTTTTTAAGGGAAAATAGAACATCTGAGCCTCCACTGTTTTTACCCATTAGAAATAAGCTTTGATAATTACTCTCAAGGAGATAGGTAGGGAATGGAGGGACAGAGGGAGCTATGGCATTTACTAGGGAGTCAATTTCAGCACCCAAAATTTGTCAAGTAGAGTGTGGATAACATATATATCCTGAAGCTACCAGAATGTCAAAGCTAGAAAGGGTCTAAACATAATGTAACTAAGATACTTAATTGAATAGTGTTTTTTAAACAACCACAGAGCATTCTTGTTTGAGTACATTGAAGACACTCGATATCATTTTTGAACAGAAAAAAACTGACTTGATGGAAGTCATCAAGCTGGGGAAAAGGATGCATGAGGAAATCAAAAAAGAGAGCTCTGGCAAGTGGTTGCCCGGGATCACTTTCTTGGCAGCCAGAGGACAAGTTCTGGGACTATCTTAGAGAAAACTGTCACCATGGCAACTCTGACAAGTGAAACAGCAACGCTCCATTTACCATTGTGAATTTCATGCTACCAAACCATTGGTTCTGTAACTTAATAAGAGAAGTAGAGAAGACAACCATGTTTTCCCTTAACCCTAAACTCCTCTTCAGGTAACAGAGTGTAGTGGTAAAGGAAATGGGCTGTAAACTGAAGTGTTCAATCTTGGCTCTATCTTCCCTGCTGTGTGATTTTGAGCAAGTTACTTAACCTCTCTTTACTTCAATTGACTCATGTATGAGGTAGAGATAATAATAGTGCTTCCCTTAGAGGAATGCAGAAGGGAGATAAGTGCTCAATAAGAGTCAGCTATAATCATAATTATTACTTTGGTAACAGCAACATGATTCTTCTTCATGGAACCACCATGTCTCCCATTCTCAGTCCATAGGACGGAGGCAGACCTGACCTCTTTCCCTTAGCTCCTCAGATATTGCCCAAGTAGATTCTGTGAGGTTCAAGGTTAGGAGTTTTGATTTGAACAATTGAGAAAGAGGCATTTTTATTTTCATAGCTTAGCTAATGACTATAAGCCCAGAACCGCTAGGAATCATCAAATTGAGGGATCCTGCCTGAGGATAAAGCCAACGCAGAGAAAAATCAGAGTTGAACAAAGGCAAGAGACCAAATCTTTATGACATTATTTAAGCCCCTGGGTCTAGCTGTTCCTGAAACTAGTTCCTGATATCCTTCAAATTTCCAGTTGTGTGAGCCAATAAATTCCCTTCTTTGCTTAAATAATATAAATTGGGCTTCTGGTATTTATAACTGAAGGAGTCGTAAGGAATATAGTAAATTATAGCCAAGAAATATTTGGGGCTTAAGTAATTCACTTCTTAATTAATTCATCTAAAACTTGTATTGAGAACCTGCTCTGTGCTAGGCATTGTCCTGGGTACTGTGATATAGTATCGAGGAAAATAATATTTACATTCAAGTGGGGGGGTCCATAAATAAACTGAACTACTGTCATTTTTGGAGGCCGAATATCGTTGAATATTGGCAATTTCAAACGATTCAGCCTAACACCTAAAGATCATACGATAGGTACTGTTCACCTCAAGAGATTATATGATTTGAAGGTGAACCACCTTGCTGGCTTCTAGTTTTACCTCTTATCCCTCCTGCCCATCATTTCTTCTGCCATGACTTAACTCTGAGTAATATCACAAAGTCGGTTCCAGACAAAGAGATACAATCACCAGTCACTGTAGAAATCATTTTCCTATCACTTAGGTCCCTCACACTATCCAATCACATTGCTTACCAACCTTAGGGCCATATTTTCCTGCACCAGTTGTCTGTAACAGCCTGGCTCGCTGCCTACTTCTTCTAACCTGTTTACCTACTTGATCCCAACACGGCCCCTGTATAATTGCTGTCGCTTGGTACTTTCTCTGCCTGCTCTCGGGCTGAATCCCTGATTCCCACTCAGTTACTCATTCTTTCCCTTCCTGACTTAGAACACCTGGCTGGCCCTCATCATTTGTAGTTCGGGGTAGATTACATCTTGCCTGGCTGGGGAGCTCGGGGGGTTAGACTTGGTCAAAGGACTGTTGTTATGGGGAGTGACAGTAAAATCAGAGGTGTAGACATGGAGTGAAGCAGGGAGACAAGGTGGGTGGTCTGAGGAAGTAGACTCTGAGACAGAAATAGGCATGCAAGTAGTGCTTCTGAGGGCAGCACCTGTTGAAAGGAAGGGATGAGAAGGACAGGAAGTAGGATTGTGTAGAAGGAGAAGCTGAGCTTCCATGCAGTCCTCAAGGAGGACTTGGAAGCCAGCAGGAAGTTCTGAAGATGGGATGACCCTTAAGACATGTTCTGAATTGGAGTGAGAGAGGAAGGCCTTTATAGCAGAGTGTGGTATCCAGGACACCTGCTTCCCCTCTTTGCTAACGTGTTATCAGCAATATTTATATTGTTTAACGTTTTGTTTTATCATCTTAATTTTAATTGCAGTCTTTTCCCACTTATTGTCAAGCCCTTTTAGCCCCCTCACTAAGTGCTGTCCTTAATGGTCAATCAAATGCTTATTGAAAGCATGGATAAATAAATGGTCAGTGATTAAAGGGAATGAAACAAGACTATAATTCATATTCTCTACAGGACTGTTTATGTTTCAAGAAAGAATCTGATCATTTCATTGCCAATACTTAAAATAATTTCATGTTTTAATTTCTCAACAAATGTTGGTTAAGCAATTTATACTAAATACTGCAGGGATACAAATGAGAAATGATCTTCAGCGTGAAGAAACTTGCTTTCTAGTTGTAAGTCACACGAACAAATAATTCTGATGCAAGTCAGGATGTGTCACTACCAATGGAATCGTCCAAGGTGCCCCAAGAGTTGGGAAGCTTGAGCCTCTATTAAATCAGGGATGGATTAGAACACTTTGAGGAGGTGCTGTACTTTTTCTGGGCTCTGAATGATGAATTGGGCTTGGATAAAGTTAGTGAGATGTTCACGGCTGAGGGAACATCATGGACAGAGGAAGAAAAAGTCATGTGAATAGCTGGATGATGGAGTGAATTTGTAGATTGGCAAGAGATAACGTCAGGAGGCTATTGGTCTAGAGTCAGCTTCTGGAAATATCTGAGTGAGTCTTAACTACCCAGACAGCTGAGTCTTAAGCAAAAAACACTCTAATGTTCTTTAGTGCAATTCTTAATTTTATTTTCTCCGGAAGTGGGTCTATTGTAGGCCAACAATTCATTTGTGGGCCTGGCTGGGTTTTTTTTTGGCTCTTTCATTTTCAAAAGAGAGGGGATTATTCATAAGCGTGTGTGAAAATCATCTCAGGAATTGTATTGGTTTATAACACCAAGGTGATTCTGAAATGTCCTAAATCCACCAAAAGGCTTAAATATGACCTAAACATTTCTGAGAGGTCCTTATTTTTTTTCTTTTGGTATTGGGAGGAACGGGGTCATGCTCTGAATACCCATCAGAGAAAGAGAAAACTTTCCGAAAAGTTTGTTGGGCAGCTCATAACTAAATTTCAACTTCTCTCCAATGATGTCAAACTAACTGACAGTATAAGAAGTGATGAAATAAAAGCAAAAGAGAAATGTGTTTAACTTCTAAGGTTGATAAGTACTACATGAACTGTGTATTACTTCTGTAAGACAGTTCTCTCCTATGATGATTTAAAATGAAAATGGATTTAATTTAAAACAGTGAGGGAAAAAAATTGAGATTTGGGATAAAACTTTGGAAAACAAGAATAAACAATATATTTACTAACACATTTTAATTGCTACCAGTTTCGTCCTTCAGATGTAAAGCCAGCCATGGCTGCAGCTCATCTCCAAGAATCAGAAAATTCTAATTTATGCTTATCCTAAGCTTAGTTTTCAGCTGGATCCACGTCAAGGTTATCTGCCAGCATTTTGTGATAGTCTTGTGGCTCCCGCTGAGCAGAAGGGTGGACCTGTTGAGTTTGAGCAGTTCAGCCCCAAGTTCCTTTTGAAGAAATCCGTGATTAATGTGTTCTCACATCTTCCTCAGCAGGTTGCACGTTGGAAAGGTCTTTCCAGAGGCTTTCTGAAAAGAAAAGAAAAAAAAAAAAAAATCACAGGGCTGGGCAGATTCATGAATGTCTTCTAGCTCCAGGAAAGCCATCCAGACTGGAAGTTTGCCAAAGGGCATACTTTGGCTTCCTGCCAGTATTTTGTAGTAGGGAAACATTATGTGGACGGACTTCCTTTGCTCTAGTGAAAGCTTACTAAAGGTCAGAAAATTATCCATTTTACCCACACACAGAGTCTGACGTTCCCAGATTTATTGTGGCTCAGGAATTCATGACATATCCTTAGAGTTTATCCTGGATGACAAAGAAAGTAGAAATATGTTAATGAAATCATGGTACATAAACATTAGTCTTTTCTGCATATTTTTTTACAGCTCCCCTCCCCCAAAATATAAGTAACGATTTGATTTGCTTCATTCTATAAATAACTTTAAATAACTTCTAAAAACATTTTTCCAACAGAAACATATCATCTGGTTCATAATAACTAAACCGGACCAAAACATAAATATAACACATTCTTTTTTTTAATTGGCTCATCACACCCATAGTTTCATTTTTAAGCTACACTTCTTAAACAAAACATGTGATGTAAAGAAAGGGATATATCCCAATGCCAGATTGGTTACTCCTATCCCTTTATTCTCTACTCCATTTGCTTTTTTTACATGAAATGCTGAAATTAAAGAAAATGTCTTGTTGTTCTCCATGAAACAAATAGAAAATAATGCGCACAAACTGCTAAACTTTAACAAAGCAATGCGTAGAGTTTTATTCCTTTCACAATTAAAATTTACCTCAAGTCTCTTTCATTCAATAAGAGGCCTAAGACCACCAACCTAGAAACAATTTCTGGTTTTTAATAGCTCCCATTAATATCTACGAAAACAAGTAAATGCATAATTTTCACATCAGGATACGGGACCACAAGAAGTGAGTTATTTATATGGACTACATAAAACTAATCTAGCGATACCCGCGCTTGTCAAACAAAAGTATCCTTTATAATTTTCATTCATTCAACAAAGATTCACTGAAGTCCTACCAAATGCTTTGTATCAAGGCAGGAGGTTTAAGGGTTATAAGATATATAACGTGCAACTCCTTTCCTAGAAAAGGTAGACTCCAGTTAAAAAAGCACACATGTGTGTGTGCGCCTACGCTTGCACATACACAAAATACCCAGTTGTATCTGATTATGGGTTCAATAGCAGTCCACTACACATACACAAAATACCCAGCCATATCTGATTGTAGACTGTGAGAAATATTAGGGATCACTATTTCCTCTGAGCAACAGTCTAAGGAGTTGTCATGGAAACTCCTTAGGAAATGGTGGGCCTTTTTCCAAAGGATAAACCAATGGCCAAGGATTCCATTCTTCACAGATATGTACAACTAATCGAAAAGAAAATTCTGTTGATACTCCGTTACCCTGGATAAATATTTTTATACCTAACATCCTGCTTTCTTCTTTCTCTCCTACTCACCCCGCACCCATCAGCTGCATGTGCTTATGGTGCCTGTTGCTATGATTCCTACACAGTCTGCCAGAAATCCTAAGCAAAAGTGTCTTAATCTCTGAGCGCCAGAGAAGATGATGTTATGTTAATAACACGTTCTTATGTACAAATAAAATGGCCTTCTCAGAGTTGGGAAAGGGGCATATATATAAATGCATGGATTTTCTGAAGAACTTTTACGAAGAGTTATAAGCCATCCTTTGAATTATCTTCCATGGAACCAAATCAGCTTACTTCGGATTTGTCTTTGTGGATGGATAAGTAAGGTAGCTGGAAACAAAGTATTCATACTCTGTAGTTAAGTTTTCTAAATATTTCTGAACCTGCACATTTAATCTCTTTCTTTTTGTAACTTTATTAGTTGAATAATTAATTAGAACCAGCACTAGAATGTATTATAGCATTAGGAACCTTATCGATACATAAAGGTGAGGGAATTAAAACCAGGTAGAAACTGCACGAGGTTCATAATAGAGGTGAATTGGTTTTTTCTTCTTTTTGCGATACGCGGGCCTCTCACTGTTGTGGCCTCTCCCGTTGCGGAGCACAGGCTCCGGACGCGCAGGCTCAGCGGCCATGGCTCACGGGCCCAGCCGCTCCGCGGCATGTGGGATCTTCCCGGACCGGGGCACGAACCCGTGTCCCCTGCATCGGCAGGCGGACTCTCAACCACTGCGCCACCAGGGAAGCCCGAGGTGAATTGTTTTTGTTTTCAACCCTCCTGGGTTGTAATACCTCCAACAATGTCGTAAGACAACTTCATCATGAGATGACGGTCCGTGAACTGAGATGGCTGGTACAGAGTAGATGCTAGAGGCACAGGAGCACAGAAGCTCTCCAGAATGTAGTAAGATTTCTATTTTCTTTCAAAACCCTTTTCTGCTTTGTTTTCTTCAGAACTTCACTAAATTAGGATGTTTCACACATGTGTTCAGCCTTATTTGGAGAAGTCAAGCCATGTATCTTAAAAAATTGCCTTCCCTCTGCACCAGCAACATGGATGTAATTTTCACATATAAAGCCAAAAAAAAAAAAAAAAGAAAAGAAAAGAAATCAATTTACAGCCTGTTACTCAAATTAGGCCAGCTGTGAATTCCTCTCTGTGCAGGGAGGTTTTATGGCCATCCATTCTTAAAGCTGACAGTTGTTCAAGAAATATGTGTTAATTTTACCAATTGAAATTTTATTTATTAAGAAATTCCATGTACTCAGAAAGATATACGACTTGAATAGGCTAGCTTTGTTGAAAATGAGCAATCCAGATTTGGGGGAGACATAAGAACCAACTTTCCAGACCAAGATGCCCCTTCAACTAATGAAACAGCAGATTTTATTTTACCACTGAGGTTGCTGATAGCCAGAAACTTATTCTAGAACACGAGTTTATGACCTACCAAAGAGCTGGAAGACTTTGCACATTTCTGAGGTTAGGCAAAGGTACCTATGGGTCAAAAAGATGTATAGCCACAGAGCACAGAGCTACGGCCTGAGGAATCAGGAGAAGGCTACAAGAATCCCCTTCTCAACTTTTCTCAGCTGCATGGCTGTTTTACCCAGTGAAGTTATCTTCAGTGACTAATTCAGCATCATCGAATCTGGGTCTACAGGAGCTGGGAAAGTGGTGCAAAGAACTCTGAGCTCCTAAAGAAAAGATCTATGTAAACATAGGGATTTTTTACTTAACTTTTTCTTCTTCTAAGAACCTGCTTTTACATTTCTCTTTCCTTCTCTTCTTCTTCCCCCCCTCCCCCCACCCCCCATCAGTCATTCTTTTCTGTGGTCAGTTGGGTTACCTCCCAAACCCACAGTGACACCTGCTGGTCAATCAGGAATGGCGGGACTGAGTCCCTGCAAAGGCCTTGGCTGGCCTGCAGTGAGCCAGTGAGTCCATTGAAACGAACATTAAATACTATAAAATTATTTTAGAAACTTAGTGAGAAAAAAATTGAGTGAGCCTTTCCCTCCAAATGTCATGTTGGGAGGAGGTAACTTTTCAAGGAAATCTGCCTGAACCATAACAAATGTAAAATTTAAGTATTGTATACGTTTTGACCTCATAAAAATGAGCCAAAAATACATCCTGTACTACGAATCAATTATTAAGTGTTAAGAAAACTGTTATGCTAATTACTCATGGAAAGTCACTTTTTACATTGGTTTTTATCAGCTATACTTATAGCCCAAAACATTTTATGTAGTATTAATTTAATGAAGTCCCAAAAGAAACACACTGGGGTGTGTTACACGCACGCTGTTTCCTTTCAAAACACTGATTAGATCTCCAACACAACGGGTTAAAAATTTAGGTTTAAGACATTCTTTCCTATCATTTCCCCCAAACTTCCAATTCTTGTTTCTTTACTTAAGAATATTCATATTTTGTTAATCCTAGGTATTTATACATTGGTTATTTTGGCTGGGTACATTTTTGAGGATGTTTGCTTTGTTTTAAGCAAATCCGTTTCGGACTTGAAAGTACAAATTCTAGTAAAAACAGAGACAACAGGAATATTTTTTAACATTTGTCCATTTTCTTAAAATATTTACGCTTTTCATTTGAAGGTTAAATCCTAGGGAAAATTCCCCATACACATGTTCATATTTGAACCAGGAGGTTGTCCCTGAGGACTTGTTGCAGCAAATGTGTATTGGACAAAAATGCTGGCCTTCTTCATCCTTACTCTGTGTTCTAAAAGCCAAAACTTCATTTTAGCATGACCTTAGAAGAATAGTGATACTTTCAGCATTTCCTGGTATTTGGTGGAGGGAACGTTTTTATTTGACTGTGGATGTCACTTGGTTTACAGGAAAGATTTGGTAATGTGTTCATGCCAGTACTGCACTTACCCCCAAATTTCTTGCTATGTAGGAAGAACACATGTCAAAGCTCACTGTTTGTTAAATGGAAAAGATTCAGTACACCAGAAGCTTCTATTATAAACATTGTGACTTCGTGCAATTTACAAAATGTTCTATCTCCATTAAACAATAAACCCTTGACCCCAGAGCTCAGTTTCGGGATTCTGCGATTTGAGAAGGTAGACATAATGGATGGCAATAATAAATGAAAAGTTCAAGAGGTTAAGAAAAACTGTTTAATTATTTCTCTAGAGCGTGGGCTGCAGAAGCCTTGCATGGCTGCCTTCATAGTTGTGAAAACGCTGCATGGAAGGGGTCCATCAGTGCAGCTCAGGCAGGGCATAAAAGCAGGTTGCTGGCCCTCAGCTGTGTTTATGAACAAATGGTCTCTGGATACCCTTCCATCACTGAACCTTGCAGTTCCTGCCAGGGGAGATCCAGTGCCAGTCCCAGGGCTCAGCATCCGTTTTCCAAAGAGCTTGGATTTGTTAGCATGAGAAATTCATTGCTCATAGCTGCTTCCCAGCTGTGGCACTAGTGAGTGTAGCCTTTTTGCCTTATTTATTTGCAGAAAACTGTATTCCATCCTCTCTTGGAGCCTCTCTTATATAACTAGTCCCGGACGCGGGCTGCTGTGCTTTCAATCGGAGATCCATTAAGCTGCCTTGTCAGCTAAAGAGCTCCTTCCTAAAAGCCTCCTCGTTTGAACTTCGCAAGGTGGGAGGTGGTGTGGAGGATGTCCCACATGAGGGTGGGACCTGGCAGTTCCCAAGGTACCGTGTTCTCTAAATCAGATATCCCAGAAATAGGCCAAGTCTACAGACTAGGGCCTTGGTTGGAGAGGTAGTCTGGGGAACCTCTCAGTGGAGCTCTGGAGGCCAGGGGAAAAGCCCTCCCAGAGGAGAATGAGTGAAGCAGATCTGCTGGGAACTCCTTGCAGAGTCCGTAGCGTGCTCAGAGCAGGAGCCAGCAACAAATACACAGTAGGTCTACACCCAGGATTTTAAGGAGAGCGGACAGACATTCTTATTACCAGCTGAACCTGAATGCTTTAGAGCTTTCTCTCCCTCAACCCAACCCCAAAACTTTTACAATAATTTGCCGTCTGTCTGATTCCATCTAGACATGCAGAAACTGGATCAGGGGCAGCTGTCTGGATGAACCTTGGCTTCTGAACTCTAGAAGAAAAGTACTGTGAAGGCTGCAACATGGGAAAGCAAAGTGACTTGGCTTTGCTATAAATTAGACTCTGAGCATTTTTTCATGATAATCTGAAAAAAACATTGATATCAAAACTTTAATGAAAGGATTACAGCATTCTATTTATCTAGTGTCTTAGTGTGAAAGACTACTATCAGCATGGCCCTAAAAAGAGGGGAAACTGACTTTTTTCCAGTGTGAGGACTATACAGCAGGAGGTGTGCAGAAGGACGGGTAAAAACCAGAGCTTTGAGTTAGAAAGTTCTGGATCCCACTCTTACCTATCAGGGTGATCTTGGGGAGGCTATTTAACTTCTCAAAACCCATTTTCTAATCTATAATTAGGGATAATCGTTCCGACCTCAGATTGTGGTAAGGATTAAACGACACAATGCACCTAACAAGACACTCAACATAAGGTCTGGCATTACACAATCACTGCTGGTGATAATGATTATAATGAAGGCATCAACTGTGAATATAAAGACCTTGAATTTAAATCCAGTCTTTTTTTTTTTTTTTTTTTTTTGCGATACGCGGGCCTCTCACTGTTGTGGCCTCTCCCGTTGTGGAGCACAGGCTCCGGACGCGCAGGCTCAGCGGCCATGGCTTACGGGCCCAGCCGCTCCGCGGCATGTGGGATCTTCCCGGACCAGGGCACAAACCCGTGTCCCCTGCATCGGCAGGCGGACTCTCAACCACTGCGCCACCAGGGAAGCCCTAAATCCAATCTTGACGACAATATTCCACGTGGACAGAAATTTCTTCCCTTTCCTTTGGCTCAGGATCTACCCTTAGGTATCACTGGGATGCATAACAGAGTGGACAGAATGTTTCTTGTTTCCAAACTGCACGAGATTAAAATTAAATAACCATTTTGAAGAGAAAAGACTATGTCCTAGGAGTAAGTGTGTACTCCATCCTTATTCTGCACTATACAGATAACTTCCTGACAAGAGGGCAATTACAAACCCATGGCCTCAGCACTAACTCAGACAGGTGGGAGAAGGGGCACATGACGGAACACACTGGATACAGGCCATCTGGTCCACAGGAAGAGAACGTCCAGCTAAACCAAGGTGGGCTTGGGCAGAATTTCTCAGCCGCTGTGCCCACCCACACTGCACACGGAGGGTGCCTCAAACGGATTAGAGACACGCTTCCAGATTAACCGAACCCCTTCCCAAGCCCCCACACCCTTGCAGCAACCCCTCTAGGTAGGAGCTGTTTGTCTGTCTGTCTGGATGGCATACACATGCTTGATGTGAGTCACAGCATGAAGAAGACAGGGAAGCCCCAGGTTTAAGGCAAGGCTGGGACTAGGGTGAGGCAAGTGAGGCACAACATGTAAGAGGGCGACAAAGAAACGCAGTGATCAAGATAAATAATATTTCAATGCAATGTTTTAAAAATGAAAGTTAGTGCATTAAACCCCATGATGGACAAAATATAGTTTTAAATAAAGATGGGATTGGGAGGTTCAGAGCACCAGGCATAGGTAGGGCCAGAACTGCCCATGGCCGGAACCTGGGCCTGTGGCTGCACCAGGAGAGATCTCATGCTGGCAGAACCAAAGGGGTGCTAGGAGGCCCCCAAGGAAAAGCCCAGAAATGGCCAAGGTTTGTTTCTGAGGGCCTCATCCCACAAAAGCCTTGTACCCATCATTGCTTTATACTAGATACATGTAAAGCTCCACACACTGGCTAGGAGATAATTTGAGAAGTAAGCTCTGTACTGCTCTGGGTTCAGGGTTCATTCAAAGCTGGCAAAACTTTACTTTCGAGTTCAAAGGAAAAACTGCTTATCAAAGAACTCTAGAGATTTCTTGAACCCAGATCTAGTATTTACCTTGCAATGTTTTGATGAATGAGGGTTAAATGATTCCAAAGTACACAGATTAAATTTCCCCAGAATATACACAGTTCTGGAAAAAGAAAGGGAAATGGCGCTTTGAGCAAAATACATCTTGGGCTCTGCTGTACCCCAAATATTTTTTTAAAAATACCACAGAACTTGCCAAACCCCAAGCGCTTCTGGGCTCACATAGGCTCAGCTCTCTACCTGAAAATACCTTTCCACCGTGATTTTCTCCCACAGGAAGTCTGTAATTCTTCTGTAAATGAAAGCATCTCCATACGACACCCACAGCAGAAGGCAAGAAAGAAAGGCAAATAGAGCTCTTTCTGGTCTCGTCATCTATGCAGGATCATCGTGCAATTAGGCAAGGCGACGTCAGGCCCTGACCTTGGAGGACTCACTGTGATGGAACAAACAGGACGGGTCTCACGTGATGTTACCTTCCATCACGAGGCCTTGGGAAAAGTGCAGCATTGTCGCCAAGCTCCTGAGTCCTTCTTCCTGAAACCTAACTACACGGATGAACCGTGAGCACCGGTCTGTTCAAACTTAGAAGAACAAAGTGTTCGTCAAACAGGGGTGTGATCCGTCTGGCAGGATGCAGCCCTGTGTCTGGGGGACCAAAGCAAACGAACCGCATTAGGATGGAAGCCAAAAGGTCGTGTCGGGGGGAAACGGTCTCATTCTCCTAGAGCAGGATTAGACGTGGGTATCAAACCATTTTGTTTCCGAATTGGAGCACGTGGGGCAGTGGGTTCTCAGGTTTGCAGCAGGGTGAGCAGGGCGGAGCCGAGGTGTTTCTGTTCGTGAGTTTGTTTTGCTCACTCTCTGGCGTGAGAAGCCAGGCACATTTCTTCAACCTTGGAAGCGACGAAGGAGTCCTATTCATTGGGGTTCGTGAATCAACCGAGAGGAATGGCGTTTAATATTTAAATACGTCTCATGTAGCCATTAAAAATCTTTTACGAGTGTTAAGCCATTATTAACGCAAGATGGGCTCCATGTCACGGACCCCTTCATGGCACTCCCACTGTGTTAATGAAACAGATAATGTCTCTGCACGGGATGATGGATGCCTCCAGTACCGAAAGAAAGGCACTCAGTGTGCCTACTCTAGTTTAAAATTCGAAAGGAAAAAAAAAAATGCCATTAGAAATATTCTACCCCAGGAAAATTTCCCTTTTCATTGTCGGAACAAAAACACAGTTTCTAACTCAATGTTAGGTTGGTTTGTGTGTGTGTGTGTGTGTGTGTGTGTGTGTGCGCAGTTGGAGGGTCTGGGTAGGGAATATAGACCAAGGATGATCAAATGCATGAATATTAAAAATACACGTGAACGCCTGTTATCCACTGGACCACATGAGTTATGTCTCTAGAAGTTATTCACCTTCATGTTTACAGATGGCATTAGGTTCCACTCCAGCCTAAGCCATCCATTCCTTCCATGGCAACTGAAGTGATGACAGAAACAAAGAATGATGTCCACACAAGCGTGGAAAGCTAATTAAAGAAGATAAATACACTGCATAAGAGAAGTACGTGAGTGAGCAAGGATGCTATAAATTTTACATAGCAGCTTGTTTGGGAAGACCTACCTTACTCATGAGTGATATCCTACACTTGCCGAAATTAAAGCTTTATTATATCCCATTGCTGAACCATATTCTCCAGAGACAGGCAACCACACAATTGAACAGTAACATAGTTATTTATGTAAATGCTCTGGAAACACTTCTTTCACTTAACCCCACAGAGGATTGAGTTCTATATTCAACTGCCTTCAGAACGTGGCATTCCCCACTAAGAGTAATCTTCTGGCAGCTATCACACCATGAGGATGAAATACAAACGTCTTGTGGTTTCCAGATCATGTATTCAGCCCCAAACTTCATTATAGCCTATTTTTATATCATATGTAACAACTTACTGGTTCCATAAAGCATTCATTAAAATGAAATAACAAAGGACTACATAATATGGACCTCTAAGTTCTGATATGGATGGTATCTGATTTTTTTAATGAGCATCAACAAAGGAGAAAACAACTTCCAGCGGTTTTCTAACTACATTCTAATATCAAGGCATTTAGAAGAAAATTCAGCAGATGGCAAGTGGTAGCAGGAGGGCGGCGATTACATCGGATATCTTTTAGTTAACTTATCTTGTTGCTGCAATACTGTTAATTATAGTGCTGCAATACTCAACAAAATTCACCACACTTCGCTAATGTTTGGTCACAAGGGGCAAAGGTGCCTCTTTCCAGGTGCCGCAAAGTAAGAAGCATGGGCGAAATTGGAAGCAGACAACAGTCAGGAATTGCAGTGGTTGTTTCTGTGTCTGTCCATGAACTTGCCCATGAGTCTGTTTTTTCCCCTTTCTCTCAAGAACTTCAGAGATGCCCACTCACACCTTCTCAGTGCATCTCTGCTTTGTTCTCCCCATTCTCTTGATATTTATACCCAAGTTTTCAGCTAATAATTGCTGCCCTGGCCCCAAGTCTACCCCATAACCTTTCAGCTCTACTGCTAAAGCTACCCTCCTCGGGCCCTGTCCTCAATTCTAAATTCCAACAAGACAGCAGAGAGAGGATGTCTCCTCTCTTCCACCTAGACATTCCTGTTGGAGGTGACCACCAAGACTATGGACAGGCCATCCTTGGATCCCATGTACCCCATCAGTCCAATCTGGTCTTGTCAGACAATGGAGTCACTGATTCATCGGGGCAGCGGCTGTGAGGGGACCTGTCCAAGCACAGCTCACAACACTGAGGGCATGAAACTGACAAAACGCTCCACCAAGGAGCTGCCACTGTTGGGGAGGATACTTAAGAGCTGATGCAAGACGGGTGATGGCAGCTGTGTTTCCAGCTAATGGAGAACTCTGTTTTAACTTCAATCTGGAAGAAATTTGAAGGTAAAAGTCTTCTCCCTTGTACGTTTTGGTTGAAAGGAAAAAAGCTCAGACTATAAGAGTGCACAGAAAAAAAAGATGGCATTCCCTGCTAATGAGTGATTAGAAGCAAGCACTTTTCACACTAAAATGGGTGGAGCAAGGTATCCCTGGAAACAAAATTGGTTAAAACTAAACAACAATAACAACAAAACTGTGCTTCAAATAAACCTGGACCAAATGCTTTTGGGGCCCTGAGACATGGAAATGATCATATGCCAGAATAGTTTGCAGAAGAGTAAGGGTGACACTCAAAGAGCCACTAGACGACCCAAGAGAAGAAACATGTGTCAGGGACGTAGGGCTGCTATTAGTATGTCATTATTTCCAGTATCTGTATCAATGTCTTTTATTAGCTATCCTTGGCCTGGATTTTCAACAATCCTTAGTGAGAAGGGACTTAGGAAAGATCATTTGTTACCCATAATTATGCTTACATTAACTGATGTGTAATAAACTGTATGTGATTTTCAATCCATGGTGGACCTTAAACACACAGTCTCTCTGATTCATTTAATCTGGAAATAGATATGTCCATTGCGGCCTATCCTAAGAGCTTTCAAGAAATAGGAAAACTGCGCGGCATGGCTGTCGGGAGCTTTTTCTTTCAAAATGTTGTTTTTAAGCAATTGCCTAGTCCCTTATTATCTTCTCAGCCATCTCCTCAACTGTTTCAAGGACAGAAACAAAAAATGACCAGCAATCTTCTAGTTTACATCTCTATTCTCAATCCACCGTGGAAGGAGAAGGAAGTGGTTACCCAGACTTAAATTCTAACAGAATACACTTCAACCTATTGCTCTTTTTTTTTTTTTTTTTTTTTACATGACTTAGAGATTGTGTCCAGGATAAAATGAATTCAGGAATACTCAAAATCTTGGTTAAGGCACTGGAACCTAAGCTCTACAAGGGCAGTGAGAGAGTGTGTCTGGGTCATTTCCCTGGTGCCTAGGACAGTGTTTGGCCCAGGACTCAGTATTTGTTGAATGATTCAATTAATTAATTGATAGTAGGCAGGAAGGGAGGAAAGGACAAAGGGAGGTAAGGGGCACTAATAACATTTTTGCAAGATTTTCCTCCCATCTTGTTAGCTGTTATTATACCAGTAGAATCCAAATTTGGACACTCTAGTAAACACAGCTGTTAGATCCTGCTGAATGATAGACAGAGACCTTCTAAATCACTTAACTCTAAAAGAGCACACACAAAAACTGTAGCCTTCCTCGTCCTCAGCTAAGCCAGTGAGTAGTGTGGAGGCTCTAGAGTCATTGTCAAACACATACGACGTTTTGAGTTGAAGTTTTGGAAATTACTCGGCTAATTCTTAGATGTGCCTGATACAACATCGGAGATTTTAGAAATGAACAATGATGATGTTAATTATGATTGATGGCCCTGACCATACTCTGATTACTATTTGTAGTTTCACCATCTGAGTTACAATTCACTGCCCATTAGCTCATATCAATGTCTGGTTATAAAAGTGTTCATAACATTTACAATGAGAGGCCTTGGTGATTACAGTCATATAAATGTGTGAATAATTGAGAGGTTATGCTGCTGTACACGCCTCATCAAGCTTCCTTTTCAAGTCTCAAGAACATATTTAAAGCTCAACACTAGACCTCAATTATGCTTGAATTTCCAGCAAGAAGGAAAAAAAAAAAAGAGCTACATTAACAAAGCTGTCAAAAACACCCTCTGCTTTAAATTTACTTGGACAGCTGGACAATGGAAATAGTTCACTCATTTAAGGGTTGACTTCATCTGGTAAAGATTCCACTGCATTTAAAAGAAGAAAAAAAAAGAGCCTTAAAATTTATTGAGTTTCTTTCTTGGTCCTTAAGGAGATAGATGGAAAGTCAATCTTGATAAAAGGATTGTAAAGTTGACTGCATTGCCAAATTTACATTGCAGATTCAGTACAATTGATATAGAGAGATGTGAAATGTTTATATATGTACATATATGATCCAACAAGATCATATTACAGCGGTCTCAATAAATTACAAGGACCCAGCAATAAAATAATTTGGTGCAGTGCATACCACCCAAAGATTCCAATTAAGTACGTATGAAGTTTGCTTTTACTCCACAAGAGAAAGTCCTGCAGTTTGGAACTGAAACTAGCCAACACATGTGGAAGAGGTCTGCCCTTTTCCACTAAGAAAGATACATTTCATACCTGTGCTATTTTAGAAGATACTTCAAGTTTCAGGTATAACTCCAAAATGTACTAATGTGAAGACATGAAGAAAAAAAATGTATGTAAAGTCTGAACCACGAAAATTCAGACTTTATTAAATTCTAATTCATATTTATTTTTAGTATAATGTACTTTGCAACTTGTACAATAGTCCAAGTGGGTATAATCTTGGATTACTCCTATAATGCTAGATTTTTAATTTTAAACTGTTCACAGATACATTTGATCAATTCCTTACCCTGAATACCATATTTTTGTAAAGTAATGCTTACCACTCAAAACAGAGCAGATGTCTATTGCTTTGGAATCACCCTATTGACTGATTATCATTTTAAAACATTTCTTGATTTGCTTGAAGTTCTTTTCAGCACCTTAGCTTAGATGAAGGTAGCATAAAACAAGGAGCCTTAAGGGCCACCTCATCCCATTCTCTCATTATAAAGAAGAAGAAACAAACGTTCAGAGAGTCCAGTGACTTGGCCAAGGCCACAGTACAGTAGCAGAGTGGCAAAGCTTGGATTACCATCCAGTTCCCTGACGCTTACTCTGATTCTCTTTCCCTATGCCATCCTCCACCCACACCAGATGCGCCTTAGCAACCACCACCATTTTTCTCTCCCCTGCCAACTCTACTAAAGAAATGAAGTCATTCAATTTAGAAAGTGTTTATTGTACACCTGCATGCATATTACTCTAGAAGTTAAGGTGGGCAGGTATAAGACTGACTAAGGCTAGGTTCCTGGCCCTGGAAGGAAGACATATTCCCAAACGACCATTAGCCATGGTCAGGACTAACAGAAGAGCGGCCACAGAAATAGCCAGTGTTGGGAATCGTTACAGGTTAAAAGAGCTTGGATTGCTTTGAGAAGCAGGTAGCAGTTGAGGACGGATGAGGAAGATTTTGGCAGGTGGCTTGTCATTCACTCTGGGGAATTAGTTCATTCTGCCCAACTAGTTTAATTTTAACCACTAAAAAATACAGTCTAAACATATAGTAGACCATACCTGGTCCATGAGTGGTGGGTCAGAACATTACTACAGACTGAACAGATAAGCCTACAGACTGCTAAATGCTTTATCCATAGCTTTGTCCAAGTTATCCGTATAAATAAATCTGTCCCCAACACAATGCTTCATTTACAGTAGGGTATGTAGGGAAAATATTATTTTCTTAGTTTTATGGATTTAAAAAATGATGATCAAAAAGATTGAAGACTTGCCCACAGACACATGGCTGACAAGTAGCAGAACTGAGGCTAAAAGCCATCTCTCCCCACTCCCTGCATTTTCCATCCCACCATGTTGTCTTTACAAGTTTATTGCTTTCAAATCCACTTTTACGAGCACTGAATAAGATGGGAGTTGGATACACATAAGGTCACAAACTTTCAGAATACCACTACAAAACCAATCTTGATAAATCCGATGTAGTTGTTACACACTGTGGACTCACTCACAACCCCCATCAAAACCGTGATCAGCAACCTAGCGTTATCGGGCAATATCTTCCAGATACGGTTGGTCAGGCATTGCATAGACATTTGCCTTCTTTCCTAAGAAAACTAGAAACACCTGGATCATGTTAAGTCTCTTGTGGGTTTCTCCAGCTGGATTTTATGCTTCTCCCCTCTTAAGGAGTTGACAATCTGCAAAAATCTTGATATTCCGCCAAGAAAACAAGAGCCTTGCATTTTGAACATGGACGTTTCTATATGTTCTGGCGAAGGAGTGGAGTGGGGAGAAAGAGTTGGAAATTATTCCTTATGGTGTATAAATAAAAGTGTGTGCAATAAGAAAGATGGGTCATGACCTTCTAGTACAGATATATTAAGCAAGAGAAACCCACCCCATTTTCCTCCTAAACAATCCTCTTCAGCATGACAAGTGGCTGCATGACTCAATAGCTCAGTCAGAAGAGCCCAGTGGAGAGTAACTTCAGGCTGCCTGTGTTTCGAGGACCATCTGCTGTGTGGGTCCACGCAGCTGGGCCTCCGTTCCGTCCTTCCTCCACCCTCTCTCAGAGAGACACTTGAAAATCTCCTTGATCCAAGCAAAGGGCAGGGGGCCATGCGTGGGGCGGCCCTGCTTACCCTGTAGCATACTATTTCTCTGGTTGAAAGTTTCTGATGTGAACTTAGTCATCAGTTTAGCTATTTTTTCCCATGAGTTTAAACTCTGGCTTTTTGAATGTAATCCATAGATGTAAAATATGCAAACCATGGGAAGAGCTACAGTTTCCACAACACGAACTTGGAGGCCAGCAAAGTTCAGAGTAAATTTGACATTAACGAAATGTGGCTTCCTTACCCAGGCTGTGAGCTGAAAAGTCACCATCCCAAAAACAAGAAGAGGAGGTTGCCTGTCCAAGGGAGCATGACATACTCTGAGACAGCATGAAACAAAGGCTCGCTGGCCTTCTGCCTATGGCCAGAGCGGGCTAAGGTATACGCATGGGTGTATGGCTAAGGTGTATGCATTGCTCTTTTCCTCCTATGCTGCCTCACTCTCTTTTCCCTTCACTATTATTTCTCTAGGATAGGGTAGTAAATGCTGCTTTGCATTGACCAGCAATGGAATATATACTTCACCCGGCAGGGAGAAAGCCAAGCCAACAGGGCAAACTTCACCTCCTGCTGTATTATTTCCTTGACCAAATTGGAATTATTTACATATATATTTTTTCCATCAATGTATAGCTCGGTGCTTCTGGGCTGCTGGAGACCTGAGGGCAGGTGTGTCTCTTGTTAAAAGATCCCTTCCACATGGGCAGTCCTGGTCATGCATCAGATCTACCCCGATTAGATGCTGTACGGTTAATCTATGTCACCATTCTCACATGCTCACTTCTGTCCAGCCAATGGCCATTAAAGTCAAGTTACCATGCTCTAGCTTTATTCTTGCAGTTGTCCCAAACTTTCTTTTATTGTTCCTGATCTGGTCCCATTCTGGTTCCACCCAGCTCCTAACTCTTGACGTTGTCTCTCATCGGCCAACCTGAAGGCAGCCCCTTGTATTTAATGGCAGCACTGGCCTGGGCTCGTGTTAAGCTTCCATGCTCCCTAAGGACAGTGGTCCAGAATCATCCATTGACTTGTCCACTCTTGGATACCCAGATGGTGACTTCCTTGTTCCTCTACCCAGCACTGGTCCCTGGGACCCAAACTGCAGCCCTGACCTGTTGAGCCTGTCCTGTGGTGTTGGGGGAGGGGTAGAGGTACGTCTCATCCATTTCTCTATTGTAGGGCAGCTTGTTACCTTATTAAGGAGTCATACCATGGGGCTAAACAGAAAGAAAAACCTCCTTAGGTAAGAGGGTCAGAGGAAATAAGGGGACATTAATGAATATTAATAAATCAAAATAAGAAAAACAGTAACAGGAAGGAGTATGCCTACTTCCTCAACGTCAACAGGCAAAAGCTTTGATAAGTTTGCTCCTATGGAGAGAACTCTGCTGCTGCTCATAAGAGACACTTCCTTTCAAGAGATAAAACTGGCAATATCAATGCCCACAATATTTCAGAAGGACATTCCAAATGCAGTCATTGTCAAATAAACAAAGCGTTAGGAGAACCTAAATAACGTGCTCATATATTTTGCTTGGAAGGTAAGAAATACGCGAGTCACTCCATTTAGACAGAGAAAGCATCATCCAAGAGGATGGTTGTTAGGATCCTTGCAAACCAGCAGTGAAACAATTTAGAAAGCCTGGCAAAAGAGGAGATCCCAAGGCTAAGAGACCCCAAGCACTCAGACTTAGAGCTGAGCAGCGCACGTGGTTGGAGAGAGTATGTCGTGGAAGGAAGTATGTAATGGAGAAGAAGAAGAAATAGTAGCTACAGTTCATTACCCATAAAGAAACCAAGGTTTAGAAAGGATGGGTAATGTGCTGGACCCTAGTTATGCAACCTTCCTGCCCTAGATTCACTCAGAAATAATCCTGTTGCCAGAGCTGTGCCAGGTCCTTGCTCAAAACCTGCCAACCCTCACCTTTAGCAGGAGTTAACATAAATCTTTAATTCACAGGGTTCTGAGATAAGAAAGGAAGCTATAGGGACACAGACCAAAAAAACAGATGGCATCAGCTGGGACAAAGACGGTGATGAATTTGACCTACAACAGACCCTGAGTCTCACTATACACTGATTTTACTACATTAGCGTGTTAAATGACACACCTACTGGCAGCCATGACCAGGCATTAAGGACCAAAAAAGAATAAAAAGAGGGTGGTACCCCACTCCTTCCAAAAAGCCCTGCCCCTCCCCCGGCAGACTAATATATATGCCTACCCATCATTAGCCTCATTCCTCTTCCCTTTGTCTTCACTCATTAAAATCAAATCCTTCTTGCCACATGGGGGACAAATTAAGCTGTGAAGTAAGTTCCTGCTTCTCCATTCTGTATAAAGCTTACGCTGAATCAACCTCAGCTTCGCTTCTGTTACTGGCTGCTCGAACCCAAATGGAAATAGAATCTTTCCCCGCTGAGGCAGAGGGCCTGAGCAGGGTCCCTACGACCTAATTTGGTAACAGTTTCCTGTTGCTCATGACCATCAGGAACCTTGCCCAGCACCAAGTATTGCCCGGTAGGCCACGAGGAGAGGTTTGGATCTTTGCAGGTGGAAGGTTCATCTGTCTTCGTGGTGCCAGTCCATGTGCTGGGCCAGCTGGGCCCCCTGCAGCAGCTGCTCCTGGAATCCGATGTCATTATGGACATGACTGAAAGCATCTTTCTTCCCACCTCCCACCTTCACACCTCCCACCTCTTTCCACCTCTTGCCAAAGCAGGGTTTGATTTAGTCCCACGAGAGGGACTGTGCCGCTAGAGCCTCCTGGTGTTCGTGCATGTGCACCAGTGCGCCTGGTCCTGCAGAGCGCGGGAAGGCTGGCCGAACGGGCCCCTGGCTGGCTGCTGGGGCTCACTGCAGAGCAGCTCTCTTGGGTCTTGGCTTCCACTGTGGCTATACGAGGACCAGCTGGTACAGCCCAGAAGTGCAAGGAGTTGTGGGGCAAACTTTGACCAATGGGAGATGGGAGCTGATGGATAAATCCTCCTCTCTCCCTTCCCACAGGTGGACTGTTCTGAGACACGATCATTCGCAGGGCACCCCTGAAGATGTCCTAAAAGATGGAACGATCGACCCTACTAGTTACAAAGCTTTGGCCAGCCTGGGAGCATATCCCTTTACATTTGCTCTTTTCCTCCTATGCTGCCTCACTCTGTTTTCCCTTCACTATTATTTCTCTAGGATAGCATTTCCTTTTAAAGTGATGACACGCAGAGTTTGGCCTCAGGCTTTGTTTTCCAGGCTAAGTTAAGAGACATCGCTACCGCTGCACAACTTGTAAGTGAGAGAGCAGAAATGGAAACCTGGACTAACCTAGGCTATGACACACAGATGAACAGAGATGCCAGGTAGCCATATAGACAAAGCAAAGAGTCAGAATCTAATGAAAGAACAATGACGGGCCTGCCTGAATTGCTAAACAAGAAAACAGTAGAGCAAAGTAATGTTGGCTGTCTGTATCCAGGGGAAAATTAAAGCTACCAGGTCTTCTGCCTCCCACCTTTCCATCACAACAAGTGTCCTTACAATGACGGGTGGTCTTGATTTATCCCAAGAGAAGAAATTGTCTATGAAGATAACAGAACTTTGTTTCTACGTGTAATTTTCACTCTGTTTTACATTCCTTCCAGAGCACTAGCTGGAAAATGGGTACAAAACATTCCCTCACAAAAGACTCTGTTTACACTTGCTCTTTGATTTTAAGACAAAGACTTAGGTTTAAGAATCTTGACCACGAACACCAATGACCACAACTGTTGCAACTTTTATAACCTTTATTATCCTCTCACCCTATTTAGATTCTTCAAGAACACTTAAGTGAAAAAATCTCTACATGAGCAACAGCAGTAGAACACTCTCCTGGAAAAGTCCACCATCTTTAGCAAAGAAATGTCATTTTTTAGGCCACGTATATCTTTGGTTTCTCATACTGTCTTTAGGAGCTCTAGATTTTGACATTGAGCGCTGACATTCCAGTAACGAAAGAAAGAGCTCCAACATACATTTGCCAGCTCTACCTCATGGATGGAGATCTAATTTTCTCCAGTCATGGAAGATGGACCACACATTACCAAATAAATCTGCCCTGGCTTCTTTTCCAGCAAAATGTGCATCTTCTCCCTGGAGAACTATTAAACAGATAATGCGATAATTTCTTTGGACTCTACCAATCCGCTTAGCTCATCTTCTCGAATTCTCGCTCCAGTCTCTACAGCATGTCTGGGTTTAGGCGCATCGCTGTTGTCTCATTTATCTTCTTGCATATACCCTCCCCCATTTTCTTCATTCCATCAAGGACAACTCATTATAAAGATCACATAAAAACACCATGAGTATCAAAGAAAATTAAAAATATTCAAATTCTCCCTTCTAGAATCCTTAAACACAGATGTCTAGAATCAATGATACTCCTGGTATTAAAATGTTTCTTTTCCTGCAAATGTGCCCAAATGAATAACCTTGAAGGTAAAAAAAATTTTTTGAACTGGATCCATTTGGAATTTCCAGCTTAGTGAGGTCTGTGTGCCACAGCAGTTGACCCCCTGACCTTCAAGGAAGTACCAGGAGAGCTAGAGTCTATTAGTGAAACTCATTAAAAGAGGCCCTCAGAGGTATCACTCCAGTCAATTTCATAGCTTCTATCCACCATCACAATTGCTGTAAAATTTTATATGCCTTAAATAGAGATTAAGCGCGGGTTTGGGTGGGAAATCACTTGTCCAAGTCCAAGACCAGCCAAGAGGTGTGTATGGAAGTAGAAAATGTTGTCCAACTCTGTGCTTTGGGTAAGACACTGGCAGTGAGTAGTTCAATGACTGAACTATGTCTGAGGGCATCATGTCCCTTTTAGGCTTGTGAAGCCACCTTCTCTCTCCCTGCCCACAGGCCAACAACACAGGGGTCCCCAAGCCATGGACCTTCATAAAATCAATTACCCCATGATTGGGACAACACTGTCCATTGAATAACTCTATTTTCTCAGGAAATAACGACTGCCACTTAAGATAATAGAGTCAAATGAATTTCAGTTTTCAAAACAGATCTTAACTCTACAGAAATAGATTTTAAGAAACCTAGTCATTTGGGACAGAAGAAAAAATAAACATTTCTTGACCTGCTACTTTTTAAAACTTTTTAAAGTGTTTTTTGTTTGTTTGTTTGTTTTTACTCCGACTTCAGTGGTTTCTTGGAATCCATTCAAGCCATTTCAACGCAGCCAGTTAAATCCCATGCCATCCAAAGTGTACAGACCAAAGTAATTTCAGAGAAATCCAAGGGGCAGAGATTATCCATTTGATCACTTTTCTATTTGAAGGAGAGTCACCACTTTGTTCCTACAATAAATCCAGCTTTTGTACTGTGGTTGTTATTGAAGTTGGGAGGGGACCAGGAAGGAATGAACTGTGGCCTTTGAAGCAATATTAAGTGTTGGAAAAATAATCTATATTTGTTACAATTTCAGACTGAAGATGTAGCAGACCATACAGTCAAGGAGTGAAGGACGCCCTTTCTTCCAGAATAAATGCTCTCCTACTGAGGGTCCAAGGAGAAAGAGTGACACGTGCAAAGCCCACCATCTCCATGGTGGCATGAAGAGAGAAATCCAGTGGCCTCTCATGATTCCTTTCCCTTAAATCTATAATTAGGGAACTCTTACAACATTCAACCTCTCTATGATTTTTCAGATCCCTGATTTTTTTTCCATAGTCAGATCGCTTTCTATTGTGCTCTACATTGGGTGGCAGAATTTAATAGGAATTCTGCCAAAGAAGAATGCATTCAGGGGAAAGGAAAAGGAAGCAAACATTTCTTAAAAATGTTACAACAATGAAGGGTCTGGTAAAAGTGTCATGTAAGGAATTACTGAGGTTAGAGAAGAAATTTAGCCAAGAGAAGACTCTATGGGATAGTTCTTCTGTGTGGAAGAGAAAAAAGACTTATCTTGTACACCCCCTCAAGACAAAACTAGGATTAATATTCAACATAATAGGAAGATTTTACTTTATTTTAAGGGGAAAAAACCAGAGTTGTCTAATCTTTGAACACGCTACATAAATAAGGAGTGAGCTTTTCAACACTGGAGGTATTTTAATAGAAACTAGATGATTCCTTGTCAGGGATGTTGCTAAGGGAATGTCTCCTTGGAATAATGTTTGAACGATATTTCCAACTACAACATTCCCTAAGTGCCAATCAGCACCGGTTATTATGATTAAAGTTTTTCAAAATAAAAAAGCTGGCACCAAATCAACAAATTTATACAACACTGTTTTTAAAGTAGAATTGTTCACTTATTCATCCACTCATCAGATAATTCTCTGAGCCCCTAGAATATGTCTGTACGATTTTAGGCACCACAGTACAGTGACAGAAAGGTGGATAAGGACACTACCTTCATGGCAGTTGAATACTTGGGAGGGTACCACACAACAAACACTTTTACAAATACTACATCTGGTAATTTTGGCAGTGACAAATTCCATAAAGAATATAAAAATGAAGTAATAGAATAAAGATCGACGGGGGGAGCTACTTTAGCCGGGGTGAGTAGGGAGGGCCTACCTTGGAAAATGTCATTTGAGCTAAAGATTTGAATGAATAGAAAAAAAAAAACTGGCCTTGCTGAAGTCTGGGGAAGAGAGTGGAAAGGCTCCTGAGGCAGAAGGGATCTTTATCCCGAAATAGAATGAAGGCCAGGTATCCCTACGAGGATGGGTTAGAGAGAAAGGCAGGTCATAGGACTGTATAGACTGAGGCAAGGCATTTGGATTCTACTCCTATTGCAGGGGAAGCTCCCAGAAAGTGATAAGTGAGGGAGTGATATGGTCTGGTTCACGTTTTTAAATTACTCTGGCTGCTATGTAGAAAGTGGCTATCAGGAGCCAAGGGTGAATGCAGGAGGTCTAGTCAGGAATCGATCACAGAGGTCTAGGCGAGAACTAATGAGGGCTCAGGCGGTAGCATAATTCAAGTAGCGTGTTGACTATTCTTTAGACATTGAGGCAGACCACCAGTCTGAATGCTCTTCAAAATAGAAATGACTTAATGGTGTGTGTGTGTGTGTGTGTGTGTGTGTGTGTGTGTGTGCATTTACACATATAAATGTATATACACATTACACTTGAGGAGTGTATGCATAGTATTTTTAGAACTGGGACAAGAAGTTGAGCAGAAAGCAATCTTTGATACGCAAGCCTGGATCAAATTGATGGAAAATTTAACAAAAGACAGAAAAACATCTAAGTTTTTGTTTTATTTGCCTCAAAAACACTCTCCCAGTTTTCCAAGGAAAGTCAAAAACCCTTTGTGTCTCGTTACATGATTAGATTTAACTGATAAAGAAATTGGTGTTTATGACGCTGTGGGGATGGACTTTCTTCTCCAGCTGTAAGAAGACAACATGGGAACAAACTACAGACTAAATCTGGCCACCTTCTCAGGACCCATCCCAGAGTCACACAGAACTAGTAACATAACAAGCGACAGGCTCCTCCAGTTTATGGAATGGGGGAGAAATAAAAAGCTAACTTGCAAGTATTCATTCTCATTGTTTGGTACTTTACTTTGGGGGACTATTCGGTTGTTTGGAAACTGCAGGTGATAGGACCCTTTTGAACCAAGACTGAAGCGTTGGTTTACTTGCAGATGGCTAAGCCATCAATTATTTGGCTGTAGGTGGAAAGTCTTTGCTTAAATCATCAGTGCTCCCAAGTGTAATCCTACCTGTGTTAAGCAGGGGAATCCTGTTTTTCTTCTGTGATTTGATATTGAGAAATAACCTGAGCGGATAAGCTTTGTAACAGCACTAGAAACCCCGGTTACATCTAACCAATGAGAACCCCTGGATTCAATAGCTGGACTCAGGCTCATGATCAGTGTGTGTGATGACCAAGGAAATGTGGCAGGACCGAGATCACTCACGGAGCAGAGCAAGAAAACAGAGCAGTTGAACCAAACAATAAGGAAGGGTGTGGGAGGGGTGTGGAAGAGGGAATCAATGAAATAAAGAGACTAGCCAGTTCCCCAATTTTAAAGTTCTTCCTTGACGATATTGTTCAATTAATTTCAAAGTGACAGCAAACTCAGGAGGGCAGTTTTTCCTAAAGGCTCTGTGCTCACACAGATCAAACCCACAGTGGTCCTGACCCTTGCATCTTGAAAACTCCTTCCCTCCCATTCCATTGTTAAAACCTTAAGGAGAACTGTTATCATTTATTATCTATTGAGAGGTTTCAACTTGAGAGCTGTTCAAAATACCCCTCCCCTCCTTCTTCTTTTTCCATGTGGCCTGGTCTACTCTTTTCCTGTTCACATTTCTCACCTTCTTCCAAAAACAGTTGGGAGTTCCAGTCAATAGTAAGGATGGTAGTGTAGCCATGTAAGAGGGAAGTTCCTACACTTAGAGGTATTAACCCTTTTTATGCCATCTTCTTGCTGGGTCCTCATTTGGCAGAAGGGGCAAGGGAGTTCTCTGGAGTCTCTTTCATAAGGGCACTAACCCCGTTCATGAGGGTTCCACCCTCATGATCCAATCACCTCCCAAAGGCCCCAACTTCTAATACCATCACATTGAGGGTTAAGATCTCAAAATACGAATCTTGAGGGGACAGAGACAGTCAGTCCGTAGAAGCAGGTTATTTTCAAACACAGATAGGAGGAAATACGAAATCAAGCTCCATTATAATTGACTTTCACTAAGAAATCTCAGCTTAAACTACAGACAAAAAGGTTGACCCAGGCAATAAGATTGAACACCAAATGTATGTGCATCAATTTGAAAAATCATGATATTGAAACTCAGACTAAGTATAGGACACTTAACTTCCAGGTCCAATGGCCTGGAATCTGTTAAAAAAAACAAACAAAATTCAGCCGAGTAAATACCAAGATCGAATTGGCTTTATTCAATGATTCATGAATCGGGCAGCATCCCAGCTACCAAATAGAAGGGCACTCAGAAAGGGGGTACAAAATCAAAGGTGTTTATAGGCAGGAGGCTGAGGCAAGGAAGCTATTAGCAATAGCAAAGAAAAGATTGTTTCTGGCCAGGTCACATTCTTTTGGGGGGAAGGGTGAGGGTCTATCATGCAGACCATCCCTTCTTCCTTTGGGATGGGTAATGGAGAGGGCCCATGTGACATATTACCTCATTGGTGCTGACCAGAAAATTCCAGACTGGCCGATTAAGACTACATTCCTGGGAAGGTCAAAATTGCAAATCAGGTCAGGTATTCGATCTAGGTATGGTATCATGGGTTTTAGCACAGGTGACACCATTTCGAGCCTGCAGTTTTCTCTTTAATAGTCCTAATCCTGTGCAATCTATGGGAAAGCCATCAAACCTCACAGGACCTCAGCTTCATCTTCTGTAAAATGGGACAAGAGTTCCTACCTTGTAAACAAGGTAAGAATCATAGGTAAGAATCAAAAAGAATAGCATAATGGAATAGCATAATGGAATATAGAGCCTAAGGAGTGGTCTTCATGCTGGGACATGGACCACATAGTACAGAGGACATGCAGGGGACCATTGCAGTCAGGGTTTAACCAGAGAAGCAGAACCAATAGAGATTCGTTCCAGGGAATCGGCCACGTGCAACTGTGGAGCTAGATAAACAGTCTCTGTCTCTACATCTGATGCTGGAGCTGGATGTCTACAGGGCAAAAGAGAAGATAGCTGTAAAGTAAAGGATATCAAGGGCACGCTGGAAGCCACAGGCCTGAGCTGAAACCCCTCAAGGGTATATAAAACCTGTGCCTGACCTTGGTGATGGACAGAAGCTGGACCCTTCGTCACAGAGCTAAACACACATACACCTGGCCCAGGAGTCAGAGAAACTGAAGCAGGGTCCAGGGGAAGGAGAGTGTTGCAGATCTAGCTGCTGTTTTACACCAATCATGCAGTGACTCAGCAAATCGGCCACCATATGTGTGAGCTGCAGGAGGGCTACTGCTTCCCTTTAGTCCTCGAAATCTCCCAAGAATTTTCCCTTGGTTCCTCTGTCACCAGAAACATACAAGAAAATGAATTCTGGGAAATGTGGTTCAGCCTAGTCAAGTTGACACACTGAAAAAACATCACAAATCTCTCAATTACTGTCAAGGAGGAAGAAATTTTCCTCCACCCTTCTACCTTCTTCTGGCTGGTCTAAGAATAAAATTGGCATGAGGCAGATTAATATGAGAAAGCAAACAGAAGTTTAATAACATGTATACATGGGAGAGGCCCAGGAGAATGGAATAACTCGCCAAACTGGCCAAAACCCTCACCTTAAATACCATCTTCAGCTAAATACAAAAGAGGATGTTGAGGGTAGGGGTTTGGGGCTTCAAAGGGGAGGAAGGCCATTCACATGAAGATGGAAAAGCAAATGTTTGGTAAACAAATGTTTGCTAAGCCACACAGAGACAACAGGACACAGAGTGGACTCTGATCTCTAGGACCTGCCTAGAGTTTCCCCTACCACACTTAGCCCAGATTCTGTGCAGATATCTCTGGTGAGAGGTCTATTACAAAACAGACCCTCTATCTAAATTCTGTAAGCAGCTAAGGGGGAAGGTCCAAGTTTCTTCTTGAGTCTTTTGGGCCTTTATTGTTTTCAGCTCAAAATAATCCACATGGCAAAGAGGTATTTTGGGTGACAAATTTTGCTTCCTTGCAGTACACCTGGGAAATTGACATAGTCATTTTCACATTGTTATCCAGACCAATGTCACCAGGTTCTGAAGCACCGGCACTGCAGTGGTAAAGAGCAAGAACTTTAAAGTCTTCCCGACACAAGTTTAAATCCCAGGTTTACCACTTTCTTGTTTAGGGACGTTGAGCAAGCAAATTATTGAACCCTCTGTGCCTCAGTTTCCACATCTGTAAAACTGGAATTATGGTACCTGCCTCATCAGTCGGATCAAAGATTAAGGGACATAGTGCAGGTAAAATGCCAAGAATACCACCTATTATGTTGTCAGTGCTCAGAAAGTGATAAGTTATTCTGATGGTCCCCCACTGTCAGTTCTTAAGGGCTAAGTACATTAGAATCAAATGTCTGAAGGGGTTCCCAGAGATCTCTTTCCACTGCTCGGCCACGGTGTGTGCTTAAGGGGAGTGCAAAAGAAGTATTCAGAGGACATTCTTGAGGCAAATAAGAATGGAAACAATTTATACATCAAATCATAGAGGCTGACTATTTTCATATTTTCCCAGCTGCCAGAGATATTTGCGGAAAGAACACAGGTATTTTTGAAGCATCATGCTTCCAAGTTGACTTACATAGTAGGTTCCTCAGAAAAAGTATTTCATAGGCTAGCCAAATTGCGTTGGACAAAATATGTTAAGAGATCGAGTTATGAGTATGGACTCACACTCTGGGGACAGCCAGGTTCAAATCCTGGCTCTGTCATTTATTATGCTTAGGCAAGTTATGTAAACTCTATCTCTTGGTCCACACCTGTAAAATGGGAATGACACTAGCATCTATGTCATAGACTCCCTGTGAGAATTAATGAGTTGAAATGCATAAAATGTTTAGAACAGTGAGCACAGTAATCACCGGGTAAGTGCTTGCCATCATCACTGTTGTGGTCATCATCTCTGTCAGCGCCCACAGATCTCTCATCTGCTTTCAGCCAGGAATTAGAACCTGTAAACTCAGGTCTATCCACACCCAACAAGAAGCATAAAAGCAAGCAAAGAAAACTTGACCTCCACCCAGGGACCAGCATTCAACTCTCTAACATCTGTATTCCTACTTCCTATAATCTACCTGCTCCTTCTGCCTTGGTAGCCTTCTCTGGACTTGACTCCTCACCTGCCCAGACCTGGGCCAATTCTCTTATCTTTAGCTGGATTTCAAGACCTTCTTCCTGGCCAGCTGCAGCCAGCTCCCGTTCACACTCCAGAGTAATAGTCCACGACAAAGGACTTCTGTGACACCTTTGTACCGAAAGAGAATTGGTGACATCATTTTCCATGACCCATGTTAACAAGTCAAAATAATGGACTATGTCGCAATCTCATTGTCCTAAAGAGAATGCAATTCTTTGAGCTCTTTGCTCACCCATTGCAAAGCATCAGATGATTGCAGACTGAGCCCTGCCTCTCTATAAAAGCCATAGCTTTTCTCAAACGTTTGCTTTTCCATACTTGCACCTGCACTTCACCATAATAATACAAACTAAAGAATTTTAAATAGCGGTGTGTCTAATTCAGAACACAGATGCTTAAGGAAAGATTTCTGTTTTTAAAAGAGATTCCTATAAATGATTTAGCAAATTTGAGCATATAACCTGTCCAAAGTGCTAGCACACTTTGCTTCAAGCAGCCAATTTTGCAGGCAAAGCTGTGGTTTTCTTCTTCCTTCTGTGAGTTGCGGCTGCCATTTCCTCATGGCCCAGCGCTCAGTGATGCACGAACCAGGGATGTATTTCTCATTTATGCATAAAAGTGGTTTCCTTGAATTACGACGAGCCCCAAAGTTCCAGGAGGCTCACAGCCTGGGTGGCCACACAGGTATAAGTGCATAAAAGTCTGTTCTCAGCATGGCTCAAGGAGTGAATGTATTCACTTCAAACAACTCATCTCTCAGGGAACATGCTACACAGCACTGCATCGGGGAGAGGCATATTTGTGGTCGTAATGTACTACGGCAATGGCACAAGGAGACATACACCAAGAGGAGTTAGAAAACCGAAGAGCAAGAAAAATCCAGCTCTTTATAGGACAGGATCCCCCACCCCCACCACCCTGCTCTGAACCATCTCAGCTCCTTGGAATTCAACAGAAATGCCAAAAGGGAGGTTGTGTCTGTGAACCTAACCATAAGCCCAACAGTAGCAGACATTAAAATCTACCCTTCCAAAAGAATAAAAAATAAATATACAGAGATTTTTGGGAGAAGGGCCTCAACTTTTGGTTAATTGCACCAAATAAAGAGTCCTCTAGAGGTGAAAGCTCTCACCCTTTTAAGACTGGGAGTAGGAAGGCTCCCACGGGCAGTGCAGGGCTGCTGCGGTGGTGTGTGTACATCAGGATCTGAGCGGAGCGAGTCAGCACAGCCCACAGCTGGCCCCAAGCTCCCCCGCCCTGACCAGAGACGGAGGACCACTGCCACCAGATGAGTCACCTCTGCTCTACTGGAACAGAGGACGAGGAACGGAGAAGAATCTGGCCACCTGGAATGAATGCAAGTTCTTTGAATTCAGCGGATTCATTTTCTCTTCTGAGCAGGTCCTGGGGTCCCAGAAACTTGCTCTTGTAAAAGCCAAGAGGACTTCCCTGGCGGTCCAGTGGTTAAGACTCTGAGCTTCCACTGCAGGGGGCACGGGTTCAATCCCTGGTCAGGGAACTAAGATTTCGCATGCCACGAGGCATGGCCAAAAATTAAAAATAAAAAAATAAAAACCAAGAAAACTTTTAAAAGGTTATAACCGTTTGCCTGGAAAAATTAACCAGTTTCCTATAAGCAGTATGTCTTATGCTCCTTTTTCCTCCTATGCACCTAGGAATAGAATTATTATTGATTATAAAGTACATATTTGCCTATTAAAATAAAATTGCCCAACGGAGCAATGCCATGATAAGTCATTATGAATGCATGAATTTGATTCTGTCTGGTTATATGTGCACTTGGACTAAAATTGTCTACAGATGTATTTTTGACTAAAGAATAGATACGCCCATAAAGAGTTGCCAGGAAATCTTTGAAAATAGAAATGTATCTTTCGAGTGCTTGGGAGCTCATTATTTCCAAGAGCCCTGAGATGAATGATTTAGTAGAGAAACAATGTGTATTTATGGAGGGCTTAATGGGTGAAGGATGTGGAAGAAATATAAGACACGACCTCTGCCCTCCATCAGATTCCAATTCAGGGAATTGATTCAAGAATTTAATTTTTTATTTATTAGATTTTCTTAAAATGAGGCCACCTGTACAATATACAGGATCCAGGAAGTCCCAGTCTCACATTGGGCCGGGGAAGCAGACTGTGATAAGACCCTGTGGTCAGGTGACGCTCCTCCCTCAGAGCTGGGGCAGGACTGAACTTTAGATATCTTGGCTCATTCATGCAACTTGCAAAGGGGATTTGCCCAGGATTGAGCAACCTCTAAGGAAAGTTAAGTAGTCACTCTTCCTTTTCTTTCCACTGTCTTCCCGTGCCACGACTGTCCTTTGCTCCTTCATCATACTTACACCAGCATCCGGACACACACAGAGTTTCCAGGGTCTTGGATTACGCTTCTCAGTTGTCTCAGCCCTTCTACAGGAGGTCTCGCTGGAATGAGTTCAGCATCACCAGCTCCTTCTCCAAGGTCCTCACAGACTTTGTCCCACCTCCTCCCTTCCCCCAGTCGGAGGAGAATCAGAGGCAAGATGGGAGGTCTCTCTGAGTCCTCCAATCACACTGTCCGTGTAAGTAACCCTAGTATGTCTGTGTCTAGGTCCTACCCTAACCTGAACAAAATGTGAACAAACATCTCCGCTGAACGGTAGAGATTCTTCACTCTGTTGGTTTGGGTAGAGATGAGAATGTGCCCAGATGGCCAAGAGCACCATGGGGGTTGCCCAGACCAGGTCTAAATAGCAAAGGGCTGCCGGTGGTTTAAGTAACAGCAGGAAGTGAATCAGGAAGAATGCTGTGCCCTGAGATCCCAGGGAAAGTTAAAGCCCGCGGGTCCATCCCTCTGTGGGCAGTGAAGCGCTTCTAAATCAACATGGCTGGGTCTTGACCCTGGCCACCCACTCCTCCACACAGCTTCTCCTCTTGCCTTCCATGACATCACGCCCTCCGGGTTTTCATCTCTATCACCACTAACAACAAAAGTAGCAGCAGCAACACAATCATTTTTATAAGTTATAATAATAACAGATTTATTGAGTGCTTCCTCTGTCCTGGACCTCATGCTCCCTATATTTCCATGCATTACCCCCAGCCCTAAGCCCTGACTTCTCACTTCATTCTCCCCCATGGACTTAAAAGCCACCTGTACACTAATCATTCCCAAATTGCTATCTCCACCCAGACCTCGTTCTTTGCACTCCAGACCCACAATCTAGCTGCCTAGTTGGCAACTCTTCCTGAGTATTTCCCAGGCATCTCAAAGTGAGCTTCTCTTTTATCTTCACACGGCAGCCACTTCTGCAATATTCCTGGCTCAGTAAATGACACCATAAGGACAGGAATGTAAGGGTCATTCTGACACTTCCCTCCCCCCAAACCCTCACACCCTATCCACCACCAACTTTGTCACGACCACGCCGTACCCCCGACCCCCTCCCTTCCCCGGACGCCTCTCTCACATGGACCAGTGCCATCACCTTGGAACCATCCTTCCTACTTTTGTTCATGGCCCAGTGTCAACCTCTTCTCCACAAAGCAGTCAGAATAATCTTTTCAAAGTAAATAAACTTTTCAAAATAAGATGGTTATTATTATGTGAAGCCCTTCCGGCGGCTTCACACGGCCCTTAGGAGAGAATCAAGAATGTTCATGCGGCCTCTGCCCACCTGTGCAGCCTCAGCTCTCACCATCTCCCCCTGCTTCACTTTGCTTCAGCCATGATTCCCTCTCCCAAGCCCTCCAAGACCATCCTCACCTCAGGATCCTCCCACAGGCTGCTCTCTGTGCTCTCTTGATGTTGGCCTCCCTCCCTAGACTCTACCCTTTATTATTTTTTAACCAAAAGAACATGCAAAAATGTAGTAAGTCAAAAATGGGGAAAGGAGAACAGGGATAGGGGGAAGATTATGTGATTTAAATTCCTCAGCTTTCATAAAGGGCAATTACCACTTAAAATTGAAAAAACATGAAACAGAGGAACAAGGCTTCAAAACATAAATGGCAAATAGGTTACCACTGGGAACGGGACAGGTATCAGGAATGCAGCAGGCTTTTACCTTTCATTTTATACACTTCTATACTTTTGAATTTTTATTGACATGTGCCTGGCCAATGTTAACAATAAATAAAATGAGATTGGAGGAAAATAGTAATGTTAATTTAAAAATTCCTACCTGGCTGTAACCCAGGGTTTGGTGTGCACATTGAGACCACTTCCCCAGTTGCCATGTTTGTCAGAAGACGGAGGCGAAAGTCCCCTTTCCGGTCCCAGCTCCTCTGCGGTCGCCCTAATGTGGTTGGGCTCAGATCCACAGCACCCGCCTATGTACCTGACCCCCAAGTTGTAGGCCTCTCTGGGGTATTTTTGAATAGACTCTACCCTTTATGAGGGGAAGGACTGTGTCCACCGGCTCAACACTGCATCCACAGAGCTAGCACAATGCCTGCCATATGGGTATTCAGTACATATTTGCTGAATACATGAATACAACTCAGGTCTTTTAAATATTCAACACAGGTCTTTTAAAGGTCTGTTATATGCGAGGTACAGACATAGACACGGGAACCTCTCCACAGGTAAGATGCAGCACCCACTTCCAGTGTGTGGTTTTTCTCCCCAAGCCAAGCCATTCTTTGACACCAGCACAGGGTCCTACAATTCAACTTAATTCTGACACCATCAACCCAGAGGTAGCCCCAGATTCCACAGGTTAAGGGCTCAGACCCTCAAGACTGCCCCTACTTCAGATGCCAATCGCCTGTCCAGGTTGTCTGTCACCCATGCTTCTGACCCATCAGTTATAGGTTGTAGCGTCCAATGACCCCCTTCTTGGGTTTGATTAATTTGCTAGAGTGGCTCACAAAACTCAGAGAAATATTTTACTTCCTAGATCAGTCGTTTATTATAAAAGTATATAGCTCAGGAGTAGCCAGATGGAAAAGATACATAGGGCAAGGGATGTGGGAAGGGGCACGGAGTTTCCAGGCCCCCTCCTGGTGAGCCACTCCCCCGAATCTCCACATGTTCACCAAGCTGGAAGCTCTCCAACCATGTCCTTTAGGGATTTTATGGAGGCTTCATTACATAGTCATGATTGATTAAATCATTGGCCATTGGTGAGTGCGTCAACCTCCAGTCCCTCTCCCCTACCCCGGAAGTCAGGGGGTGGGACTGAAAGTTCCAATCCTCTAATCACTGGGTCCCTTGGAAATCAGTTCCCATCCTTAAGATACCTAGGTGTTTTCCAAAAGTCCCCTCGTTAGTATAACAGAAGACACCTTCGTGGCTCTCATCATTTAGGAAGTTCCAAAGGTCTTAGGAGCTCTGTTCCAGGGATGGGAGCGAAAGCCAAATATATATTTCTTATTATAAATCACAGCATCACAATAGGTCAGCTTACATATGGCAGCTAACTTCCCTAACAACACACAAATAAAAGGGCAAAAGAAGTAAGAGACAGAAGCTGGTCTTTTGGAAACCTAATCTCAAAAGTGTCATCCAATTACTTTTGCTATATCCATTTATTAGAAGCAAGTCACTGGATTCAACCTACACTCAAGGGGAGGAGATTAAACCAGGGCATGAATACCAGGAAGCAGGGATCATTGGGGGCCATCTCAGAGGCTGCCTACCAGAGTGCCTGTCACTCCGTGTTTGTATATATAAATCTGTCTCCTTGTCGTTAAAGCTGTATAGTATTCTAAAGTAGAAATGTAGCAATTAGATATTTGAAAAATTCCCTATTATTGGATAGTTAGGCTGCTTATAATTTCCCACTAATTTTGCAGTAATCATTCTTAAACACATATATTTTCACACTTATTCCAACTATTTCTGAGGGATCAATTTCTGGAACTGACACTGCTGGGCCAAATGATCTGCACAAATTTAATGATTCATATATGTTCCCAAATTGCCTCCCACAAATGTTGTACCAATTTCTCTGTCAACAATTTCTATTACTTTACATATTAAACATTGAAATGTTTTCTATTGCACTTTTCCACTTTGTAAGAAACACTGGGATGGTGTCACCTTCTCCTCATGGCCTCTTCCCCAGTGTTCCTTCACTAACTCCTCTGGTCAGGTATTTGATGATCTGAAGATATGACCTCTATAACTGTGTACTTTACTTAATTCCTCCCCTTTTCACAGCTTTTCTTCTTTTTCAGAAAGATGATGGTAAAGGAAGTATTAGCTAGGATAGGCTAGGTTATGCTGCAGTAGCAGACAAAACTAGATATCTCAATGGCTTACACATGAACATATATTTCTTGCTCACACAAAGTCCGTTTAGGTTTTGAAGACTCTCCATAACAGCTTTGTTCCCCATGGTGATCCAGGGCCACCAGCTTCTATCAGGTGGTTCTGCCACATCAACACGTAGTCCCCTTGGTTGAAGTAGGGGAAGAAGAGAGAGCTGAAGGGTTAAGTAAGAGCTTTTAACCACCTCAGAGAGGAACTGACACATCATTTCACTCAAAGTGCTTTGACCAGAAAGAGTCATGTAGCCCCACTCAAAGATTTTGGTGAACATTCAATTAGTAATTGCATTTTGAACTTTAGTAAATATTGAGTATCTAATACCAATAAACATTTATTATTAGTAAGTTATAATAATTGATACTAGTAGACATATGCTGATAAATATATATTGATAAGTAATTTATTTCATATCTATTAAATTATATCTCTGTCACAAAGCACCACAGGTAAATACACTTTTACGAATAACAGAGGCCTCTCTCCGTGGGCCCAGATGTTGTCAGCAAATCGGCAGGCTTGCCGTGACTTTGGTCTTCTCGGGAAAGTCATATAAAAATAGAAAAGTAAAATTGTAAGTCTGTAAACTTGCACTGCTTCGTACAGACAGACATATGCCACTTCGCTCCACATGTTGAAATGGCTGTTGCCAGATGATGTATTTTTTAAGTGGACACAACTTGGCAGTGGACTTTTCCACCTCTCCTGTTTCTAATCATCCATTGCCTGGGCATGTCAGGGTCAGGCTTAAAGACTTGCTAGAACTGGAGTCAAGATTTACGAGAACGAGATGTAACCAGGCCTCTCCCAGAGGTTTGGGAAGAACAGCTGGAGTCTGGCCCTTAGCATCATGACAAGGACTATTAAAAACTAAAGCAGCTTTTTTTTTTTTCTTCTTTTAAAGATGAGTATAGAAAGGAAAAAAGTACTCCAAAGGACTGTCAAAGACATCCTCAGAAGGGGCACCTTTAAAGCAAAAGATGGTAATAGCTCTGGCTCAATGCCTCACTCACATTTCAAACTCTTTGTAAACAAGAGGCAAAAATTATTAGGTTTGAGCCGTGGATTTTCCCCCTTGACCCATTCCTGAATGGAGTTGAATCATTCCCACTCGAAGCAGTGAGGGGCTGTTTTTTTCTCCAGGCTCCACCCTGTGCTGATGTAATGCGCCCCGGCTGTGTTTTTCTGATGAGTGTGCTAGGGAGGGTCTTCGCCAGGAGGAGGGGAAGCTGCTGCCCAGGCTCCTGGGATGGATGGCAGGGAGAGAGGAGGCCCAGGTGCACAGATGCCTGCAGCGGAAGGACTGACAGCTCATGCTGAGCACTGCAAAGCTCACCTTGTCCATCCTCCTCTTATCCCACCACAATCACCCCCTGCCCCCTGCCCCCCTCCCCCCGGTCCTGTCATCCCCTCCAAGACCATCATCCATCCCTGAGGGCTCACCACTCACCCCAGAGAGCTCTATTCTCTTGAAACTTGTTCCTGCGGCCACACCTCCCTTCCTATTAGGCCTTAGACAAGGATGTCCCCAGCCCACGTGTGTCTGCAGGCTCCCCACCCAGGTTCACCTCCTAAGGAAGGGGAAGCCTGAAACAGACAACCCAGGATCTTCTTCTGGCCCTCTCTAATGGGCAGCCCTGTCGTCTTCTCAATGGGACTGTTTTTTGGTTTTTTTTTTTTTAACTGCTTGATTTACTTTTAACGTTGAATTTGTATTTGTGAACGTGTCAGAAGACTGGGCAGAGAGCAAGTTTTAAATAAAATAAAAAGAAAAGCATTCCATTTACTCAGTCCCTCACCCCCTCCACCTCACCTTCCCACCCCACCCCTAAACACACAATTTTCCTCACTCCCAAGTCACTTCTTTAATGCCTTTACTTTTCCTATTGATTTCTACTGTCTTGTGCTACTTGGGAATTATTTTAATATAAAGAATTAAGCATACAGTTTCTTAAAAGAATATGAGAACGATATATACAGATAAATTTTTGCAAGTAATTTCTTAAACTCTCCAGGGTACTTCATAAAAATTGTAAGTAAGTTTGGTATTTTGAAGTAATTTTACTGTCTTTTACGTGAAAGCAACTTTAGTGAAAGACTGCGACTAAAGACATTATGTTCCTAATGGGTCGGTGGGAAAAGTAGGAGCATCACCGACTCCTTGAACTTAAAGAAAATTGTTTTCTTAAATTTTCTGAGGCTTGATTTGTGACCCAAGATGTGATCTATCCTGGAGAATGTTCCGTGTGCACTTGAGAAGAAAGTGTATTCTGCCACTTTCAGGTGGAATGTTCTATAAATATCAGTTAAATCTATTTGGTCTATTGTGTCATTTAAAGCTTGTGTTTCCTTATTTATTTTCTGTTTAGATGACCTGTCCATTGGTGTAAGTGGGGTGTTAAAGTCCCCCACTATTATTGTGTTACTGTTGATTTCCCCTTTCATGGTTGTTAGCATTTGCCTTATGTACTGAAGTGCTCCTATGTTGGGTGCATATATATTTATAATTTTTATATCTTTTTCTTGGATTGATCCCTTGGTCATTATGTCGTGTTCTTCCTTGTCTCTTGTAACATTCTTTATTTTAAAGTCTATTTTATCTGATATGAGTATTGCTGCTCCAGCTTTCTTTGATTTCCATTTGCATGGAATATCTTCTTCCATCCCTTCACTTTCAGTCTGTATGTGTCCCTAGGCCTAAGGTGGGTCTCTTGTAGATAGAAGATATATGGGTCTTGTTTTTGTATCCATTCAGCCAGTCTCTGTTTTTGGTTGGAGCATTTAATTCATTTACGTTCTAATTCATTTACATTCAAGGTGATTATTGATATGTATGTTCCTATTAACATTTTATTGATTGTTTTGGGTTTGTTTTTGTAGGTCCTTTTCTTCTCTTTTGTAGGTCCACCTAGAGAAGTTTCTTTAGCATTTCTTGTAAAGCTGGTTTGGTGGTGCTGAATTCTCTTAGCTTTTGCTCATCTGAAAAGCTTTTCATTTCTCCTTCGAATCTGAATGAGATCCTTGCTGGCTAGAGAAATCTTGGTTGTAGGTTTTTCTCTTTCATCACTTTAAGTATATCCTGCCACTCCCTTCTGGTCTACAGAGTTTCTGCTGAAAAATCAGCTGAAAACCTTATGGGGAGTTTTTTGTATGATATTTTTTGTTTTTCTGTTGTTGCTTTTAATATTTTTTCCTTGAATTTAATTTTTGTTCATTTGATTAATGTGTGTCGAAATAGTATCAAGCATCTTTTCTGAGCACAACGCCCTGAGATTGGAAATCAATTACAGGAAAAAAAATGTAAAAACCACAAATGCATGGAGGCTAAACAGTGCGCTACTAAATAATCAAGAGATCACTGAAAAAAAATCAAAGAAGAAATTAAAAATTACATAGAAACAAATGACAAGGAAAACACGACGACCCAAAACCTATGGGATGCAGCAAAAGCAGTTCTAAGAGGGAAGTTTATAGCAATTCAATCTCACCTCAAGAAACAAGAAAAATCTCAAATAAACAATCTAACCCTACACCTAAAGCAACTAGAGAAAGAAGAACAAAGAAAATGCAAAGTCAGTAGAAGGAAAGAAATCGTAAAGATCAAAGCAGAAATAAATGAAATAGAAACGAAGAAAACAATCACAAAGATCAATAAAACTAAAAGCTGGTTCTTTAAGAAGATAAACAAAACTGATAAATCCTTAGCCAGACTCATCAAGAAAAAAAGGGAGAGGATGCAAATCAATAAAATTAGAAAAGAAAAAGGAGAAATCACAAGTGACACCACAGAAATACAAAGGATTATAAGAGACTACTACAAACAACTATATGCCAATAAAATGGACAACCACGAAGAAATGGACAAATTCTTGGAAAGGTACAATTCTCCAAGACTGAACCAGGAAGAATTAGAAAATATAAACAGGACTATCACAAGTAATGAAATTGAAACTGTAATTAAAAATCTTCCAACAAACGAAAGTCCAGGACCTGATGGCTTTGTAGGACAACTCTATCAAACATTTAGAAAAGAGCTAACACCAATCCTTCTCAAACTCTTCCAAAAAACTGCAGAGGGAAGAACACTCCCAAATTCATTCTATGAAGCCACCATCACGCTAATACCAAAACCAGAAAAAGATATCAAAAAAAAAGAAAATTATAGATCAATATCACTGATGAACATAGATGCAAAATTCCTGAACAAAATACTAGCAAACAGAATCCAACAACATATTAAAAGGATCATACACCATGATCAAGTGGGATTTATCCCAGGGATGCAAGGATTCTTCAATATATGCAAATCAATCAATGTGATACACCATATTAACAAATTGAGGAATAAAACCATATGATCATCTCAACAGATGCAGGAAAAGCTTTTGACAAAATTCAACACCCATTTATGATAAAAACTCTCCAGAAAATGGGCATAGAGGGAACCTACCTCAACATAATAAAGGCCATATACGACAAACCCACAGCAAACATCATTCTCAATGGTGAAAAACTGAAAGCATTTCCTCTAAGATCAGGAAAAAGACAAAGATGTCCACTCTCGCCACTATCATTCAACATAGTTTTGGAAGTCCTAGCCATGGCAATCAGAGAAGAAAAAGAAATAAATGGAATACAAATTGGAAAAGAAGAAGTAAAACTGTCAGTGTTTGCAGATGACATGATACTATACATAGAAAATCCTAAAGATGCCACCAAAAAACTATCAGAACTAATCAATGAATTTGGTGAGGTTGCACGATACAAAATTAATGCACAGAAATCTCTGGCATTCCTATACACTAATGATGAAAAATCTGAAAGAGAAATTAAGGAAACAATCCCATTTACCATCGCAAAGAAAGAATAAAATACCTGGGAATAAATCTACTTAAGGAGGCGAAAGACTTGTACTCAGAAAACTATAAAATACTGATGAAGGAAATCAAAGATGACATAAACAGATGGAGAAATATACCATGTTCTTGGATTGGAAGAATCAATATTGTGAAAATGACTATACTACCCAAAGCAATCTACAGATTCAATGCAGTCCCTATCAAACTACCAATAGCATTCTTCACAGAATTAGAACAAAAAATTTTACAATTCAAATGGAAACACAAAAGACCTCGAATAGCCACAGCAATCTTGAGAAAGAAAAACGGAGCTGGAGGAATCAGGCTCCCTGACTTCAAACTATACTACAAAGCTACAGTAATCAAGACACTATGGTACTGGCACAAAAACAGAAATATAGATCAATGATATACGATAGAAAGCCCAGAGATAAACCTATGAGCATATGGTGAACTAATTTACAACAACGGAGGCAAGAACATACAATGGAAAAAAGACAGCCTCTTCAATAAGTGGTGCTGGGAAAACTGGACAGCTACATGTAAAAGAACGAAATTAGAACACTACCTAACACCATATACGAAAATAAAGTCCAAATGGATTAAAGACCTAAATGTAAGGCCAGACACTATAAAACCCTTAGTGGAAAACATAGGCAGAACACTCTATGACATAAATCACAGCAAGATCCTTTTTGACCCACCTCCTAGAGAAATGGAAATAAAAACAAAAATAAACAAATGGGGCCTAATGGAACTTAAAACCTTTTGCACAGCAAAGGAAACCGTAAATAAGGCGAAAAGACAACCCTCAGAATGGGAGAAAATATTTGCAAAAGAAACAATGGACAAAGGATTAATCTCCAAAATATGCAAGCAGCTCATGCAACTCAATATCAAAATAACAAACAACCCGATCTAAAAATGGGCAGAAGACCTAAATAGAGATTTCTCCAAAGAAGATACACAGATTGCCAACAAACACATGAAAGGATGTTCAACATCACTAATCATTAAAGAAATGCAAATCAGAACTACAGTGAGGTATCACCTCACACCTGTCAGAATGGCCATTATCAAAAAATCTACAAACAGTAAATACTGGAGAGGGTGTGGAGAAAAGGGAACACTTTTGCACTGTTGGTGGGAATGTACATTGATACAGCCACTATGGAGAACAGTATGGAGGTTCCTTAAAAAACTAAAAATAGAACTAACATATACTAACATATGACCCAGCAATCCCACTATTGGGCATATACAGTGAGAAAACCATAATTCAAAAAGAGTCATGTACCACAATGTTCATTGCAGCTCTATTTACAATAGCCCGGACATGGAAGCAACCTAAATGTCCATCGACAGATGAATAGATAAAGAAGGTGTGGCACATATATACAATGGAATATTACTCAGCCGTAAAAAGAAACGAAATTGAGTTATTTGTAGTGAGGTGGATGGACCTAGAGTCTGTCATACAGAGTGAAGTAAGTCAGAAAGAGAAAAGCAAATACCATATGCTAACACATATATATGGAATCTAAAAAAAAAAAAATGGTAGTGATGAAACTAGTGGCGGGGCAGTAATAAAGACGTAGACATAAAGAATGGACTTGAGGACATGGGGCAGGGGAGGGGGAAGCTGGGGCGAAGTGAGAGTAGCATGGACATATATACACTACCAAATGTAAAATAGATAGCTAGTGGGAAGCAGCAGCATAGCACGGGGAGATCAGCTCAGTGCTTTGCAATGACCTAGAGGGGTGGGATAGGGAGGGTGGGAGGGAGGCTCAAGGGGGAATGGATATGGGGATATATGTATACATATGGCTGATTCACTTTGTTGTGCAATAGAAGCTAACACATTATTGTGAAGCAATTATACTCCAATAAAGATCTATTAAAAAATAATAATAAAGAAAACTGTTAAGTAAATCTACATGGCTGCAAACCACTTATTTAAATTTAAATTCAAATGTATCCTGATCTATTCAAAGATTTCAACTTGTTCTCTGTTTGGTAGTTGATATTTTGGTACATATTCCCCTTGGAAAAGGGAGCAAAAGATGGTGGGACGCAGCTTCTTTCTTTGATGGAGGCTAGAAGCTGTGTGTATTGTGCAAAGCAAACAAAAAAGCCATTTTCTGGTTCTCTTTCATCATAAGTGGAGAGCATGACAGCTATGCATCAGGAAGTCTGCACAAATGATTAAAATTATTTAAAAAACACAGTTCACCTAAAACCATCTTTTTCTGTGGTGAGAATTTGGTCACAAAAATTTTTAATTTGATAATAGATAATAGCTTCACAAAATGCACCTGAAAAATCCTCTAATATTTTTGGTTGAAAACATTCTAACCTCCAAAAGAAAAATGTTCCTTATTACTAAACAAGGGGAAAAAATAAACCTATTTGACTTTATTAGCCTGAGATTTTTTAAAATGTAGGGGATTCTATCCTTTATAACACTTTGCCTTTGGGCTCTGTCTGCTCCTACCCCTTTGAGGATACCTGAACGGGTGTCTTCCAACCTAATAGGCATCCCTGCAGGGCTTTGCTCCTGGCTGCCCCAGAGGGGCACTGTGGTACCCCAGGGCTCCGCTAGCCTCGATATTTAGAGGCTTTTGTATGGCTTGGCTAATGGCATTGGCAGAAATCTGGAAGGTGGAAAGCCAAGTTCTTCTGGGACAGGATTGTGGAGAAGACAGCAGAGCCGCTCCAGGTGAGATATTCCAGCTCTAGGGTGAACAACTGCCCAGTCCAGAGCCAATAACAGGGGAAACGCGGCCACCCAAGCCTTTCTGCTTCCTCTTCTGTTCCCCTCTCTTCACCTCCCTCATTTCCTTCCTCTTACTTGCCTCTCCTGTGCCCTTTCTTTTCCCTCTCTTATTTTCTCTCCCCCTTCATTTGTCCCTTATGCCTGCAAGTAGCAGCCACTGGCAAGACTTAATCCACTGGAGACGCCCAAATATGGACCTTCTGCTCCCTAAGGTAATTGAGGTTTCTGGAAGCCAAGTATCTTCAGCAATCAAATATTTACTGAGGATCTACTATATACTATGCCAGGTATTTGGTATTCAAAGTCCATCCAGCCTTTAGATCACCTATGTCTGATTGGGGAGATAGTCATGCATGATTACAGATGGTTACAACCCAATGGGATAGCAAGGATGATGAAGATCACGTATCAGTCAAGGTTTGGTCAGGAAACAGAAGCCAGCCACTCTCTCTATATAAAAGATTTAATATAAAATTAGGGGAAAAACAGGCCTGTTGGAAGAGCTGAGAGATCAGACACCAGGAAAACTTCACTGTGAAGATGGCAAGCTGAGCGCCTGAGTGTTGATGGGAGAACCGAGCTTTCCAGGAGTCTGCAGAGCGGGAGCCTGCAGAGAGGTGTGTGAAGCCCACACAAGCACAGAGTTGGGAGCTCAAGGAGAGGGCTGGGAATCTGCCGTGACTGACCCCACACCTCACTGAGAACAGTGAGCTCCACTTTACTTCCACACCCAAATCTCACATGAGTTCCTCTCATTGGCAAGGTTCAAATCTGGAGCTGTACAGGGGAAGTGATTCTAGTAAATAAAGTTCAAACCTGAGACAGAAGTGGTGGTGGTGGGGCCAGCTGACTACAGAAAACCCACCCCAGGTAGGGAAAGGACGCTACAGAGCACAGAGAAAGTTAGAGCCCCCTAACCCAGGTGAGAGAGGAAGAGGAAGAAGGCGGAAACACTCCCTGGAGGACACTGCCTGAAATAGGTTAAAGAATAAGTCAGTTAACCAAGCCAAGAGACGAAAGGAGGGCACACCAGGCGGAAGGCACAGCACGAGCAGAGCCACGAAGAGGAGCCACAGCAAGGATGTACAAGGAATGAATTGATGTTTATGGTAGTAAGGTTCTCCCCCAATTTCGTTTTTGTTTTCAATCAGAAAAAAGAAATGATTTTTTTCCCTTTTAAACAGAGCCCATCAGGAGTCTTCAAGTATACATCCAGTGAGCCTGCTGAGGACTTACTCAGCAGGTGGTAATAAAACAACATGGTTAATAGTGTGGGCTCTAGAATCAAACTGGGAACAGAAGAGCTCTATCACTTATTAGCTGTGTGATTTCAGGCAAGTTACCTAACTTCTGTGAACCTCTGTTTTTTTGTTTGTGAAATGCCAGTAGTCACCTTCTTTTGAGGTTATTGTGAGCAAGAATTAAGTTGTTCCATGAAAGCTCTAAAATATATTAGCCATTATTATTCTTATATTTCAGACACTATGGGGGGGTCTTAATTTCTTACAATTTCTCATTTGTTGAATCATATAATTCATACAAATATATGAATATGAATGCATATATGAATAATTCATATACTCATAATTGATCTTCAGTTAACGTTAGAAAGCATAAGGAATGCTGATGTTAAAATTATAACAATAATGAGAATAAAAATAATAATTCTACAAATTGAACTCAATTTATCTTCATCAGATTCACAAAGGGCATTCATTTAATCAAATTTTTATATATGTGAAGAAATCCCCGGTACTTCAAAATTACAAAAAATTTTAGTGACAATTACTACCTGATTTAGCTTTCATTTACTGGCAGTCAAGACTATCCATATTTGAAAGGTATTATTGGTGCAGAAACACTTGCAAATGGCAACCTCAAAACTTCTCCCAGATTTAGATTTAGAAAGAAAATAGAAAATCATAAAATCAAACCACTTAAGCACCAAAGACAAGAATTACAAACATCGGATAGTAAAAGCACTTTTGTCTATCTTTTATGCCATTAAACAATTAAATTTTAACTTACATTTTCCTGTATGTCTGTCTTCATTCCAAGTACAATGATATTTTCAGTGTATTTGTCTTACACTATACTTTTTACTACATCATTTACTGAAAGAAAATTAAATTGTATGCATCACTTGCAAAATAGGGTCTATATTTATGAATATTATTGAGACTGGAATCAAAATAAAATTAATAATAAAATAAACTAAGATTTGATTTACCTAAAATAGCTCCTTTATTGTATATCACACACATTATAAAATCATTTAAAAAAAAAACCTCCAAGAAGGATCAAGAGATTTTATAGTTTTAAAAGGGAAAATACGTCAGAAAAGATTGGGAAACTCTGCTATAGGCAAGGAGAGGTTTTATGCAAAGAATGAAGAATGGATTAAAGAAGAACAAGATTGAGACAAGAAGAACAATTGCGGGATGGTTAGTAGAATCCGTGTGAAGGAGGGTGAAAACCTGAATTTAGAAGTGGTAATAGGATTGGCTGGAGAGGACGGATTTACAACAATTTTAGGAGGCAAAATTGGCAGGATTTGTGATGGAGTGATGGGCTAGAGTTTCTCAGTGAGAGAAAGGGGGAGAGAGGAGACATAGATGGTTCCTAATTACTGCATGGCAAGTAAGTAATAAGTGCTGGGGGAGGAACCCTTAGGAAAGAAGATAATGACCTCAGTTTTAGCCAATCAAGAAAGCCAGATTATTCTTTTCTTCCTAGTTGAATACATATTTCCTTTTCTTCTCTCTTTTTCCCTTTCTTCTACTCTGCTTAGCCTCTTTTCCATTATTCTGATGATAGTGACTCACAAAAACTCAGAATATACCTTGAAAGGCTCTGGATTGTGGATAGAAGTAAGGCATATTTTACAAAACTAAAGGCTGTTCTCAGTCTGTAAACTCAGCCTTAGCTGTGATTGATAGACCCAAGTTCTGATCCTAGTTCTTCCATAAACAAACTGTATGATCTTGGGTAAGTCACTTCAATCCTCTGGGTCTCAATTTTTTCTTCTGCAAAATGAAGGGGATGAATTAGATATCTTAAAGCTTCTTACAATTGAGACTTTTATTTCATAGAATCAATACTTTTTGCTAAACCCAGAGCTTGGCAGTATGGTAATGGTTACTTTTACATTGACTAAAATCATCTTTCATTTCATGCCAACTAGCAGGCATGCTTTGAAGTTTAGGATAGAGAGATAATGTTATGAACTGAATTATGTTCCCCAAAATTCATATGTTGAAATCCTAAGCTCCAATGTGACTACATTTGGAAGTAGGGCCTTTAAAGACGTAATTGTGGTTATATGAGGTCATGAGGGTGGGGCCCTAACACAATAGGACTGGTGTCCTTATAAGAGGAGGAGACACCAGGGGTGTAGGCACATAGAGAAAAGACCACGTGAGGCCACAGAGAGAAGGCCAAGGAGAGAGGCCTCAGGTGAAACCAAACTCGCTGGCACCTTGTTCTTCGACTTCCAGACTCCAGAACTGTGAGAAAATAAATTTCTGTTGTTTAAGCCACTCAATCTGTGGTATTTCATTATGGCAGCCCTAGCAGACTAAAATAGATAGATAGATAGATAGATAATAGAAGAAAGGAAGAAAGGAAGGGGGAGGGAAGAAGGAAGGAAGGAAGGAAGGAAGGGAAGAGGAAAGAGGGAAACCACCACGTTTCTTGCTTCAGGGCTTTGGAAGGTGTTATGCTTTTTGCAAGGAACTTCATTCCCAACCGTATCTGCCTGGCCAACTTTTATTCTTCCTATAAGTCTCACTTCAAATGTCACCACTTCTTAGACACTTCCCCTGACCCTCCTGGTTGAATTAGGCGCTCCTCCCATCTGTCTTGTGGATGCACTTAGGCTGTGTTAATCACTGATATTCTTGAATGCCTAGTGCATCAGACTAGGAACCACTGGACAGTAGCTTTGGTTGGATTTGCCTTTGAATTCCTAGTGCCCATCACACAGTAGACCCTCAATGTATAATTGTAAAGGGAAGAAACATAAGAAGAATGGGAAGAAGTGGTGGAAACAAAGGAAATAAAAGGGGAAGAAGAAAGGAAACAGAAAGGGGAATGAGAGGAAGATAAAGATATTTTGACATGCTAAAATATCCAGTCAATTCAAAGGATACTTCCAGGAAAAATACTCATTAACCCAAATAAGGTTTACGTGACTAAATCTCTTCTAGGTCAGTGATGCTGTAAAGTTAAGGATTTATGACCTACCGAGATTGCAATTCAGTGAGAAAGGAAGATTTGAACCAATATAAATTAAATAACTTAAAAAAAATAATTTTCTATTAACAAAAAGGAAGTAAAAGAATATAAGCCAAATAAGCAGTACATGGGTATTAGATTATATACTAGGAAAAATGCCCTGATGGTGGAGGTACTAAGGTTCTCAGAAACATCACTGAGGGAGGTTTTTCAAGTCTTTGTAGAGATTTCATAGGAAAACCAAAAGCAAAAAAAATGATATGATATTATATCATATCATATATGATAAAAATATCATATATGATATGATATCATATATGAAAAAATATGATATCATATATGATATGATATGTACAGATTCGTATTTCTGAAGGTGATTTGAGGGCAGGTCTGTGCCCATGTTTCATTTTCCAGGCACGATTACTTCTTTGATGATCTCTTTTTTCCTGTGGTCAAATGATTAAAATTTTGAACTATGCCTATGATTATTAATTCATCCTTTCAAACAGAATTTTTAAACTGAAACCTTTTTACCTCAATTCACTGAATGGCCTCATTTTTGAAAGTCCATACCCAGTGAAGTCTTAAATCGTGATCTTCCACATTCAGCAACTATAGAGCAGTTTAAAAGAACAGTTCTTCAAAACAAAAATCTGGACACCATTAGCAAGTCACAACACAAACACTTCTGTTGCTATTTTAGTGTTTTCTCTGCGCCTGCCTCTCTGGCGATGTCTACAGGGATGAACCAAATGAAGTGGTCTGGCTACAGGGGTTAAGAGCTGCAAATGCTTAATAAAATGTTACTCAAAGAGGGACAGAAAGAAGGATTAAAGGACAAACTAAGCAGGACGGCCTTACACCAGGGACTCGTAATGTCTTTTATGGTGAAGATTTTTCTGTGCTTTCAGGTCAACGTCTGACCTTGCCTCAGGGAAAACACTTTTCTGGTCCAATTCCCTTGCCCGGCTCTGGAGAGCATTGCACAACCTGACATACAGAAACCCAAATGCAAGCCCCAGTGTCCACATCTTTCATTTTAAAGGACACTGAATTACCATAAAGTCATCAGGGAGCATAATTTCTAAGCAAACCTCTTTTAGTGCAAGAACACTCTCAATACACCCTGTTGAAACCATTATTTGCAACAAATCCCAGATTTTTTTTCTTTTTTTGCCAGGTTATTGTGAAGGTTTTGCCCATTCACATGTGAACTGTAAACAGACTGACAGATGGAATTCTTTTGTATAAACAATTTCAGATACACTACTCCTCTGTGGCTGTGTCAGTTGTTTACAGTATCAAAAAGCCACAGATATGCCTAAAAGTAAGGAAAGTCCGTATTTCTGCCAAACATTTGCACAATATCCACCCAGAGTCTGTACCCGGGTGCTCAGAGTGTTGCTGATGAAACCCAGTTTCTCAAGTGTATTTACGACCATTGTGTCAACCAGACTGCCCAGGAACTTTCTCGGAGTACCCCCTTCCAGAGTGGCCCAAATCTCTTTGAAGAGACCACAGAGATGGCAACACCAATCTAGAAGCAAGTTGGGAAATAAACGGCCCTAGAAGAAACACAACAATGGACAAACAGCAAAGCTCGCCTCCTCTCTTATCAGTTTCTCCTCCCAAGCTCAGTACACTTTCTCCAATGCAAAGCATTCATTTCTCTTCTTTCCTGCCACCCGAATTTAACAGCCTTGTGGAGTTTATTTTGCAAACATTCGCACCCACTTTAGATTTCTCTCCCTCACCCTTATCAGCCATTTAAAGCACCTTAATTCTTAATTCTCCATACTTCTGCCAAGGTGATCCTCTTCCCTGGCTATTTAAGCTAGCTGGAATCTCCTTTTCATTGTTTTTAATGTCCCTTCCTAACCCAAAGTTCAGCTTTTCTGAGAAAATGTTTGGTTTCATGAACTGCGCCTAATGTTCTCCAAATTGGTAGATTTGAGACAGTCTTATCCTGATCCATCTACCTTATACATAAAAGCTGTTTGATATATAATTCACGTGCAATATAATTCATTCCTTTAAAGTGTTCACTTCAATGGTTTATAGTATAGTCATAGAGTTGTGCAAACATCAACACAATCTATTTTAGAACATCTTCATTGTTCCCAAATGAGACCTCGTATTCATTTACAGTCAATCCGCATCCCCCATCTCAACCCACCCCAACTGCCACAGCCCTAGGCAACCCTGCATCTGTCTCAATCGGTTTCCCTATCCTGGTCATTCATATAAGTAGAATTATACGATATGTGGTCTCTTGTGAGTCACTTCCTTCATTTAACATAAAGTTTTCAAGGTTCCATCCATGTTATAGCGTGTGTCAAAAAATTATCTTCCTTTTTGTTGTTAAATAATATTCTGTTGTAAGAGTATGTCATTTTATTTATGCATTTATCAGTTGATGGACATTTGGATCTTTTCTACTGTTGACTATTATGAATAATGCTACTATGAACATTTGTGTACAAGTTTTTATGTGGATGTATGTTTTTCTTTCTCTTGAGTGTTTAGGTAGGAGTGGAATTGCTGGGTAATATAGTGACTCTATGATTAATCTTTTGAGGAACTGCCAAACTGTTTTCCAAAGTGGCTACAACATTTCATATCCCTACTATCAATATATTAAGGTCCCACTTTCTCAACATCCTTGTCGGCACTTGCTGTTTGTGTTTTTATTACAGCCATCCTACTGGGTATGCAATGGTATATCATTGTGGTTTTGATTTGCATTTCCATTACAGCTAAAGATTTTTAGTATCCCTTGATGTATTCAGTTGCCATTTGTGTATCATTTTTGGAGAAATATCTTTCAAATCTTTTGCCCATTTTTAAGAAATTTTTATTTATTTTTAAATTTATTTTTGGCTGCATTGGGTCTTTGTTGCTATGCGCGGGCTTTCTCTAGTTGCGGCGAGCGGGGGCTACTCTTTGTTGCAGTGTGCGGGCTTCTCATTGCAGTGGATTCTCTTGTTGCGGAGCATGGGCTCCAGGTTCACGGGCTTCAGTAGTTGTGGTACACAGGCTCAGTAGTTGTGGCACATGGCCTTAGTTGCTCTGTGGCATGTGGGATCTTCCCAGGCCAGGGATTGAACCCATGTCCCCTGCATTGGCAGGCAGATTCTTAACCACTGTGCCACCAGGGAAGTCCCTTTTGTCCATTTTTAAATTGAGTTATCTTTTTATGACTGAGTTGTAAGAGTTCATGTATTCTGGATACAAGTCCCTTATTAGACGTATGATGTGCAAATATTTTCTCACAGTCTGTGTGTTGTCTTCTTACGCTCTTGATGGTATCACTTGCAGCATGATTTTTTTAGTTTTGATGAAGTCCAATTTATCTCTTTTTTTCCTTTGTCACTTGTACTTTAGTGTCAGCTGTAAGAAGACTTTGCCCAACCCAGTCATAAATATTTACTGCTGTGTTTTCATCTAATAGTTTTATAGGTTTAGCTCTTACAATTAGGTCTGTATCCATTTTGAGTTAATTTGGGGGGATAGTAGAAGGGAGGAATCTGAACTCATCCTTTTGCATGTGGATATCCAGTTGCCCAAGCAAAGAGAGAGTATCTTTCTCCCATTGAATAGTCTTGGCATCCTTGTCAAAAATCATAAACGTAAGGGTTTTAAGGTCTGGATTCTCAGTTCTATTTAATTGATTGATATGTTTATCTTATGTGAGTACTACACTGCGTTGATTCCTGTAGCTTTGCAGTAAGTGAATCAGTAAGTATGAGTTCTCCAACTTTCTTTTAGCTATTCTGAATCCCTTGTATTCCCATATGACTTTTAGGATCAGCTTGTTGATTTTTACAAAACAGCTAGCTGGAATTCTGATAAAGACTGAGTTGATCTGTACATCTATTTGGGGACTACTGCCATCTTAATAATGTTAAATCTTCCAATCCATGAACATAGAATGCCTTTCCATTTATTTAGGTCTTCTTTGACTTCTTTCAACAACACTTTGTATTTATTAGAATACAAATTTTGGACCTCTGTTAAACTTCTGCTTAAGTATTTTATTATTTTTGATGCTATTATAAGTGGAATTTTCCCTTATATTATTTTCATAATGTTCATTGCTAATGTATTGAAATTCAATTTATTTTTGAATAGTAATCTTGAATCTTGCAACTTTGTTGAAGTTATTCATTTGTTCTATTTGGGGTTAGAGTTTTTTTGGTGGTACAATTAATATACAATATTATATTAGCTTCTTGTTTTTTCTTTTTGATTCCTTAGGATTTTCTATACATAAGATCATGTCAACTGCAAATAAAGTTTTATTTCTTCCTTTCCAATTCTGATGCATTTCATTTCTTTCCTTTTTAAATGGACCTTGCTAGATTCTCCAGTACAATTGTCAATAGAAATGGCAAGAACAGAGTCTTTCACCATTAAGAATTATGTTAACTCTGGGCTATTTATAGATGCTCTTTATCAAGTTAAGGAAGTTCCTTTCTATTCCTAGTTTGTTATGTGTTTGGTTTTTTTATAAATTTATTTATTTTATTTTATTTAGTTATTTATTTTTGCTGCATTGGGTCTCGGTTGCTGAGCACGGGCTTCTCATTGCAGTGGCTTCTCTTGTTGTGGAGCACGGGCTCTAGGCACGTGGGCTTCAGTAGTTGTGGCACACGGGCTCAGTAGTTGTGGCTCATGGGCTCTGGACCACAGGCTCAGTAGTGTGGCACACAGGCTTAGTTGCTCCGCGGCATGTGGGACCTTCCCAGACCAGGGCTCGAACCCGTGTCCCCTGCATTGGCAGGCAGATTCTTAACCACTGCACCACCAGGGGAGCCCTTGTTATGTGTTTTTAATCATGAAAGGATGTGGGATTTTGTCAAATGCTTTTTCTGCAACCATTAATATAATCATGTGGACTTTTTTCCCTTTATGCTATTGATAAATTACGTTGGTTGATTTTTTGGAGGTTATACCAGCCTTGCATTTCTGGGATAATCCCAGTTGGTCATGGTATGTAATACTTTAACAAAAGCCTTTTGAAATATTTTCTTTTTAAGTTAAAAATGGGAAGAGATATTGAATTTGCCAATCCTGGAATTCATTGTTTATATGTAAAGCAGGCTGGAGGAATGACCTTCTTAATGTGACCTGAGCTCTGAGCAGTGCACTCAGGAAACCAAACAGCCTCATAGCAACAAATAAATAATTCCCACAGGTCGCTTGTACCTGAATCATTGGGAAAACTCTGGGAGTGGTGAGTAAGTAATAATTGAATATTGGTCTAAATTTAAGCTGTAAATATACACAAATGATACATTACAAATAAAAAGAATTAAGATGAGAGAGTGATGGGTGTGGAGAAAGAATCACCTAACAATCTGAAAATTTAAATACCCAGAGAATAAAGCCATTTTTTTAAAAAAAAAAACAACAATATAAACTGCAGCTTCCAAGTGACTGTCAGACTATGGGGATTTAAAATTATTTCTATCACACATTAATGTGAAAAAAATAAATAAAAGTTGGACAGATGGAAACTGCTGCTCAAAGAAGTCATATAAATCTACCAAAGTCATATTATCTGACTCCCAGTCCACTTTCCCTTATACAGGGCACCTCCACTTAACAATGATGTTCAAATATTTCTGACCAGCACCTTACAGTTTTCAAATCACTGTCACATATGTGATCCTGCTTCATCCAAAGGCCTTTGTACAGTGCCACCGGCCTCAGATGTCTGTTAAGGAAAGATGCTGAGTGAGCTCTTGCCTTTTCAGTGATGACAATGGCAGAATTCAAAGTTATTAAGAATTTTGTTCCGTATTCTACATATAAGTCAGGGTAATATATATTTAATTTAAAATATGTGATTCACTGCACTAAAATGGAAGTAAATACAGGGGGATGACCTGTTAAGCAATGATCTGCATAAATCTGAATTGCTTGTGGTGGAACTATAAAATGAATAGAAACCAGTGCTTTTCGTCTGCTGCTCTGTATAATGTGAATGTCCCCAGACATTTGTATTGAAGTAAAGCACAGAAGGAAAATTTACTAGTTTATACCAGTGCTTAGGACAAGCCACATTTTTTTCTTTTTGGCATTCTGAAAAAGATTTGGATAAACGAATTCAGTGTAGAATGAAATTCATCCATATTTACCCAAAAGGGAACTTCTAGTTAAGTCCCTGAAAATGATAGACTAGTAAAATGGAGATTTTTCTGGGCTCATGCCTTAGCATGGATTGTGGAAGTTATCCTAAAAGGATACCATATAAGATGGGAATGGGGTCTCTTTCATAGCAGCACAGTGTAGAGAAAAGATCGTTGAGCTGAAAAACAGTTACCTCAGATCCTTTGAAGAAAGATTATGGACAAATGGATGGATGAAAATGTAAATGGGCTTCTTATCAAAAGACCTGGAAATCTGGCTCAACTGGGTGTCTGGAGGCAGATGAATTTGCTACTAGGCTTTCATTTCTTACCTAACAGATGGAAATAACCATATCTGCTTTTCCTGAACCTGTCCTTCACAAGTTTCTGTGAATTTGAAATGAGATACTGTTTTTAAAGTAATTTCACAACTGTAAAATAACAAATAGATATGAAGCAGTATTGTTATTAGCTGATAAACACTGATAATTTCAAGACCACAGCAGGAAGCTGGAGGGGAGAAACCCAGTTGGCGGAGTTGGGAGGGAGGTGAGAGATTGGCAGTAAAACAGGTTCTTGTTGAAAAAATCCAGTCTTCCAAACGTAAAGACCCACAGAGATATTGAGGTGTCCATGTTAAATAAACACCCTCCTGCTCAGTGTACACTTTGAATGTTACAAAGTACTTATGATAGTGCAAAGCACTCCAAAATGCATTCATAGACACAAACAAAATTAAACTGTGGACCTTCAGCCACCATCTCCCCTTATTTTCCTCTGATTTTAGTATGTTGAAGCTTTAATCAAAACAACCTTGTGAAATATTTTGAAAGCAAGTTTAAAACCTAAAATATGAAGCAGGTGGATAAAACAGAGACCACGGGAGCCACAGAAGCGCAAAGAAAACAACTGAAATATCAGTTCAGGAAAAGTGTTTGTCATGGGCACACTTGTGTAATGGGAAGAAAGGAGATTTGCGTGTGAGGACAGAGAGAGAGAGAGATTTAAGCGGGGGTTGGGAAATAGTGCTTAAGAAAATAGATAAGCTAAAAATTTCCCCCACTTTGAATCAAGTAAATGTCCTTTGAAAAAGCTGGACTCAGGTTCAGGGGAAGGACAGAGACACAGAACCCTTACGATTAATAGCATTAATCAGCTAGTATGATAGCATTAATGAAGCCAAATTTATTAAGCCGTTCCAGAGAGTGTGCCCAGCCCCACTTTTTGAGACAGACTCTTCTATTTATAATACAAATTTCAGGCTGCATCTCTGGGGTCACTAGGAACCCCTACCACTTTAAATTTTTTCTCTTACAAAGTACTGGTTTGAAAGAATATTGCTTGGAATGCTTGAGGCTTACCCTTCACGATTAGAGTCCTACAACACCATCTGAATTATTAGGTTACTAAGTGTGCAGTGCAGAGATTAGCAAAGCAATGAGATTTAGCATCTTTGGCCTAAGCTACACAAATGCTGATGAAGCCTGTGAGGTCACCTAATTTATTCTATAAGCTTCATTGGCATTTCTATGAAAAAGTAAAGAAAGAATGGTATTTCAGTATAAAGTCACGACCTGGCAACTATTTTCAAGTCTACGTATCTCATAGGTCTTTTCCTTTCTGATTTCTAAGATCTTTTCGTGATGGTTATTAATTGTGTAGTACTTAACATAAATGCATTTAAAAACCATACCACAGCATCTTAACATACAAGAACGTATAGTACAAAAACCCTCAATGAAGTGGATGGACACCTCATCAAAATCAGAGGGAGAAACAAAAGCAATACCTCCTCCCCCCACAAAAAAGTCATGTGATCAAGAATCCAAAAGTAAGATTCACCTTAGGGAAATGGAAGCTGAACTACTTGTGCAATGGCAGCTCTTAGAACTATTACAGATTTAGAGCTCTGCCGTCCACACTGGCGGCCAGCAGTCCCATCCAAGCACTTGCAATGTGACTGCTGCAACTGAGAAACTGAATTTTAACTTCATTTCATTTTAACTAGTTACAATTTAAATTGAAAAACTGATAATTCAGTTCTTGGAAAACTTTCAAGTATGTTCAGAACAACTTGGCATGTAAATCCACTACTTCACCAATAAATGCTGTGAACTCTAAAAACAGACCAAGTACTATATTGCTAAGGAATACAGAGTGTCTAAATTGAGATGTGCTGTAAGGGCAAAGCACACACAGGATCCCCAAGGTTTAGTAGAAAAAACGAATTTAAACAGTTTATGAATAATTTTTAATATTGATTACATATTGAAATGATAATTTTTGATACTTACGTTAAATCCTGTTCAAATTAATTTCACATGTGTCTTTTTACTTGTCTTAATGTGACTACTAGAAAATTTAAGATGACATGTGTGGCTCACATTTCATTCCTACTGGAGGGTGCTGCTCTAGAGAATAGTATGCTCCCAGGCACAGATGAAAGATTACAAATAATTAAATAAGATTTCTCTCTATAAAGGCCATCTCATAGCCAAAGTAAACTCACAGAGCACTTTTTGAAGATGCAGGCAAAAGTAGCCCATATTAAGAGAGACAGGTAATACTGGCTTCCTTTACTCAGTCCAGGGTGAGGCCACACTCAGGAGGGTCCATTCAAGCTCTGGGGACCTCACAGTGAGAAAGATGAACAGTGTGTAGAGTTCAGAGCAAGTCAAAAAGCATTACTGGATGGCCAGAGGGGTTGACTTACGAGGAGGGAAAATAAAAGAATGAAATCCAAGGAGGAACTAAAGATGATATAATTGTCTGCAAAGGACAGAGGGGAATTAGTTGGCATGACAAAAGAGGTTGTAACTAGAAGTAATGGGATAAAGGTAAGAAAGGAAAATTTAGGCTTGAGACATTTCAAGCAGAGGAAAAAGTAGAAAGGGCTCAGGGGGTGAGGTGGCTGACCCAGGCTTGACAAGGGAATGGAGGACTTGACCCGGAGGTCTTTCCAGCTCTGGTTTCTAAACTCCTTTCTTGGCTTATTGATTTGCTGATGGGGGTGGGTGTGGTAGGCAAAAGAGGAGTTGGAGAACAAATCTGATGGCGATTTCAATCCCCGTGTGTGTCTGCACAAAAACTCCACCACAAAGAGTGTGTCACTGGGCAAATCTGCCTCAGACAGGGTACACCTGTTTGTTACTGGGTGTGCCTTTCCCACCACATTTTCTTTGTGAAACAGAAGTAGAAAGAGCTGAGCCCAGGCCTGAATATTGAAAACAGATTGATATTAACACACATGCGCTGAACCTATTTCCTTCTCAGCCGCCTTCCACAGACGGTGCAGACTCCTCCCACTTTCTGAGATGGGAGACAGTAACTACAAGAGAAGATAGATCACCAACTTAAAAACACATTATAAATAGTTGTCATCAATCTGCAAACATCCCTCTGGCAATCTTTTGATAACATCACTTATGCTCCAATAAAAGACTTCAGAAACCAATATGTTTGCAAAACCAATGGAAAGGAAATGATTATTTCACGTCTATTACTTCAAGTACGCTGTATTAGAAAGGTACTTTTCATTATCATCAAGCAAGTATATGGGGTAAGAGGGAGCACCACATCCCTCTTTCCTCACTTCATATAAAATCAAGAATAGAAAGTAAGGATACTCCAAACTCTTGCACACACCTCTGTAGCAGCTGCCCATTGCTCTACTGATTTCTTTTTTGACCTCTCCCGTTGCGGAGCACAGGCTCCGGACGCGCAGGCTCAGCGGCGATGGCTCACGGGCCAACTCGCTCCGCGGCATGTGGGATCTTCCCGTGACCGGGGCACGAACCCGTGTCCCCTGCATCGGCAGGCGGACTCTCAACCACTGTGCCACCGGGGAAGCCCAGATTTCTTAAATGTAAAATGTAAATAGGCTAGCTCTCATTTGCAAAAATTAGCACAGATATAGGACTTTTCTAACAGTTCTCTAATTAAGAGCATGGATTTTGGAATCAGAGTGCCAGGGTTCAAATATCGGCTCTCTCTCTTTAGAGGTGTGTGACTTTCGGCCAGTTACTTTCCTCTGTGGGCCTTAGTTTCCTCATCACTAAACTGGGTATTGTATCTCTCTCAAAGAGTTACTTAGGGAAGTGCATGAGCTGAAACACATAAAATCTGTAGCATAATAACTGGCACACAGTACATATGGACACGTATTCTTTGTTGTTATCATTTCTGTTGCTGTTGTCATTATTATTATTAATGCCACAGTTACCGTTGATATAGCACCAAATAGCTATTGGGGAAATATAGCAGATAAAACAATGGAAAACAGAAATTTAAAGGAATCCAGCTCTCCGTATGAGAGTAGCAGGTTGCTTACCTGCCAAACACATACTGGAGAGGAGACTCCATTCTTTATTCAGCAAAATGACTCCTGAACCTTAAGATCAAATGGCTTGGACGAGTGTATTTGAAATAGCCATTGCATAACTCCGTTAAGGCTAAACTGGGATAAATTATTAGCATGGCCTTGGAACTGTGCTTCATTGTGCAATCAGGAGATCCTGTATGGTTTTACTTTTCATACAAAGAAAAAAAAATATCAAAAACTAGAACCAGAAAACATTTGGAATTTTTTTTAGTCCATGGCCAGATCTTACAACATCAGTGATTTAAACCAGGCATAGAATATGTAGTCAACTAGGCCTCTAATATTTCTGCATTACTTGGTTACAGCGAACAATGCAGACATGGGCTGTTGTCGTAACTCTGCAGCATGTGAAGGCTAACGGGCCGTGCTAGACAACTGGAATCTCACTTTCACAGAGTTACTCTCCTGGCATGCTGGAATAACTTAGTACTACCATGCTTAAGCCTTCTGCACCATAAGTAAAAAACCAAAAATTTTAATAAGCTCAGAGACTAAAATCAAAGCCACGTTTACTGACAAAGAAGCCAACTAACAGGGATGTGAAGCAAGGAGAGAGAAATCTATATTCACCCTGGTTTAAATTTCCAAGAAAATGATGGCAGAAAAAGAATGATGTACGTCACTCTAATATACCGTGAGCCGAGGCCTCCTTTCCAAAATCTTCGAGAAGTATGCACGGCATTTCGTAAGCCCATTATGAAGTGATTTTCTAAATGGTTACAGTTCTACCAGCACTGCTTTTCCTGAAAGAGGAAGATGTTTATTTGCATCTTCTATGCTGTCTTTTCGAAAGAGCCATTAAGTGAAACAACGTAGCCACAAACAAGTGCCTGAAAAGAATGGGGATCAAGGCGATGGTACAAAGCTTTGTCCCAGCAATCTGAATGCAGGTGTGAGAGACAAAAACCAGGTGGCTAAAAGGCTTCTTTGTTTGAAGCTGTCAGTAGGAGGACCTGATTAATCTCATGCCCCATCCCTAAACTCCCTTTTAACTATGTCAAGACATCGCCTCACATCAGGAAGTCTACGATGACATGGCTATGTGCTAAGCTCAGTTAATGTGGCCCTAGGTTTAAACACTTCAGGTTGAAAGTGGATAATTGGTGGTAGTGGATTTTAAAAGCTCACACAGGTGCCTTTGAAAAGAGGTCAAAAGTCAAGTGCATCTCTCCCAAGAGTACTGGTGAGCCCTTCCTAAGGAGATCAAAATTCTTTTACACAAACCCCCAGGGTCTTGTAAGAACTGTTATTAATTTAGTTCTGTATGTTCCAAATAATGGAAAAACGATACCACATGTGTATATTACCAGTAACCTGGGCATATTTGTTCCAGAGAGGTAGATGTTAGATAGATTTTCACCTGCCACTTCTAGATTGCTAATGAAGTGATCCACTTTCTACCAGGGCAAAACTGGGAGTTCGGGTCAGGGGAATGAACCTTGAAAATGGTGAAAAGCCTGAGGGGAAAAAAGACTGTAAACATAGGAATGTGTTGTCATATGCTGAATGTGTTCGCAAAACCAAAGCTATAGAGTTTTAACTATATAGCTCAAAAAAACCAAACACTGCTGAACATGTTCTGACTTCCAAAAAAAAGTGTGTGATTCAGTGTTTTCTCTTTTTATTTAATATAAGTTACAAAGTTTCATCATCATAGCCTATCCTGTGTGTTTTGAAAAGTACCAAAACACTCAACCAATAATTGGTACCTTTCAAATACCACTTGGGATGAGTTTTCTAGTTCAATTTGGAGGCCTTCCACTGTCTATATTTTTCTTTCCTCCACTTGTTAGACGTTTTTATTCAAAGTGTCTATTATTCTATTACACTTAAGATGTGTTATTTATTAGAATACTGTATTTGAAGCAAACAAGAACCCATAATTAGGAAATTTGATGTTTTCACATATATACAGTAATAAATATTTAATTTTAGAATCTTTTAGTTCTGCACATGAAAAGCCACAATAGCATACCGATACATTTTTGAAAACCTTCGTATATATCTATTAGAATGGCTGTTAGGAACTACAAGTGCTGGTGAGGGTGAGGCGAAATTGGAACACTGCGCACTGTTCGTTGGTATGTAAAAGATGGTGTCGCCGCTGTGGATCCTCAAAAAATTAAAAATAGGATTGCTATATGACCAAGTAATTCCACTTCTGAGGATATACCTAAAAGAATCAGACGCAGGGACCTAAGCGGATTATTTGTACACCCGTGTTCAGAGCAGCATTATTTGAAATAGCCAAAAGGCGAAGCCAGCCACACGTCCATCAACAGATGAATGGATAAACAAAATGTGGCATACATATCGTACAATGGAATATAATTCAGCCTTAAAAACTGAAAGTAATTCTGACACATGCTACAACATGCATGAACCTTGAAGACATTATGCTAAGTGAAACAAGCCAGGTACAAAAGGATAAATACGGTATGATTCCACTAACGTGAAGTACCTAGCATACTCAAAATCACAGAGACAGAAAGTAGAATGGTGGGTGCCAGGGGCTGGGAGGAGGGGAAATAGGGAGCTACAGTTTAATGGGTATGGAGTTTCAGTCAGTTTGGGAAGATGAAAAAGCTGTGGAGATGGATGGTGCTGGTGATGGTTACACAACAATGTGAATGTACTTAATGCCACTGAACTGCATTCTTAAAAAATGATTAAAATGGTAAAATTTCTGTTATGGATATTTTACCACAATAATTTTTTTTAATTAAAAACCGTTTCTATGTACTTTTGTGGTCTGGAGTTGGGGTCTGGATTGGATGTTCTAGCCTGATTGATGCACTTAACAAGTCTGCTGCACTGTTACTAATCAAAAGAAAATGTGTTTTTTCAAGACCTTAAAGAATCCAACTGGCTTGAGCAAACAGATAAAAACAAGGGTGTAGCTGACATTTTGAAACTGGTACACAAATTCTTGGACCCACTCACTCTATACTTATAATTAGGAAAGAATGTTTGTCACTAAAATTTTTAATGAAAATCACAGGTTTGTCATAGTAGTTTTGCCACAAAATCATGGTTTCACTCAAGAAATGAGGAAAGAAGAGGAAAAAACTCTTTCAGAAATAACACTTTAACTCAAATTTAATGTTAAGCACACATGTTCGTGGTATGCAGCAAAACAAAGTTAATAGCATAAAAAGTAATATGACATTTGATTAACTGGTGTTAAACTGAACGTGTTAATTGCAGAGAAGAAAGGCTTGCCAAGGCATGTTAGAAGCTGAGCTTCCAATTTGAACTCGAAATACCAAGGAAATGACTCTAGGATCTGAGTAGCTACTTTCACATTTACACAAGTCCAAGAAATTCCAAGCTCAAATCCCAGGAACATAAGTCTATTTATTCTACTTAAAGTGTTAACAGAGGACAGTTCAATTAACAGCATGTAACATTTTTTGAGAAGACCTCAAAATCCCTTAATTTGCCAATAATAGTTTAAAGACTCCACAGTGTTTTAACGTCTGGGAAAAGATTTGGTCTCTACCAAAAAGGAGGTTGCCCTCGGAGAGCTTGCTAAAGACTTTGGTTAACCAAGAAGCTATAAACCCCAGTGTTCTCACTATTACTCACATATGTTTCACTGTTGATAGATCACAGTGGTTCACTAGATTGCTTATAATTAACAGTATCCTTGGTAGAACTTCAACAAGGAGAAAGAACTCAATCCTCCCAATTCCCACTTTCCCAGCCAATTTTCACCTACTAGTAAAATAATAATAATAATAACCATAACAACAGTAACAACCAGAGTAAAATGACAACAGCAACAATAATAATAACGAGACAGATTGGATGGTCATGGAGAGACTGGGTAGTAACGCTTGATTTCTGCTGTCTTTTCATTTGTCTCATGATTTAAAACTCTGGTAAAGAAAGAAAACACACACATGCACAAACACACATACACATAATTTTAGTAGAATTAAAGTTTGGGGAATGCTATTTATTACCTTTAATAGGCATGATTGGTAAGTTGCTAGCTGAGATACTGACAAATATCTTTTTTGACATTGGCTGCATAAAAATCTGCTAGATTATAAATTTCATGAAGTCAGATCTGAGCATGTCTGCTACGTCCAGAGCTAAATCCTCTGTTCCTAGCACAGTGCTGGTCCGTGTTAGGCCCTCATTACAAATATGTGTGGAATGATGAATGCATGGGAAAATAAAAAGTTGACGTTATTGACAGCCATTGGAAGCACACAGAACTTAAAGAACTTAAAACAAATTATGAAATGCTTACTATATGCACAACACCATTCTAAGTGGTTTACGTGGAATAAGTAATTTCATCCCCCAAACAGTCCCATGAAGTGGTCCTATAATTATCCCCATTTCATAGTTGAGGAAACGGAGGCATGGAAAGACATACAGCTTAAGTAGGGGAGTTGAGATGCAGGGAGTCTGGCTTCAGAGTCTACACTCTTACTCTTACCCATTATACAAAAGTCTTAAACTAAGACTGATGATGTAAAAAGTAATGGGAACTCTGACCTGCTTCTCCCTAAAAGTAGACCTTGAATGTATAACATTTTAAAAGTACTAAGGTGGCTCGTTCCCATCAGAAATGCTCACTTACAGGCATGAAAATGCAATTACTAGGGGGGAAAAATAGCAATGTCTTAGTGTGTCAGCCAAAGCAATGATTTTTTTAAAATCACTCCCTCAGAGCCACCAAATATGGGAGAGAAGCCAACGGAGCCATCTATTCCCATTCTTCACCCTTTGCACGTGTTTAGAAGAGTACCTGGCAAGGTGTAAGTGACACCTAAGTGTTGTCATTATAGAAGTCCCTTATTCAATACACATATCTGGTTCCAGTTTTCATACTTCACTTCCCGCAGACATTCAAGGGACGACCAAGCCCACTGCGAGCAACTGTATTATCAGAAAATAACTTCCTACAGTGAGATAGAGTACAAATTGGTTTTATCACTGTCCACTTTGACAATTCAGGACAACTGTTGTATAAAACTCTCTTCTGTAAGACAGCAACTCAAGTATTCAAAGGTAGTAATTTGTTCCCTTAAGTATTCATCTGACATCCTCAGATTTGTTAACCACTCATTTTGTGCTGTGAGTTCAAATTATCTTCACCAGTTTGAATGGCCTATTCTGGCTACAAACTAATCAGTCACTAGGCCTCCTAAATTATGTCATCAGAATTGGACATAATATTGTAGCTGTTTTCTGACCAAGGCAGCTTTTTAAGGAATTATCAGATCTCATGATCTGGAAACTATTTCTGTTAATGTGGCCTATTATTATGCTATTTCTATGCCTTTTCTATGCTTGCATCATACTGTTGGTTCATAATAAAATGGAGGTCTGCTAAAACCCCTGAACCGTTACCATACACCTCTTAACCTGTGCTTGCAAAATTAATGCTTTGACCCTAACTATTTGATTTTACTTTTATTGAATTAAATTTCATTCTGTTTCAGTCTAGAATTTTGAGATTATTTGATATTTTAATTTTATTGTTAGATGTGGATTTTACAGTAAGGAGAGTAAAACTTAAGCTTTCAGGGCCCCTTGCTTGCACAGATCCCTTCTAAGACCCTGGGAGGGGCCCTAGCAATGCAGCCATGTGGTCAAAGTTTTGATAGAATAAGCATAAGTAAGACACTTTTGGGTCTCTCACTGCCGTGGCCTCTCCCGTTGCGGAGCACAGGCTCCAGACGCACAGGCTCAGCGGCCATGGCTCACGGGCCCAGCCGCTCCGCGGCATGTGGGATCGTCCAGGACCGGGGCACGACCTCACGTCCCCTGCATCGGCAGGCAGGCTCTCAAGCACTGCGGCACCAGGGAAGCCCAGTAAGACATTTTAATTCTAATCAGTTCTTGATCTTCCCATTCCATCTTCCCCTCTGTCACATGTGTCCTACGGCACTCAGCAAAGAAGTATGTGGGAATGGAGGAAAAACAAGACATTAAATCTAGAGAGCCAAAAGTTAATCTGTGGAAAATCCTTCCAACAGCTCATGTATAAAAGAAATTTACAGTTTTCTGAAATTTGACAATTCTACAAATTACATAGCATTACTAAAATAAATTTCAATTAACCATGCTAGAGACAAAACAGTTATCTTCACATTCTCTCACTAGAAAGACATTACAAAATATTCCCATATGAAAAAAACAATCAAAGAGTAAGCAGGCAAAAAATGAAGGGAAATAGGGTATTGTGAAGATGTGTGCAAAAGTTACATATAAAATTGCTATGTATTTTCCCATATATGGTAGTGGTTTTAGATATGTAATTTGTTGTATTTTTTCTTTTTCTAAAGAAATAGATTATAGATCCTTCCTAAATCTTGATAAGCACTCCAGATATCAAGCCTTGACAGAACTCTGTAACAGGTAACATGTGGTCTGCTAACAGCTTCAGAAGAATGGAATAATTACTGCAAATCATGTTGCAGTAACTTCATTTATTTTCCTTAGCAGTGCCAACTTTGTACATTAGGATAACTACAAAGAGTGTAATGATATTAGCAGGTGATACTGGGTTTGACTGTATCTCCCATAATGTACATGTGGATAAATAATGTCCATGGGGGTATGTGATAAATGTGAGATAGTCTGTGTGGGTTTAGGTTGTGTGGGCTTGAAACTTACACATCTGGGGGAGCAGGGAGAAGGTGGGAGAGATCTCATTAGAAAATGAATACAAAATTACAGATACAAAATTGGGTATGAATGTTTATTCGGAATGAAAAAGGAAATCACAAAAAATTACCAATTTTAAAAAGCTGGCATGCCACAAGCATCACAAAATCCAAGAAAATAACGTCATATTTTTATTAATTCACATCCTTGTAGACCTTTTTTTCCTTCAGTTTTCTTGCTTTATGTTATTTGTGTCAGCATAAAGTCCTCCTCCAATAGTGATTGATTGATTAATGAATAAACATATAATAAAACCTCAGAAAACTGGATAAATTGGGTCAAACTAGTCTAAGTGGAAAATATGAATTATAGAATTCTTAAATTGCATGAATTTCAAACACTCTTCAATATGTGTTACTGTCAAAGGCAGAACTAAATCATAAATGTATAATTTAAAGGCAAAGTTAAAAAATTAGAATATAATCGGACTACACCATATAATAATGTAACATAAGTGTAAAATTTCTTTAGCATAAAAAGTTAATAATGCAGAAACTGGGTTGGTTGAGCCATTTACTTTGATAAAGAAAATTGGGGTTGAAGTTAATTTTGAATGCTTTATTTAATAAAATCATATTTTCTGATAGAAATATTGCTAGTATTAAAATGAATTATGGTTTTCAATTAGTAGAAGTTTACTGCATATCTGGATGGGTCTATTATATTTTCTAGAGATTATATTTAGAATATAAAACTTATTTAATGTGTGATTTCAAGAACATAGAATTTTTTTAAAAAAGAATATAGGATTTAATGGCAGGCCATTTATTAGCATATATTAATTTAATATAGCTTCATATAGTAACCTGAAAGAAAAGTAATTATTTTGCAGTTAGGTTTTTATCCATAATAATAAATACCAATCATGAAAATTAACATCTATTCACAAGGACAGAATTTCACAGAACCTTCACTGTAGACAGTGGTAAAGAAGAGGAAAAAATTCACAAGTAAAACCTGTAACCTGAATAGAACTTAAAATATTTAGGGACCTGGCAATTTATAGGAAAACTATAGTGAATCCTTCCACAAACTTTCCTCCAAGCGTGAAATTTATGTATCTGTACATTGTACGAAAAAAGACGAATGTTCAGAGAAAGGCAACTAAATTTCTTCAGTACCATCACCAGCTCTTCCTTCTGATATTAATCAAACATGAGCCAAGAGGTCTTGGGACAGCTGGGAAAACTTGATGCAGGTTTCAAGGCTGCTGCACGGCAGTGGGATGTAAGGTTCCATCTCATTTCATAGAGTGCATCTGCTTACCAGCCTCTTCTTTGGTCCAGGTATTTCTGGTGATAATTACATCTTTTTTGTTTCATTTCCTTACATACTAGAATTTTTCATTGTTTTGGTTCAGTGAATTACTCAATAAAATAAAATTTATACAAAGCACCAACTAAACAAGCAGTTCTCAACCTGACTTGCAGATCCCAAACACCAGGGGAGATTTTTATAAAACTGATGCCTGGATCCAACAGCCTCTGTAATGTTGTTGGGTTCCAGCACCTTAAAAAGCTGCCAGGCGATTCGAACATGAATCCAGGATGGAGAACCAGGAGGTAGAATCAGGGAGAGTTTGTCCAGATGATGTAGGAACCGCAGAGCAGCAGAAAAATCATCAGTTCATTTTGTCATACTTTGAGAGTGCAGTCAATTTAGAAAGGGTGACCATGAAGGCTTGCCAGTAAATTCTAGTGACTCTAAGGGTCTCAAACTCAAATCTAGAGAGTCTGGATGAAAACCAAAGCAAACAAAAATCAGTAAGGATTACCCAAGGTGACAAACAGGAGAAAGTGAAAGCACCACCTAAAGGGGGCATCTGTGACTCAGCTCTTGTCAGTTACTGCCACTCAGAATGTGAGTAGGTGTTGATAAGTATTTTACTTTTTCAAGAGAAATCAGGTAGAACTGTGTGTGTGTGTGTGTGTGTGTGTGAGAGAGAGAGAGAGAGAGACAGAGACAGAGACAGAGACAGACAGAGAACGGACAGACAGAATCCTCCTGACTTTTAAATGATAGCTCAAAAAAAATGTTCAAAGGTTGAAAAACCAAAAAAGCATGCCTGCCAAGTAGACTGGGACCTTTGCTACGCACACCCCAGGGCGCAATTCCAAGTGCCAGAGCTATAGGATCAAGGGGTACGCCCTGTGGTGGCTGCCGGGTCCTGAGCTTCCTGCCTGAGTTGTCAGTCCTGTACCAACGACCAAAAATGAACAAATTCGACACTGAACATGTGACATGCAACAAAAGTAAACATTTCTCCACACTGTCATTTACCCCTTAAAAATATTGCCTCACACTGCCATTAAAAAAGAAAATGAGTACTTACTTAAAAACCACATTAAAGTCATTTTGAGAGATGTGAGATCATAAAATTCTGTCTAAAAATGGACACATCAGTGGAATACACATATCATGAGGGGTGTCCATCCAGACTTGCCCAAGAATGGGAGTGCTAATAAGAAAGGAGCAGATGGCTACCTCTTTTCTGTGATTATTGAAATCAATAGATAAGTATGAAAAGAGTCCATTGTACACTTAAGAAAAAAAATGTAATAGGTAAAATGTAAAAATTGCACCAATCAGCTCAAAGTAAGACAGCTATTTTCAGCAATACATTTTTTTTAATTTCCCAAGATTTTTATGATATTATTCATATGTATACATTGAAATAGCATGGGCTGGGCAATTAGGCCATATCTTTCTTACATTTACTGTGTCACTATATAAAAAATCACTTTGCCTCGTTGAACTCAGTTACCAAATGCGTCACAGAAAATAATATATATGATTGCTCAAGAAATCAAAGTAGATAATGCAATTTAAAGTGGCTTGGACTTTCGTGCTGCTGCGCTCCGCATCCACCTTGGTCCTAGGACCTGCCTCGGGATGATTCAGCCTGTGTGCTCTGGCTCCTTGCCTTTGCTCTCTTTCCACTTCCTGCACATGATGACGGCTGAAACTACATTTGTTGAGAGAGATTGGTTCAAGATGGTGGAATAGAAGGACATGCTCTCACTCCCTCTTGCAAGAACACCAGAATCACAAGTAACTGCTGAACAATAATTGACAGGAAGACACTGGAACTCACCAAAGAAGATATCCCACAGCCAAAGACAAAGGAGAAGCCACAATGAGACAGTAGGAGGGGCGCAATCACAATAAAATCAAATCCCATAACTTCTGGGTGGATGACTCACAAACTGGAGAACACTTATACCACAGAAGCCCACCCACTGGAGTGAAGGTTCTGAGCCCCATGTAAGGCTTCCGATCCTGGGGTTCTGGCAAAGGGAGGAGGAATTCCTAGAGAATCAGACTTTAAAGGCTAGCAGGATTTGATTGCAGGACTTCGACAAGACTGGGGGAAACAGAGACTCCACTCTTGGAGGGCACACACAAAGTAGTGTGCACGTCGGGACCCAGGGGAAGGAGCAGTGACCCCACAGAGACTGAACCAGACCTACCTGCTAGCGTTGAAGGGTCTCCTGCAGAATTGGGGGGTGGTTCTGTCTCACCGTGAGGACAAGGACACTGGCAGCAGAAGTTCTCGGAATTACACCTTGGCATGAGCCCTCCCAGAGTCCACCATTAGCCCCACCAAAGAGCCCGGGTAGGCTCCAGTGTTGGGTCGCCTCAGGCCAAACAATCAACAGGGAGGGGACCCAGCCCCACCCATTAGCAGACAACCAGATTAAAGTTTTACTGAACTCTGCCCACCAGAGCAACAGCCAGCTCTACCCACCACCAGTCCCTCCCATCAGGAAACTTGCACAAGCCTCTTAGATAGCCTCATCCACCAAAGGGTAGACAGCAGAAGCAAGAAGAACTACAATCCTGCAGCCTGTGGAACAAAAACCACATTCACAGAAAGATAGACAAGATGAAAAGGCAGAGAGCTAAGTACCAGATGAAGGAACAAGATAAAACCCCAGAAAAACAACTAAATGAAGTGGACACAGGCAACCTTCCAGAAAAAGAATTCAGAATAATGATAGTGAAGATGATCCAGGACCTCGGAAAAAGAATGGAGGCAAAGATCGAGAAGATGCAAGAAATGTTTAACAAAGATCTAGAAGATTAAAGACCAAACAAACAGAGATGAACAATACAATAACTGAAATGAAAACTACATAAGAAGGAATCAATAGCAGAATAACTGAGGCAGAAGAAAATAAGTGACCTGGAAGACAGAATGGTGGAATTCACTGCTGCGGAACAGACTAAAGAAAAAAGAATGAAAAGAAATGAAGACAGCCTAAGAGACCTCTGGGACAACATTAAACGCAACAACATTCGCATTATAGTGGTCCCAGAAGGAGAAGAGAGAGAGAAAGGACCAGAGAAAATATTTGAAGAGATTATAGTCGAAAATTTCCCTAACATGGGAAAGGAAATAGCCACCCAAGTCCAGGAAGCACAGCGAGTCCCAAACAGGATAAACCCAAGGAGAAACACGCCGAGACACATAGTAATCAAATTGGCAAAAATTAAAGACAAAGAAAAATTATTGAAAGCAGCAAGGGGAAAAATGACAAATAACATACAAGGGGACTCCCAAAAGGTTAACAGCTGATTTCTCAGCAGAAACTCTACAAGCCAGAAGAGAGTGGCATGATATACTTAAAGTGATGAAAGGGAAGAACCTACAACCAAGATTATTCTACCCAGCAAGGATCTCATTCACATTCGAAGGAGAAATCAAAAGCTTTACAGACAAGCAAAAGCTAAGAGAATTCAGCACCACCAAACCAGCTCTACAGTAAATGCTAAAGGAACTTCTCTAAGTGGGAAACAGAAGAGAAAAAAAGGACCTACAAAAACAAACCCAAAACAATTAAGAAAATGGTAATAGGAACATGCATAGCGATAATTACCTTAAACATGAATGGATTAAATGCTCCAACCAAAAGACACAGGCTTGCTGAACGGATACAAAAACAAGACCCATACGTACGCTGTCTACAAGAAACCCACTTCAGACCAAGGGACACATACAAACTGAAAGTGAGGGGGTGGAAAAAGATATTCTATGGAAATGGAAATCAAAAGAAAACTGGAGTAGCAATACTCATATCAGATAAAAGTAGACTTTAAATTAAAGAATGTTACAAGAGACAAGGAAAGACACTACATAATGATCAAGGGATCAAGCCAAGAAGAAGATATAACAATTATAAATATATATGCACCCAACATAGGAGCACCTCAATACATGAGGCAACTGCTAACAGCTATAAAAGAGGAAATTGACAGTAACACAATAATAGTGGGGGACTTTAACACCCCACTTACACCAATGGAAAGATCATCCAAACAGAAAATTAATAAGGAAACACAAGCTTTAAATGACACAACAGACCAGATAGATTTAATTGATATTTATAGGACATTCCATCCAAAACTAACAGATTACACTTTCTTCTCAAGTGCACACGGAACATTCTCCAGGAGAGATCACACCTTGGGTCACAAATCAAGCCTCAGTAAATTTAAGAAAATTGAAATCATGTCAAGCATCTTTTCTGACCACAATGCTATGAGATTAGAAATCAATTACAGGGAAAAAAATGTAAAAAATACAAACACATGGAGGTTAAACAATACGTTACTAAATAACCAAGAGATCACTGAAGAAATCAAAGAGGAAATCAAAAAATACCTAGAGACAAATGACAATGAAAACACGATGATCCAAAACCTATGGGATGCGGCAAAAGCAGTTCTAAGAGGGAAGTTTACAGCTATAGAAGCCTACCTCAAGAAACAAGAAATATCTCAAATAAACAATCTAACCTTACACCCAAATGAACTAGAGAAAGAAGAACAAACAAAACCCAAAGTTAGCAGAAGGAAAGAAATCGTAAAGATCAGAGCAGAAATAAATGAAATAGAAACAAAGAAAACAATAGCAAGGATCAATAAAACTAACAGCTGATTCTTTGAGAAGATAAACAGAATTGATAAACAATTAGCCAGACTCATCAAGAAAAAGAGAGAGAGGACTCAAATCAGTAAAATTAGAAAAGAAAAAGGAGAAGTTACAACAGACATCGCAGAAATACAAAGCATCCTTAGAGACTACTACAAGCAACTCTATGCCAATAAAATGGACAACCTGGAAGAAATGGGCAAATTCTTAGAAAGGTATAACATTCCAAGACTGAACCAGGAGGAAAGAGAAAATATGAACAGACCAATCACAAGTAATGAAATTGAAACTGTGATTAAAAATCTTCCAACAAACAAAAGTCCAGGACCAGTTGGCTTCACAGGTGAATTCTATCAAACATTTAGAGACGAGTTAACACCCATCCTTCTCAAACTCTTCAAAAAATTGCAGAGGAAGGAACAGTCGCAAACTCATTCTATGAGGCCACCATCAGCCTGATACCAAAACCAGAAAAAGGTACTACAAAAAAAGAAAATTACAGACCAATATCACTGATGAATATAGATGCAAAAATCCTCAACAAAGTACTAGCAAACAGAATCCAACAACACATTAAAAGGATCATACACCATGATCAAGTGGGATTTATCCCAGGGATGCAAGGATTCTTCAATATATGCAAATCAATCAATGTGATACACCATATTAACAAACTGAAGAATAAAAACCATATGATCATCTCAATAGATGCAGAAAAAGCTTTTGACAAAATTTAACACCGATTTATGATAAAAACTCTCCAGAAAATGGGCATAGAGGGAACCTACCTCCACATAATAAAGGCCATATATGACAAACCCACAGCAAACATAATTCTCAATGGTGAAAAACTGAAAGCATTTCCTCTAAGATCAGGAAAAACACAAGGATGTCCACTCTCACCACCATCATTCAACATAGTTTGGAAGTCCTAGCCACAGCAATCAGGGAAGAAAAAGAAATAAAAGGAATACAAATTGGAAAAGAAGAAGTAAAACTGTCACTGTTTGCAGATGACATGATACTATACATAGAGAATCCTAAAGATGTCACCAGAAAACTACTAGAGCTAATCAGTGAATATGGTAAAGTAGCAGGATAAAAAATTAATGAACAGAAATCTCTTGCATTCTTATACACTAATGATGAAAAATCTGAAAGAGAAATTAAGGAAACACTCCCATTTACCATTGCAAGAAAAAGAATAAAATACCTAGGAATAGACCTACTGAGGGAGACAAAAGACCTGTATGTAGAAAACTATAAGACACTGATGAAAGAAATTGAAGATGATACCAACAGATGGAGAGGTATACCATGTTCTTGGATTGGAAGAATCAATATTGTGAAAATGACTATACTACCCAAAACAATCTAAAGATTCAATGCAACCCCTATCAAATTACCAATGGCATTTTTTACAGAACTAGAACAAATAAATCTTAAAATTTGTATGGAGACACAAAAGACCCCGAATAGCCAAAGCAGTCTTGAGGGAAAAAAACAGAGCTGGAGGAATCAGACTCCCTGACTTCAGACTATACTACAAAGCTACAGTAATCAAGACAATATGGTACTGGCACAAAAACAGAAATATAGATCAATGGAACAAGATAGAAAGCCCAGAGATAAACCCATGCACCTACGGTCAACTAATCTATGACAAAGAAGGCAAGGATATACAATGGAGAAAAGACAGTCTCCTCAATAAGTGGTGCTGGGAAAACTGGACAGCTACATGTAAAAGAATGAAATTAGAACATTCCCTAGCACCATACACAAAAATAAACTCAAAATGGATTAGAGACCTAAATGTAAGACCGGACACTATAAAACTCTTAGAGGAAAACATATGAAGAACACTCTGTGACATAAATCACAGCAAGATCTTTTTTGATCCACCTCCTACAGTACTGGAAATAAAAACTAAATAAAAAAATGGGACCTAATGAAACTTAAAAGCTTTTGCACAGCAAAGGAAACTATAACCAAGATGAAAAGACAACCCTCAAAATGGGAGAAAATATTTGCTAACAAATCAACGGACAAAGGATTAATCTCCAAAATATATAAACAGCTCATACAGCTCAATATTAAAAAAACAAACAACCCAATCCAAAAATGGGCAGAAGACCGAAATAGACATTTCTCCAAAGAAGACATACAGATGGCCAAGAGGCACATCAAAAGCTGCTCAACGTCACTAATTATTACAGAAATGCAAATCTAAACTTCAATGAGGCATCACCTCACACCATTTAGAATGGGCATCATCAGCAAATCTACAAATAACAAATGCTGGAGAGGGTGTGGAGCAAAGGGAACCCTCTTGCACCGTTGGTGGGAATGTAAATTGATACAGCCACTATAGAGAACAGCATGGAGGTTCCTTAAAAAACTAAAAGTACCATACGACCCAGCAATCCCACTACTGGGCATATACCCAGAGAAAACCATAATTCAAAAAGACACATGCACCCCAATGTTCATTGCAGCACTATTTACAATAGCCAGGTCATGGAAACAACCCAAATGCCCATCGACAGATGAATGGATAAAGAAGATGTGGCACATATATACAATGGAATATTACTTAGCCATAAAAAGGGACGAAATTTGGTCATTTGCAGAGACGTGGATGCATCTAGAGACTGTCATACAGAGTGAAGTAAGTCAGAAAGAGAAAACCAAATATCATATATCAACGCATATATGTGGAATTTAGAAAAATGGTACAGACGAACTGGTGTGCAGGGCAGAAATTGAGACACAGATGTAGAGAGCAAAAGTTTGGACACCAAGGGGGCAAAGTGGTGGGGGGCGTGGGGGGTGTAATGAATTGAGAGATTGGGATTGACATGTATACACTGATGTGTATAAAATGGATGACTAATAAGAACCTGCTGTATAAAAAAATAAAATTCAAAAAAAATAAAGTGGCTTGCATTTAGTAGATGCTAAATTAATGTTTGGCTTGTTTTTTGTGACAATAATAATTATATAGGCATTGACATTATATAAAATAGCGACACATTTTATGATGGATTCTGAGATTACCATTGTTCCTTTTTCACTTCTTTACTATCTTATAAAGTATATTAATTCAGTCATTAATGTTAATTTTGCTCCAAGTCATGTTCAGGCTATTGTGTTCAGAATTGTAGAGATCCAAAGGAGATCAACAAAGGCCCCTCCATTAAAGAATACATATTTTAATCATTTTATTTATCCAATAAACATTTAATAAGCACCTACTATGTACCAGGCAGTATTCTAGAGAACAAGGATACATCACTGAATAAGACAAAAACCATTCCAGTTCTCATGGAGCTTAAAATATAGTGGAGCTAGTTAAACAATGAACAAATAAGAAACTTAAGTAGTAATAGATGCTATAAAAATACAATGGGCTTACGTACTGGAGAGTTGTCGGTTGACTGTTTTACATTAGGTGGTCAGCCAAGAAAGGACTCTTTTAAAAGACAAAAGAAAGCTAGTCATGCAGACAATTTGGGGAAGAGCATGCCCCCGCCCCCATGGGAATGTATCTGGCCCGTCTAGAGAGCATTACGAGGGCACATGGGAGCCACTGGAATAGGCAGAGGGGAGAGTGGTATGAGGTTAAGATGGAGAGTAAGCAGGTCCATATCATACAGGGACTCATAGCCAGAGTGAAGATATGAACTTAACTGTAGTGGGGAAAGTAAACACCCAATTATAATACTAAGGAGTATTAAATAAGTGCTATAAAAGCAAAGTGTTGTGGAAACACAGACAAAGCCTGTTAATTCTACATGCCTAGCAGCGGGTCAGAAGGCTTCTGGAGAAGTGGATTTGAACTGGCCCTTAGAGGACAAACAGGACTTAAAATGTAAATAGGCGGAGAACAATGAAAAGGGCATTCCAGGCTGGGAAAACTAAAACATGCATTCATGCATTGGGTGGTTGGGAGTGTTGGCGTGGAAACCTAGAGAAACAAAGAGGTCGATCAAGCCGAAAAGGTAGATCTAGGTAGGGAAAAGTCTTTAATCCAGACTGAGGAGAGAGGATCTTGTGCATAGACAGGAGAAGGCACTTAGAGCACAGCCTGCTGAAGCAGTAGGGACGTGTCTCCTTTAATGGTGATTTCACAGTGACACTAGAGACACTGTCTGAGGACTGGCTGAACACCTCGAGTGACTGTGAGTCTTGCCTTAACGCTCTATTGTTGTTACCTGGACATATCTAAGCCCCGCATGCACTTATGTATTCTAGAACATGTGCAGAGGATGTTTAAGAAAGCAATCCAGGGACTTCCCTGGTGGCGCAGTGGTTAAGAATCCGCCTGCCAATGCAGGGGACACGGGTTCGATCCCTGGTCCAGGAAGATCCCACATGCCGCCGAGCAACTAAGCCCGTGCACCACAACTACTGAGCCTGCACTCTAGAGCCCGCGAGCCACAACTACTGAGCCCGCGTGCTCTGCAACAAGAGAAGCCACCACATGAGAAGCCCACACACTGCAACGAAGAGTAGCCCCGGCTCGCTGCAACTAGAGAAAGCCCACGCACAGCAACAAAGACCCAACGCGGCCAAAAATAAAAATACATAAATAAATAAATTTGGGAGGAAAAAATAAAAAAGGCAATCCACAATGCAAATTAGAATTTCTAAGGCACAAACTCTTTGGTCCAGCAATTACTCCTTTAGTGATACACAGTCTGTAGGAATACTCACCCAAGTACACGAGTGCAGGGATGTTCCATGAGGAGCTGTGGGATCAGCTGAAGTCCTGGGGGCCACCCTCATACACCCGACATCATTCAAAAAGACAGGAGGTACTGAGGAACGGGAAACCAAGGAATTATCTGAAAACCCTCACAATCTCCAAGGTGGACCATTTAAATCAGTGTTTTTCAAACTGTAGGTCACAATCCATTTGTTGGTCATAACATCAATCCAAGGGGTTGCCACTGACAATTTTTTTTCAATTTAAAAGAACAGTAAAATAGAACAGGACAGAAAGGATTAAAGTGAATTGAACATAGTAAGGTTAAGTGTTGTATTTCATAAACACATTGTTTCCATTTTTCTTACATACATATACAGGCATCTGTGTACTGCATTGTGATATAAGATGTGTTTCTTACTATGGGTTACAATTTTAAAAATTGAGAAATATTAAATTTATTTTGGGGGAATTAATAGAGTTAAGCCAGAACTCTATTTTTTTAACTCACTGATAGCAGGTGGGAGCTTATTAGGAAAACCCATTCAGTTATATATGTATGTAAAAATATGTCCTCTGTAGGACTGTGAAGTCCAACAGTTAACCGTGCATACCTCCAGGGAGTATGCACGATGTTATAAAAGGAAAGAAATTTGGGACTTCCCTGGTGGTCCAGTGGGTAAGACTCTCCTCTCCCAATGCAGGGGGCCTGGGTTCGACCCCTGATCGCGAACTAGATTCTGCATGCCACAACTAAGACCCGGCGCAGTCAAAAAAAAAAAAAGGGAGAGAAGTTTGATTTTATATTTTATTTTACACACTTCTAAATTGTAACTTTTACAACTAAAGAAAAAGAGGTGGTTAAGAATACCCTACCTATGGAGTATTCAGTTAATTGACATGAAATGTGCAAACGTCTTTCAGCCAAAAGTCAGAGGGCAATGAAAGGGAAGAAAGCCATATTCCAACCATGGAAAGTTGGTAGTAAATTGGCAGGAATGTGAGCAATAGAAATCAACGTGTGGCCTATTTATTTATGTCCCACCTAATTTATAAAATGATTCGAGGCAGCTAGGTGTTTGGATACCCCGAAGACATGACAAAAGAGAATCTGAGAAAAAAATCTTAGAAGAAAACTTGGCACGAGAAGGGAGACTTGGAAAGTGGGAGGAGAGTGAGATTCAGGGTAAAAAGTAGAAGCTATAGAAGATCCAGTGCCTGCAAACAAGTAAAGCTCTGAGGAACGTTTATCGAGTGGCCAGAGGGCCCTGAACCATTAGGACACTTAGGAGTTAGGAAGAAAAGAGCTGTTACCTAGAGCTCCAGGATGTTGAGGGCTCCAGTGACCACATGATAAAGGCCAGTGGCCAAGTGGTTCCCTTGGTTCACCATCATTCCATCATGCCAGGCTGTGGCATCCTTCTCCACCATAGGGCTCACCTAATGCGTGGATGAGACACTCATGTTCATGGGCCTGGCGCTGGAGAGCGCTGGGGTGCTCAGAGTTTGCTTCTCTGCCTCTCCCTTCTTTATAATACTGTGGTTGAACAGCCTCATTTCTGGCTGGCACGTGTTTGCAGCAGACATGTTAATATCCTCAATCACATCTCATCTAAGAAGTAGTGTGGATCATATTGGATGGCACATAATTGCTTAGCTTTTGCATTAAACCAACTCCCATGGTTGATGATACCAGGCACTGGAAGTCCCCTATAGCGGTCCGCAACGGTTTTGCCACCAGGGACTGGTTTCGTGTAAGACAATTTTTCCACGGAGGTGGGGAACTGGGGGCAGCGGGGCATTAGTTCAGGGGGTAATGCTAGCGATGCGGGGAGGGGGCAGATGAAGCTTTGCTCTCTATCCCGCTGTGCACCTCCTGCTGTGCGGCCTGGTACCTAACAGGGGTTGGGGACCCCTGGACTCCATTTGCTTGCCTGTCCTGTTGTTCCCAACTGGTTCTTTGGCCTCTCACCTTTCCCAGAGTGTACTGATGGAAAAATGGTCCTTCTGTGTATTTGGTGCCTGCTGGCTTGGAGGTGATAGCACAGATTTCTTTTTGTTGGTAATAATATAAACTTGAAAGGCAATTATACTACCTTCATGAAGCTAGATGTAGCCAAGTTCCAGGATGCCAAGATGTTCTAAGTAGCATATCCAAAGGGAGCAGGCTTCTGTGTCCTGGATTCTGATAAAAATGTGCAAAAAGTGCAAGGCCTCAAGTAAATGCATCCTTACCCACTGGGGTAGATCAACCTCAAGCTAAGCCTTTGTAATATTTTTGCCAAAGTTAGAAAATCTATTTAACAGTGGAAATGGTAAACTACTTTCCTAACTAAATATAAAACCACAAATCCTCATCATATCACTTTACACAAGGAATTACTTGTAAGTAGCAAACATGTCTTAGTCATATTTGAAATTTCAGTACTCAGCAGTGGCGTTGCACATAGCACATGCTTAATAAACATTAAGTGAGTACGTTAATGGGTAAACTCATTAGGTAAGGTGGACTTAAGGCCTTATTCCATTAATGACTGTTGCCGATTACCACAGAAGTTTTGAATCATAAAAGCAAAGGCTAATTCTACTCATGAAACTCTGCACTTGTGAACATTAATTATTCTTTTTTCTGACTTTCCTTCCTTCCAGTCATCGAGAAAGCTGCAAGATTCTTTGATCTCAGTTTTTATGGCAACTAAAATCCATAAATTTCCCATGTTCAAAATCAATATTCAGTCCACCGTTCAATACTGGCAGTTTCACTCTCGTAAGTCCCTCCTAAACCACACTGATGATGCCTGGTTTTTATGAGCAGTGAAATCTATTAATTATCTTTTCTGTTGCTCTTTGTATTTTATTATAAGTAAGAGAAAGGAGAGCTAATCCTTTTATAAGTAAGTAGCTGAGACATAACACACCCATAATCAAACCTAACTCTCCTTTTCTCTTCCCACCCACCTTTTCTTCTTTCAGAAGAGTTTAAACCCAAAAATCCAGATTAAAGTCAGACTCTTAATGTTAAATGCATTTTTACAGAGGCAAATGTCTGTGAAAGAAATTTTATAGGAACAAATGATCAATTGCATTTTTAAGAGCAACTCCTACACATGCTGCTGGGTAAATTGCCAAAGGGTTCACTGTATTTCCCACACTAGGACCGATGGCTAAGGACACTCAGGAAGTGAGCTAAATATTTCAGATGCCTGGGTTTCACAGCTTAGAAGCTTAATTTTTTAAATCTTGAGCGAGATAAAGTAATGGCAGTTTCAGAATAATGACTGTTATTCAGATTCGCTTTCCTGATGTCATGGGACTATATTTTTAATCCTCCCATTCAAAAGTTAATCATTCATCTAATTAGATAGGAAATAAGTATTTTCCAAATCCTTGCTGAGCAACAGATTCATACTATTAGCCATATCATCAGTGCTTTTTCCATTGTAAGTCAGAATTTACAATCTTTATAATTTTTAAACTACATGCATTAGAGAAGCCTCCTGGAGCATTGCACCAGCCTTGGTGAAACCAACCTAGTATTTCCTTTGTGTTTCAGCCAAAGGTGGCAAATTCTCAGTGGCTGAAGTAAACCTTTTTCTAACCACTGGTTTTCCAGGTTGACAAGTGGCAATATCAACAATGACGAATCCAATGCCAGCCATCTATAGACACCTCGCCTCTTCATTTGTTCAATTTCTCTTAGTAGGAAGTGAATAGTTCTATTTACTTACATATGGGAGATACTTAACCATCTTGCCGAAGAAACAAGCTTCTCTCTCAAATCAATTTTAAAACTACGTGACATATGATCAGGTGCTGAACGAAATGAGCCTGTTCTCTGGTGTGGTGGATATAACCTTAGCCAGCATGGATGCCATTGTATATCTGAAGAATCACAGTAAAGAGGAAAGAAAACTAATGCCAGTGGATAGAAGTGGTTAGTTACCATAGGGTGATAAATTTGTATCTCAGAAAACTTTTTTTCTTTAGGCAAATGGAGGAGCTGTGGGAGTCAGATAAGGAAACATCTTCCTCTCTGATTTTGGTCTAAGTCAGTGATTCAAAGGAATTAGGTTTTGCTGCCTCCCAGGCAAAGGCTTCATTTTCCATTGAGAGAGTAACCTTGCCACCATTTTGATGAAGTGTGCAAATCACACCATGGCCCATAGTCAAAGAAGGAGAAAAAAGGTACTTTGCACATGAGATAAACAAGCAAAACCAAAAACAAAGACAGAAACAGGGATACCATGTTTACCTCTAGTCCCCTAAATAGACAAAACTTTGAGCTCTTTCTAATAAGTTACTGTCTGCCTAGCAAAAACAGCTTTTTCCCCCAGCTGCTTTTGCAATGGATACAATGCAACAGTGAGGTGAGGAAACTGTTCTTTTTCTCTCCACCATGTGCAGACAACCTCTAACCTAGATAATTTTGAGAGTTTTATCCTTTAATATCCATGTATCCTTTGAGAAGCCAATCCTTCAGAATTCTAGTCTTCCTTCCTTTAAACTAATTTTCTTTTCTAGCCTTTCTTTTCTTTTCTAGTCTTCCTTCCTTTAAACTAATTTTCTTTTCTTACAAGTTTTTGTCCCTGAATCTTCTATTTTCTTTTCACACCCCTAAGGCCCAGTAACACATAAAAATAAAATTTAAAAAAGACATCAAACAAACATGGCATCTTTCAGATTCTCCATGTTCAGGGCAGATAATTTGCTTCAAAATGGTGCAGGCAGAGAAGGATCCAAGCGGACAGGACTCAGTGGAATGAAAGGACAAGACGTGCTCAAACAAGAGTACTTCCTCAGGAAAGAACATCCTGAAGAATAGTGTCAGACTGTTTCTGTCCAAGAAGTTGAAGCAAATGAAGAGGGAGGCTGACATGGTTAGAATTTTCCTGAGCCTGTATTTTTTTTTTTTACTTACCTTTCTAACACACACAAGAAAATCCATCTCCGGAAAGACATAAACAGGCACAAGAACTACGTCTAAAGAGGCCTCTGTTAAACAAGTCAGGCCCAACGTGGAACTTCAAGAATTCATTTCCAAATCCAAAGTACTTGAGAGCAATCAGGACAAAGTATTACTTGACTTAATGAGGTCAGGAGATTAATTTTACTTCCTTTCCAGGACCAGAGATTGCTGAATCAGTCCAAATGCTAAGAACTTTCAGAGAGTAAGAACTCTTTTCAGGGCCTGGGAATCGAGATGGCATCCTTCTCCTAAGGCACAAGTATACACTGTCTGGGCAAATAAACTTTTATCATGTGGCAGGAGAGTCAATATCAAGAGATGACTCAATATCAAGAAAATAAATTCAACGTGCACTTAATAATGAAGATCAGGTATTTTACTGTATTTTAAAATAAATCTGTTATTAAACCATTTAAAAGTTACAACTAATATAGAAAAGAATGCAGCTGCAACAGCAGCATGCCCTGTTGGCCATTCCATTTTTAGTCAAAGACCCCTAATCATCCCATTTAGTCAAAAACAACTTCCTTTATATCTTTGATTGTTGGAAACTGAATTTTAAAAATAAGTAAAGAAGGGCTTCCCTGGTGGCGCAGTGGTTGAGAGTCCGCCTGCCGATGCGGGGGACACGGGTTCGTGCCCCGGTCCGGGAAGATCCCACATGACGCGGAGCGGCTGGGCCCGTGAGCCATGGCCGCTGAGCCTGCGCATCCGGAGCCTGTGCTCCGCAACGGGAGAGGCCACAACAGTGAGAGGCCCGCATACCGCAAATAAAATAAAATAAAATAAAAATAAGTAAAGAGGGAACATAAGGAAAAGAGTTGCTCTTAGAGAAAATAATGGCTAGAAATATTCCAGTAGTATTCATGCATTTCCTCGCATCTCCCTGGTAGTTATTCCCTCCCCTACTTATACCCTATTAATCTCCTTTAATGAACTTCATCTTTCAATTCAGTCCCTCCTTAACTTCTCCCAACTCCATCTCTCATCTCACCCTACACATAACTAACCTAATGAAAAACAACATGGGATTTAGCAAATGCCTATATTTTTTTCATTTACTAAGTTTTACAATATTTTTTACAATATTGTTTGTTGGGTATATATATGTAGATATTATCTTAGAACTCAAGGGTCATAAGAGTATTTCCATGTTATTCCCACATACCTGAGAACATAATCAACACTTGCTAAAAAATCGAGTTATATTTGTTAGGTTTTACTTTAGGTTCGGTAGCCCCAAAAGACCAGAGCTAGATGGTAAGGGGACCATACAGTGTTTCCTGATTATTTTTAGTTCCACTTAATACTAGTCAGCCTGAGATATTGCAAAGCGTTTTGAAGAGGGGGGACAGATTTAATACAGAGAAGTAACAAGGACTAAGAAATTACAGAGTAAACTCTAAAGAACAAATTAACAGTAATACTCATATAATCTAAACCACGATAATGACAGGTTGTACTTTTATTACACTTAATGCTTGGCAAAGATCTTTCACCTACATCAACCCCATTAACTGAAAAAGATCAGTAATTTTTCTCCCACACTGAGAACAACCTATAAGAAAATTGTGTTCAAGCATGGTTCCATTAGATTTCCTAAATACCTTAAAGGGGATAACAGAAATAAGCAAGTTAAACATAATGGCAAACTTCCCAACTGGGAAAGTTGTCTGATGCCAACACAGGTGCCAAAATTTTTAGATTTTTTTTCCTAAAGACATTTAAGAATATGCCATGTACCTAACTCTCTCAGATGGTTTAGGTGCAACCCTATCTATGGGAAGAAGAACATACGGGTTAACCACCCTGGCAAGCAAGTAGCTCGTTAGTATTCCACTTTACTAATGTCTAGTTGCAGCTCCCTCACCACCCTGAAGCCATTAACATTACTGTGAAGAGAACCATGCTGCCCTGAACTAATTGTCCTGTCCAGTGTTTGACATGAGAATCAGGATCATTTGACATGGTTTCTCCATCACATCACTAGATTTCTTTGCTCTCAGAGTGGTGCATGTACACACTGTCCTCTTCCCTTACCCTGTTTCTCTCCCAATAATTTCTATTCATCCTAATTTTACCTTGTGGGGATTTGTAGAACCCTCTAATTCCTCTTGTGCAAGACAGCTTTTCTACTTGTTCATTCCCTCTCATTCAAGCTAAACATTTCCTGGTTGTCCAATAACCTCGGCATCTTGATTTATCAACTTTCAACACGCTTTAGTCTATGTCCCTCTGACAGTGTGGTGGTCAGTGTTCTAAGTACAGTTTGACCACAGCAAAATAGAGCGGGATCGCCCTTTTCCCCAGACAAGGAAAACATGTTCACTAATACCATCTAAAAAGACATTAACCTTATGGGCAGCAATGTCACTCTGTTGACATACATTGTATAATGACAACTCCTAACCTTCTAAATTATATAAGCTAAGGATCCAGTGCTATATTCTTTAAAAACCCAGAAATTCACTTCATAAGCTCCAATCTCCATTTATGTCCTTATTTTCATCTAATCAAATCTGCTAGACTTCAAGCACCAACATTAAAAATTAGTATCATTAAGATGAACTTATTTGCAAAGCAGAAATAGAGACACAGACTTCAAGAACAAACGTATGGATACCAACAGGGGGAAAGGAGGGGTGGGATGCATTGGGAGATTGGGATTGGCATATATACTATGTATAAAATAGATAACTAATGAGAACCTACTGTATAGCACAGGGAACTCAACTCAGTGCTCTGTGGTGACCTAAATGGGAAAGAAATCCGAAAAAGAGGGGATATACGTATATGTATAGCCGATTCTGTACAGCAGAAACTAACACAACATTGTAAAGCAACTATACTCCAATAAAAACTAATTTAAAAAATTAGTAAATATCTTGTTGGCATTTCATATTTTTTGTATTATTTAATTAGTGTTTTTACAACAATAGTCTTTCTGGTATTTGTTTACGGTAATACATAGCTTTTTTAGCTACATTTTGACTTAAATGGGATAAACCTAACCACATCAGAGAACTTCATATATTCATTTAGGAAATATATCCCAACCTGCAAACAATAAACCCAAAATGATTTTTGGAAGCATAACCTTATTTGGAATAGATGATTTAATACAGGCTTAAGTTGACTGGAGCATCTTTATTTTCATTAACATTTGTCTTCTAATTAGAGTCACAACATTGTCTCAATCTTAACTCTCGTTTTCTTGCCTTCACTCTCCATCCAAAACTGTTTAGTTTTAGTCTTATCCAACATCTGTGTTTATGTAACCATAAACTATTTGTAGATAAGCACAATTTTGCAAGTAATGTTTCAGGACCCCTTTCCCAGCTTGGTGACTCGTGGGCAGGCTGTATAACTGAGGTAAGTCTTTATAGTATTTCTAGCTGAAATCCATGAGTTCATCACTAAGTCTATAAACTATCTCTTCGTATCTCTCAAATCCATCTACTTCTTTCCTTCCCCACTCCCATTCTCTCTCTCTAGCTGAGTATGTCATCCAAAATCTCTTTCTGTATTTGATCATGCTGACCCCTTGGTTGTGCCTGTCATCAATTTTTCGACCATCCCTAACTTCACTGTGACTTTTCATATGTAACATATTGGCTTAGACTAATCAACAGAGAATTTCCTGTCCCCTGTTTTTTCCTTGTCTAAGTCGAAATGTGGCCCTCTCCTCGTGTCTTCAGATAAAAATATTTTTAAATGACCCTGGCATCTGCCCCTGTCAAGGTTCTGTTTGGTGAGGATGTTGTAGAAACCGTACTTATTTTTCCCAGCTTTTGTCCCTTCCACATTTAATATCTAAGTGTTTCAGCTAAACGGATCCAAACTCATAATGATCGAGACACTCCAATATGTAAAAAGGTAAGACACTGGCTTGACCATGTCCTAGATAAAATCCCTGAAAATAAGAGCCTAAATGTTAACAGTATGTCTGGCATTCTGTGTGGTCCCTCAGGGTACATCTTTGTCTGTGGTTTTGATCACCCATCTTGGGCCTATGAATGCCTTGACAGCTGGTGCATAGGTGGCGTTGTGTATTGGGATCAAAATGTGAACTGGAAGCTGGGAGCAAGAGAATACTTTCAAACGCGTGCTAAACAGTTTCATTCCTCAGGTCCTTGTTAGGTCTATGCCCCTTACCTGCAGGAAGTAGCAAAGCGGTCATCACCCCTCTTCCCTCAAGACTGAGGAATGATCAAAAGATGGGGGGGAACCGAAACCCTGAGTGATCAGTCAAATCCACTTCACCTGCCTTCACTAATCAAGGTCGTTTATAACACTTGCAGGTCCTCCAAGCAGCACGTAGCCTAAACAATAAGACGTTTGCAGGAGTTGTTTTCCAGGAACTTGGAGTCAGCTGTGTCTAGTTGGACCTGAGCCGGTTAAGACTGGATAGGACCACTGACCCTCCAACCGGGCATTCGCGAGTGTCTGCTTGGTGACCTTTTGACGGCAGAGGACTGAAAACTCCACCCCCAGATCCTGCTAAGCGCCTCCACGTTGGCAAGTGCAGAGGCCTGTACTTAGTTACGCCTGCGCAGAACCACGATTACCATTACCACATCTTTTTCCAATCGCCTTTCCCCACGCTCCCTACACCCTCCAAGCCTCGAACTGCCCTGCTGCTTTATTCCTTATCTCATAAATACCCCCCAGCCCCTGGCTTTGGGGTGGCGGGTCTGAGATTTGTTCTCCAGTCTCCTTGCTTGGCTACCTTGCGAGCATGCCTTCTCTTTACTGCAAACCTCGGCGGCATCTCCGCGTTTAGTTTGCTGCTCATCAGACAAAATGAGCCTGGCTCAGTAACACTACTATCGACATATACCAGAAACCATTCTGGAACAAAGCAGACTAAAATCTCTAGCCTTGAAGAGCTTACATTCAATCAACAAATAAGCCAAATACATAGGAAGTCTAATAAGTAGCAATAAGTGCTACTGAAGAAAGTTAAGGCACAGAAAGGGATCAGGAAAGATGTCGAGGGTAGGGTGGAAAAGGGGAAGGACTGCAGTTTTCAACAGGGCATTCAGAGAAAGCCGGAGGCGGTGGCATTTGAGCAAAGCCCTGGGGGAGGTGAGAGGGTGAGCCAGGCCACCAACAGAGGAGTGTACTGAGGAGAAGGACAAGCTGAGTGCTTCCACCCTGGTGGGTTTGAGGGATGAATGACAAAGAGGCAACAGGGGCTGGAGTGGAGTGAGAGAGAGCAGAGAGGTGGCAGGGAGCCAGCTGCGGAAGGCCTTTTAGGTTTTGCTCTCTGAGTGACATGTAGCACCACCTGAGGGCTTCCCACAGTCATGTACTGGTCTGACTGCACCTCAGAAGGGTATCCAGGGTTGTCTCTATCCACCCTGCCAGCCTTTGCCTCACACCGGGGCTGCATTTCCCTGATGGCGTGCTCTCTCTCTCTCCCCCTCTTTCTCTCTCTCTCTCCCCTTCACTTCCCTGCCTAAGCTCCTTAGCAGACTCTGCCTAAACGAGGCCTCATCTCACTCAACCCCACAGCTCACTTGTTCGTGTACTTGGTCTGTAATACTCCAGGAACACAGGTCTGCCTCATTCAGGACGCCCTCCCTGATTCCCCTAGCCTGGGCTGGCTAAAGCTTGTTGAGATTCCCTGAGTGTCTAGACGACACTGCTGAGTGGTGGTAACCTCTGTTCCATTTCTACACTGTACCCTCCTTGAGAACAGTGGCCTGAGCCTTCCTTGTAACCTATCGCACCTGCGTGCGGAAAGCCCTCAGTAAATGTTTGCTGAATGAAGGGATGAATAACGATGAAACAGGATGAAGCAGATGAGTGTGCAGGAAACTCACTTGTTAGACACGTTTTGAATTATCTAGGATCCTGATATATAGACTTCTGGTCTCCTTTTTGGAGAAGTATGTTTTCACAAGATTCTTTCGAATTCGATTGTGACTACATTGTTCTGAGCTTTAAACTCAGCAACAGAATGAAAAAGAAAAGCTATGAAATCTTTCCTTTGGCAAACTTAACACCCTTGCACTTGTGAGATGAGAGAGATGTCCAAATACAATCAAAGTTTCTAAAAATTTTAAAATATTAAATGTTTAGTGCTATTAATCATGCTAACAGATACAACCCAAAATGCAACTTGCTTATAAGTGGAGGCATATTGGCTATTTCGGTGGAAAAAGGTATGGACAAACTAGGTTTTAGCCACCTTTTGAAATCTTCATTATAAAGTGTGAAGCTAGAAATGGGAGATCACCAAGAACGGTTCAGTTTTGAATTTTAATATGATCAGCTCCTGAAAAGATGGTCAATGTTCATGTTAATATCCTCCACAGACATAATTTGAGCATTCTGGGTGGGAAAGAGGAACAGAGTGTGGAAAAACAAAAGTATTTGGTGTGATATAACCTGATCAAAATATTAGCCTGAAAGGGAGGCTACAAAGTCCTTTATCGTACTTGGGGGAAAAAATTTCCCCTCTCCCTTCAGAAGAACATGGTGTTTAGTGTCAGTTTAAAAAGGCACGCTCTCCCTTTCAACATACATCGGAGGCCTCACTCTTGCAAAAAGGTAAGATAATGTGCTCTCTAAGTAAGAAGTCAAGTACCCACTGCCTTTTGAAACTGCCTGATGAGAATTAACGGCCTTTGCCATCCTCTTTTAAACAACTTTGGCCAGGTTTTCTATAAGCACCTCGTTTATCTTGAGACTCTTTCATCTATTATCTGACTGTAAGCGTGTTCATAGTTCATCAGCTGAATTCACTCTGACAGCGAAGTCTTATGACGAGTAGCCAACAGCCTAATGTCAGGTCTGTGAATATCTCTGGAATTAAGGTGATGGGAAAAGGGTAACCTTCTGCTGCTCCTCAGGCGTTTGCTGAACCACAAAAATAGAGCCTTAAATCATCCTCCATTTGCCAAAGCAGGTCCTCTTTGCTAATATTAGAACAGAGTGCAGCTGGCTTCCTGCTTACATCAAACACACCACGTGAGGCCACCTCTGCATTCATCCTTGGACGTGGTTATAGATGTGAATCATGGCATTTCCAGTTGTGTAGATGAATGTTACCATCCAAATGGTTTTTACTTGACCTCTAACAAGTCCATTCCTAGATATTTTTGACAATAACAAGGGGAAAAAAAAATCATCCTCCTCTATAGTTTAGCCACCTGGGCCCCAGAGGTTTATAATTGTTACTTCTTCCTGAAGAACTGGAAATGGGTTTTGTGATGAAAACAAAAATACCTGTGCTGCAAACATAAAACTTCTCTTTAAACAGCTCCAGCTTGGTTTACGATAATCTGAAAGTACGTGCTGCTTGAACGAAAGACTTCTGTTTACAATAACTTTTAAGAATTATATTTCCAAACAAGTTCAAGGCTGGCTGTACACATTTATAAATATTTTGAGTAACTGAAGTAGACTTTTGAGAAACCTTGCCACCACAGAATTCAATGTTTACACATTCTGTGGATAGAACAGGAGCTTCCTGAAATTAGCATTTTTACTAAATTGGCAGGGAAGTGCCTGTTGTTCTAAATCCGTCATTAACCAACCAGCATGGCCCATATCTGCCCAGCTGATGAGTAAATCAGCTCATTGGAAGGTGTTTAGCTTCGCTAATCACGTGATGATTATTCAGAAACATGCAAAACAGAACTTTTCACTCCCCAAGGCAAAACTATGCTGTAAACAATGGCTTTCAATTGCTCAACACTTAGTCAACACTTCTGCTCCAATCCTGAGACTGTTACTTCCCTTAAGATGGAAGGAACCAGGGTGGACATACCCCAAGTCCTACTAATAAAAGAGCAGTTGGTATTTTACGGATAAGTTTGTTTCGATCTTCAAAGTCCTTTGGCCAGACCAATAGCCAGGTGCCTTAGGAGTTGGGATGAACCAAGCATCTGTGTGTTACAGCCTCCCCACACTTAATGTGCTTCCATTTGCTCCACTTGTCAGTCACTTGAAAAAGAACGTACTCAAATTTCCATGGATAGAAACAAGGATAAAGGCTACCCTTTGTTTAACTGTCACTCCTTTATTCTTGAGAAATTGTATCATCTACAGAAGCAGGTGCCTATCTTTTGCGTGGAGCAGATGATCCAGAAGAAAAAGTTGTTGCTAGGTGTCTTTCAGGGTAAGAATTTCTTGAAGTTATGTTTTCCCCTTAGGAGTTAAGAGTGAAAAGCAAGAAGCACTATAAACGTATTAATAACAGTAATGGTTCTTCAGATGTACCCTAGCAGAAAGAAAATAGCTCCTTGGAATATTGTGATTAGCAAATTGGGGCTTTGGGGATTGTTGTTATTTTCAGTCTTTGAAAAGAAGAATCTGCCAGACTCTGTAATATAATTTTAAAATAAGAACCCCTGAAGCCCTTTATCCACCCTTCTACCACACACAGATATAGAAACTTCTACAAACTACCAAAAGACCCTAAGCGCCCACCGCGATGGAGTTTACACGGGCTCAGCCCTCAGCCCTCTGTTCCCATTTCCCTTGCAGGAGCTTCCACTCGGAGCACTTTTCTAGCATCTGCACCTGAGCCAATTCCAATCTCCCGAGTCTTTCTACTTAGATAACTACAAAAAATCAAACGGACTTACCTAAAAGCAAACTCATTCATGCATACATCTCTCTTGCCTCATCTTCACTTCCCTCCCCCCCCCCTCAAAAATACCCCTGATGTGTCTTCCCCGCTACCCCCCACTACGGCTTTCCTGACTTGTCAACGGTATGGACAATCTCCCAGTCACCCAGATTATGGTCTTGGGTTGTATGAGATGACTCCTTCTGCTTCATTCATTCCCTGCACCTATCATTTCACAAGTCCTGTTAATGTTTCACGAAAATGTCTCTCAAATCCAAGCTTCCTTGTCCTTCCCATCTCCACCATCCTAGGAGAGCACCTGTTGTCCATAGCCAGGCTACAACGATAGCTGCCAGGAGACTCCCCTCATCACAAGCTCTCCTGTGCTCCAAATCTTCAGAGGTTGTCGATACCACTGACAAGGTTAGGAAAGCCACAGGATGAAGACACATCAAGGGTGTTTTTGATGGAGAGGAGGCAAGGGAGATGTATGTATAAATGAGTTTGCTTCTAATATGTCACTTTGATTTTTGGCAAGTACCCAAGTGGAAAGACTTGGTAGTCAGTTGGAGATTTGGAAATGGCTTAGGTGTAGACGCAGGCAAAACACATTCTAAAAATCTATTGATATTATCAACACATTGCTACTTAATCATAAGCTTTCAATGGCTGCAGACATCCTTGCAGATCAAACTACTTTCGCAAAACTACTTTCACAAAACTGGTAATAAAGATTTTTGATAAACTGATAGTAGCATGAATGTTTTCAAGAATTTAAGTGAATGTAAGACATTTTCTTATTTTATACTTTTATCTTCATCATGGCACATCATTTGCTTTAATAAATATTTGCTTGGCTAACTTCAATTAGATATGAATAATTGTGGTTGAGAAGATGCATGGGGAAAAGAAAACAAATCTCGGCTCCTTGGATATGATATAACTTAGGCAGAAAACCAATAGAACTCACTTTACAGAGGCATTATATCTTTAGCTCCCTGATATTGTCAAAAAAAAAAAAAAGCCCCTGTAGCTACCGTCAGACAAGAGTTAAGAGTCTTTAAACATACTTTGCAGGAAACAGTCACTCCACTTTCATTCCCCCATCTCTTAAGCCAGTGACCTCCCTTGATCTCTGAGATGACAGTTTGCCAAGTTCCATGAAGACGGCATTCACAAATGACCCCATTAGATTTCCTAAAGACCTTAATTGCCCAATTCCTTTCACCCAGGTTTCTGAGGTTCAAGGAATGCTATCCTTCAGTTACTCTCTTGCATAGGTTCTAGCTATTGTTACCTTAATCCTTTCTGAATCCCTGAGAATGCAAAGAACTGAAGCAGACTTTGATTCTCCTACTGAATTACAAGATACTTTACATACTTCTGTCACAAAGTCATTCCCCTGTGTTTACTGTTCAACAATGACATTCACTTTCATGTCTAAACATAGGAGGGAAGGACCATGGCAATAAATATAATCTTAAAGATTCAAAAGCTGAGCCCCTTCAAAGGAACATGTTAAAATACCTAAGAAAATTAATCACTTCCTGCTGTCCTAACCTCACAGTGCAGCCTTATCTGAACAAACACTACAGGCTGAGGGCCAAGGATCCACTTTGCATCTGTTTTGGAAAATATTATCTGGGCTTTTTCTTACAAATCAAATCAACTTATACATATTGATTACTCACTATTTACACGGCACTCTACCCAGGTGAGTCTATTTGAAAACAAAGTAATGTAAGCTTGTGCTTTTCTTTCAGGGTTTGTGATTGCCTTGAAGAAAAGTATTGTGGTACATATACGAAGATTTATTTACTTGAAACCAGAATGAATATATGATGTGGATGGGAGCAATAAAATAAACAAAAACATTTTGATAAGTGAACCAAAAAAAAAGAAACTCTTCTATATTTAATTAAATTATTCCAGAATCATAATGCTTTAATTCCCTTGTCCAAAATTCTTAACAACATTCTATTGACACTCTTTGACTATAACAGTTTCTCAATTCCATGAAACTTTGTTGTACCAAGTGGAACATCTGTGAGTGCTAATGTTTCCTTTACTTCCAATGCAATTTGTTTCCAGTGACAAATAAAAGAGTATGAAGGGCCATGGGGTTATTTTATACACCAGTCTCAACCAACACTCTCCACACACACAGCACACAGGCACACACACACACACACACACACACTCAAAGGATTCAGAGGCCGAAGGTTAAACACTCCTCTGTTATGGGAAAAACAGGATAAATGGAGGAGGTTTTACTTACAGGATGCAGCAGAGGAAAATAATCACCCTATAGACAAGCTAACAGCTTCCAGCACCTCCAAAAGACTATGACATCATTAGATAATAATAACTACGCAGCTAAATCACTCAAGTGACCCATGAAATAAATCATACATTTCTTCAGTCAAAACTTAGTCATTTAAACTGTATTCTATCACTTGAAGAGAAATTGCGCTAAAAAAATCTCCAAAGACACACATCAACTCTAAAATTCTATGAATTCACAAGATTTGCCCTGGAGGGGAGAGGGGTAAACATAAATAAAACTGAAACAGCCTCTGTTGAGGAATAGGATAATTACATTATTTCATGATTAATACAGCACACTTCAAAATTAACATGACATGCACTTTTTTGCATGTATGTTTTATTTCAGTAAAAATGTCCAAAATATATTATAGCAAGCTGATTATCTGTCTAGGACTTCTACTACTAGGGACCAATAGGAAACAATACTGTCAAGAGGAAACAATAGAAAATGTGGTTCACAGACTAAAAGGGGTGAGCCAGAAAATAAAGAGGTGTCTCATCAAGGAAAAAAGATCAAATGAACTTAGTAAGGGAAAGAGAGTAAAGTGTCGCCTCTTCACTCTCCATAGGGATTGGGTCTGCAATGTGACCCTGGGATGAAATCAAGGAAAGCCCAGCACGCAGCTCAGGATCTGCCAGACTCTGTGAAACAGGCTGTGGATCCCAGAAAGGCACAAAGTGCTGAATTGCAATCCCACTGAATCAGCATTTCAGGTTCCTGCATGTTTGGCAGTAAGAAGCAAAAGAGGTGAAATCCAAGTCAGAAGACACTCCACATCTCCAGCAAATATGGATACAAGGAAGGGCATTCCAAGTCTGGGAAGCTTGGGGAAGGAAGGGCTGGTCATCTTCATATTTCAGCTAGCAATGTTCTTATTTATTTTCTGCTTTTAAAACTTCTTAACATACTGTTTCCAAGAGTTCTTGCAAGATATGGTTAGAGAAGAATAAAATTTGGCCCCATTCTGGGACTTCCCTGGTGGCACAGTGATTAAGAATCTGCCTGCCAATGCAGGGGACACGAGTTCCAGCCCTGGTCCAGGAAGATCCCACATGCCACGAAGCAACTAAGCCTGCGCACCACAACTACTGAGCCTGCGCTCTAGAGCCCGCAAGCTACAACTACTGAGCCCGCATGCCACAACTACTGAAGCCCGTGTGCCTAGAGCCCGTGCTTCACAACAAGAGAAGCCACCGCAATGAGAAACTTGCGCACCACAACGAAGAGTAGCCCCCGCTCGCCACAACTAGAGAAAGCCCACATGCAGCAACGAAGACCCAACACAGCCATAAATAAATAAATAAATAAATTTATTTTTTTAAAAAAAAGTGGCCCCATTCAGTTTGATTAATATTCTCAGATTCACCAGAGACCAAAGTGAGAGAATATTCATATGCGTCATTCTCTGAACCCCCTCAAGTAATACTGTTGTGGTGGGCAAGAGGTTGCCAACAGCTCTTCCCCTTTCTTTTATACATGAATCCTTTCCTGCTTCTGGGAAATCCAATTAAAAGCTCACTTCTAGGGCTCCCTAAACCATAGAAATTTCTCCCTTGTCTGGGATGTCCAGGGCTCCACAGTTACAGTCCTTAGTACTCGAAATCTGTATATTTGCATAGTTTGTGCCAGGATAGTCTATGAGCCTTACCCACAGTTCATATCATCGAACTTGATTTTCTCCAGTCAGTCTGAAAATTCCTTAAGGTCCAAATGGCAGGTAAAGTAAAAGAAGAGTGTTCCTTTTTTGATCATTTCAGTATGTTTGAAATCTTAGATATCAAGCTACTTGGAAGATGAAATGAGATGAAGACAAGAATGTTATACATTTTTTTTTAAGTATTTACTATCCTCATAAGAGACAACATAGCATCATGGTTAAAATTGTGGATTCTGGAACTGGGCTGCCTGAGTTTAAATCCCAGCTCCACCACTTAGTAGCAATATGACCTTGGGCCAGTTACTCAACCTCTCTGTGTCTCAGTTTAAATGAGTTAATCAGTTTAAATAAGCTGATCTAGGTAAGAAACTTATAACAGTGCCTTGCTTATGGTAAATGCTAAATAAGTACTAATTAATTAAAGTCAGATGCTAGCTTCCTTTCTAATATAAATTCTAAACTTAATAACTATGATTAAATATACCACGTCAGAGCCCCAGCTGTCACCTCAATGTTCTTCTGGTATTAGAGCAGGGATTCACAAGTCAAACCCAGCCCCTGGCTTGCTTTTTTACAGCTCACAGCTAAGAATGATTTTTTAAGGGATTGGGTTTGTTTGTTTGTTTTAATTTAGTTAGTTATTTTTGGCTGTGTTGGATCTTCATTGCTGTGCATGGGCTTTCTCTAGTTGCAGCGAGCAGGGGCTACTCTTCATTGCAGTGGGCAGACTTCTCATTGTGGTGGCTTCTCTTGTGGTGGAGCACGGGCTCTAGGCACATGGGCTTCAGTAGTTGTGGCACGCGGGCTCAGTAGTTGTGGCTCACGGGCTTAGTTGCTCCGCGGCATGTGGGATCTTCCAGGACCAGGCCTCGAACCCGTGTCCCTGCATTGGCAGGAGGATTTTTAACCACTGCGCCACCAGGGAAGTCCCTAAGGGGTTGTTTTAAAAGAGAAAAGGAGGAGGAGGAGAAAGAGCAGGAAGAGAATATGCGACAGACACTAAACATGCTGTGCAAAGTCTGGAATATTTACTATCTGGCCCTTTACAGAAAAAGTTTGCCAGCCCTCATATTGGAGTATAAAAATGTCATTACAGTCTGAGAACAACGTAGTTTTCTAGAATATTTTTCATATTTTCAAAGCCCGTTGATGCTTTAAGTACCATAACTTTTTAGTAATTGGTGAAAAGAAATGTCAGGGCTTGGTGACGGGAAGCTTTTAGGCAACCTCACAAATGGCAGCTTTGCCATTTCTGCTGCTTCGTTGTCTTTAAGGAGGAGCGGCCCTTTGCACATCTTCAGCTCACACCTAGAAGCTCCCTCCAGAACTGACTGCACTGAGACATGCCCACCAAAGGGCAAGTGCACACACAAACCCTCTCCTCCCCAAAATGGGCAGGGTAACCAGATCCAGCAAATAAAGATGCCAAGTTACCTTTGAATTTTAAATAAACAATGAATTTTTAGTATAAGCATGCCCTGTGCATACTTATTTGGGACATACTTAACACTAAAACGTTACTCACTGTTTACCTGAAATCAGATTTAACCAGGGCATTTTATGTATACTTATCGATCAACCTTATAATGGGGCATCCGTAAAAAATGATGGAGGAAATTGTGCACTATACTCAAAGAATTTTTAGAGTAGTAAGAGATTCTTTTTTTTTTCTTGTTTACATTAGTAACAAAAGTTTACATTCAGTGAGAGTTTTCTATGTTCCAGGAACTGTTCTAAGCACTTTATGTGTAATAATCTCATTCACTCATTACAGGCACACACAAAAATGGTAAATCAGAGTTAACTTTTTCTTCATTTCACATATGAGAAAACTCAGGAAAAGAAAGGTTAGGTTATTTATGCAAGGTCACACAGTAAGTGATGTTGAAGGGATAAGCAGAGGACCTAATTCTCTTACTCTCGTCTAATCAGCAGCTAGTTAAGAATTCCACTTGAATACAAACACACAAAATACTAGAGAAGTAAATCCACTTTTGTTAGCTTTGGATCCTGGAATTGGACACAAAGACACTGGCCTGCCAGCTCGGCCAAGACCAGGGTCTCTCAATCTCGGCACTACTGACATTCGGGGCTGAATCCTTGACGTCTACCAGTGAACTGCCAGCAGCCCCTCCCTCCCAGTCATGACAATCAGAATGTTTCCAAACATTGCCAATCCTCTGGGCAGAGCATTGCCAGATTTTTCAAAGGAAATTATAGGACGTGAAGTCGAATTTGAGCTTCAGAGAAGCAATGACTAATTTTTCAGTATAAATGTATCCTATGCAATATTGGGAACATACATATACTCAAAATGATCTGTTGTTGACCTAAATGCTGATTTAACTGTGCATCCTGTATTTTGTCTGGCAGCCCTACTTGGAGGACAAGATCGCCCCCCGTTGAGAACATGAATTTGAGCTCTGCTAAGGAAGCAGGTAGGAGGGACAAAGTTTCTCACCCTCCTCTGCGTTGAACCCCCATATAATGCTCCAACCAGGCAGCTAGAGAGAAAAGGAGAGGACTCCTATGGCAGCCAGCCGAGGAAGTGTCAGAATCAGCCTGGCTCGTCTCCCCTCCCGCCATGCACACTCCCTCTTCAGCACAGGCCACGTATTGCCCAGCCTGTTCCAAGCTTTTGGAAGTCTTCTTTCAAGGACATGAAAACCCCCTTGGACTTTCTTCTCGGTGCTAGTGAGCATGGGCCTCCTGATTCCTCACTCTCTACTTAATTTACCTTATATTGTAGGGTTTTTTCTTAGAATAAGAATTCTGACTCTCTCTTCTCCTGACTCCCATGTCTTTGGGTGCTGCCATTTCTCCCCTACTTCCTGGGATCATTTGACCAGTCTTGTCTCTGGGTCCCTGTGTTTGGTGCCCAAGCCCTGACCCCTTTGCTGTAACCAGGACTGGGGTGCAGCAGGTCAGGGGTGAACCCCAGGCATAGCTCTCCCTCTCCAACACCTGCTCCTGGACTGGCCTAGTTGAGGAAATGGATTTGGGTCTCATTCTCCTTCCAAATTCCGACCAGTGTCTGGTACACTAGACCTTCTGCCTAGGCCCAGAGTTCAGCCACAGCTTCCTGTCTGAGACGTGGGCCCTTATACTCTGCCTGGTGATGGTCAGGTACAGGAGCATGTTATCCCTCCCCCAGCCCCATCCTGCCCCAACATGCTGACATGGGAGCAGCCGAGTGTGTGCAAGTCACTCGGAACCACAAGAGATGCCTGAGTACCTCCAGGACCCTCCACTGCCACCTACGTGCCAGGCTGCTTTTCTAGTCCAGAGAGACCAGGGAATGAGTTGGCACACATGCGGGAGTAGGGGTCTGCTGCAGATAAAGAGATGGGGAAATTCCACCTCTTTCCTGTGAGTTACTCATAAAGGGACCAAAGCCCAGAAAAAAGGGAAAAAAGTATTGACATATTGGAGGGAAGGGAAGGAGGGAGCGAGAGAGGAAGGGAGAGCCTGACTGCCACTTCCTTGGACTAGTTACTAAACTAACCTGAGCCTCCATCCATTTACGGAGAAATACAACAATAATATATACCATAAAGAGTTATTGTGAGAATCACGTAGATTAACATATGCTACTCCTGGGTTATAAAGAGTGCTCAGTAAATATGAGATCCATCTCCCTCCTTGCTTTCCCTATTCTTCCTGAAACACAACAAAGATTATCATGACCTTCAAGAGGGGGCAGAGATTTTTCCTTCCACCTACCCCTCACGGCACCCCACTCTCCCAGCCTCTCCCCTTCTCTGCCCCCACTAGTCTCATTTTGTCATGTCATTCCTTTTGCCTGTGTGAGGCAGTCTACATTTTATAACAATTCAAATTCCATTAACTGGATTTTAAAGAGACCTGGAAAATCACTGCTCTGTTAAATTATACATGCAAAAATGAGAACACAACAAACTTCGTGCCTCAGAGCAAAAGTTCATACTTCTCATGTGTGAGGAAGCCATTTGTCCTTGGCCCCAACCCAGCGCTCCCTCTAAGCGCCCATATTCAGCCTTACCCAACCATTTAGATTCACTAGGGAACTATGGTCGCCTTCCTTCCGAGGCACAGCTATTGGTGACCTCTGGAGGTAAATACCAAATGTGACAGAGCAGTGTTCTGACCCAGCAAGTTCTGCTTGAGTGGTTGGGCAAAAGTTGTAACTGCAGTGGTCTCAGCCACCCCTCACCACCTTAATGAACACACCTGCTCTGGAGATCCTGAGGAAATGATGCTCTCATCACTCCATTATTAATGTCCATCTTGCCAAAAGGAATTTGCCAAGCTATTAAAGGGACATGATTCGCAGCTCCTTGTCACTATGCAATTCCTTTGGGACTAAGAATTGAGTGAATCAGAGGGTTATCACACCTGGCATTACTGAGATATGTCAGGGTATAAAAATTCAACTCCCCACTGACTTCTGTCATGGAGAAAATGAAAAATCAATGTTGAAGTGTTTGTTTTCTAGCCCATAACCCCATCGTCTTTCCTATAGTTCAGTTCACTTAGCTAGTTTCAGCAACACCATTGCAGTGGATGACGTCACTGTACACTTAGAGTATTTCCCAATTGCTTTTCTTTTTTCTTTTGTTTGTTCTTTTTTTGTTTGTTTGTTTGTTTTTGCGGTACGCGGGCCTCTCACTGTTGTGGCCCCTCCCGTTGTGGAGCACAGGCTCCGGACGCGCAGGCTCAGCGGCCATGGCTCACGGTCCCAGCCGCTCCGCGGCATGTGGGATCTTCCCAGACCGGGACACGAACCCGTGTCCCCTGCATCGGCAGGCGGACTCTCAACCCCTGCGCCACCAGGGAAGCCCTTATTTTTTCTTAATGCTCAGATTCTAGGGTACTGTTTATCCCGGTAAGCCATGCTACCTTGTCCTATAACTTTCAAGAACTATCTTCAAAAAAAAAAAAAAAACAACTAAATTGATTTTAATAACATTATGATGATAATCTTCAGAGCATTATAATGAGTGAGGACTTCTCATTTATTTTTTTTTCCACTGCGAGTGCTGACTAGCTTCATAAACCACCCCCAGATTGATAAGTATCATGTCCTTTTTAGTTAGAAAAGGAAAGCACAGAGAATACAGCCTCCCACAAATCATTCATCTTTTAACCAATGATTCTCCAGTTCTTTGAAGGGTAAATGACCTTTGCTTCCTTCTGAATGGCATTTGTAAAATGAGGGAGACATCCAATTGCCTAATCACTCTTTACAGCTTTTTCAGCTTCTATGAGCCTTTCTAATGGGTCTCCATCCATTTCCTCTTCGCCCCCGGCTGTAAGGACTCTTTTCTGTAGATTTCTTCCTTCCTCTTTCACCATTTCTTTCCCAAACCTCCTGCGAGTCCCTTTCCCCCTCTTTTCCTTCTTTCCTTCAGCGAGGCTCAGGTTGGGGCCGTGGGCTTTCTTCCTGCCCAGCACACTCTTGGAAGTTCCCGTCAGATGGCTTTAATTACCACCTGAATGCAGATGACTCCCAAATCTCCAGCCCCAGCCTTGACCTCTCACCCTTTCTTCAGTGCCATATTTCTTTCTGTCTGCAGAATATCTCTACTTGGGTGTCCCACCACCTCCTAAAACTAAACATGTCAGAAACGGAACTCATTATCTCTCCACAGCCCACTTCGTTCTCTCCCTGCTTCTCCAGGGCTGTCAATAGCACCCTCCCCTCAGGCTCCAACCCCTGGGGATCCCAGATGGGCACAGGGCAGTCCGTCACCCCCATGCTTCAGAAAGGCAGATCTCAGCCCCTACATTCCAGCACAGCTGAACACTGTGCTCTGTGCACTGTGTTGAAAGAACACTGTGATCTCAATTGATTTTGCTTCAGGTTTCTTTTTAATTCTACTGTCTTATTAACCCAACTGTTGACAACTATTTAAGATCCCTGCCGCATTCCATTCCTTAATACATCTTGAAATCCTGGGACCCTCTGAATTGAGCAGCAACTCAGTTACCTCCTTCTGATTCATGACTCTAAATTATAGAATATATGAGACTGCATATTTTAAAACCTTTCTATTTCCTAACATAATTAACAGCTGTAGTTACCAATTAAATAGTAAACTAATTAGTAATTAGCCTGGGAGATTGATGAAATGGAAGTTTTAAGTGATTGTTTCTATTCTAAATTCCTATTCTCTGTACCAAAAAATCACCACCACCCTGTCCCTGGGGCTTGGTTACATATTATCTGTAGCACTCCCACCTCCCCTCAACCACGAGACACTAATTGTACTGCCATGACAGATGCTGCCTTAGAAATCACCAGGCACTCGGACTTCACTGGTGGCGCAGTGGTTAAGAATCCGCCTGCCAATGCAGGTGACACGGGTTCGAGCCCTGGTCCGTGAAGATCCCACGTGCCGCGGAGCAACTAAGCCTGTGCACCACAACTACTGAGCCTGCACTCTAGAGAGCCCACGAGCCACAATTACTGAGACCGTGTGCCACAACTACCGAAGCCCCCGCACCTAGAGCCCGTGCTCCGCAACGAGAAGCCACCGCAATGAGAAGCCCATGCACCGCAACGATGAGTAGCTTGCCACAACTAGAGAAAGCCTGCATGCAGCAACGAAGACCCAACACAGCCAAAAATAATAAATAAGTAAAATAAATTTAAAAAAAAAGAAATCACAAGACACTCTGCTAAGATATTTATTCACATGCAACCACTCTAGAAGTAAGCATATAAATTGGTTTATGTGGGAAATAACTCAACTCAAACTGGCTTAACAAATAAGGAAGACTTATTGCTCATATAACTGAAAATTCCAGTGGTAGCATGGGCTTCAGGCATGGCTTGATCAGTGCTCTGGATCCATTTCTCTGCAGTTCCCTCATCTCTGTCCTCCTCCACATGTTGGATCTGTCATCAGGTTCATTCCCTTCACAATCACAAAAAATTGTCAGCAATCATCAGGCCTCCATGCTTCCTCATTCACATTCAAGGAGGTGGGCATTATCCCAGAACCAATGAACAAAAGCAGCTCTTTATACTGAGCTTCACACTGAGGCCTGACTTACTTGAACTACATCCCTGACACCATCATTGGGACAAGGAGTAGGAATACAATAATAGTCTAATATTAAGGTCCACTCCTGAAGTAGGGGGAGGGAGGGTCAGTTTCACTAAAAGCACACCTTACACAAAGGAGGAACAACTAAAAAGTCATGGTCTCTATTGTTTACATGAGAAAACTGACCATCACAAAGCCAAGGAGTGATAAAACCTGGGTTAAAATTTGGGTCTTTCTGACTTCAGAGTTTGCTTTTAACCCCTAAGCAGTAGTTCCTCCCTATAAACAGCTAGGTTCCTCAAAAATAGGAAGGTTTCCCTGGTGGCGCAGGGGTTGAGAGTCCGCCTGCGGATGCAGGGGACACGAGTTCGTGCCCCGGTCCGGGAAGATCCGACATGCTGTGGAGCGACTGGGCCCGTGAGCCATGGCCACTGAGCCTGCGCGTCCGGAGCCTGTGCTCCGCAACGGGAGAGGCCACAACAGTGAGAGGCCCGCGTACCACCCCCCCCAAAAAATAATAAATAGGAGGTGAGAATTCAGAATGTATATCTCTTAGTTCTTTGTAGCTAACACGAGAAGGTCATTATTTGCTCCCATTCATTCATTTTTTTACACCTAACATTTGCACCACACTCAGTTTATCTTATTCTTTTACAAGGACTTGTCTTTCAAGGGGAAAATGGTGTCACTAATATTTCAACCAAACATTTTCTATTTGGAGTAATTATGCTTAACCACATGAGATTATAAAGTCCTCAAGACTTGACCAATGGCTGATATATATTCCAGGTCACTATACGCTTGACAAGTCACTGGTACATAATGTCAGTGACAATGTCTTTCTCCTGTGGCACTAAATGGTATCTGCCTTATGTAGGACAATCATTATTGCTCACTGACAAGTTTCCATTACAGAGCCATTCAGAACATAAAGACTTCTGGACACAAGTGATAGCAGTGTTGAGAGGTGACAAAGCTTGCCTTTCATGCCTCCCATTTCCATGCCCTTTTCTCCTTTGAATATTGCTATCCAGCACCCAATATGGTGTAAAAGAAAGAACTTGGACTTTGGAGAGAAATGGGGTGAATACTGGCTCTTTCTCTTCCCCAAGCAAGTTATTTAACTTCTAGGAGCACTGCTTTCGTCTTGGTAGTGGGGGGGGTGGGTGGTGGCTACGGGGAGGCCCGCGTACCGCAAAAAAAAAAAAAAATTAATGCACAGAAATCTCTTGCATTCCTATACACTAATGATGAAAAATCTGAAAGAGAAATTAAGGAAACACTCCCATTTACCATTGCAACAAAAAGAATAAAATGCCTAGGAATAGACCTACTGAGGGAGACAAAAGACCTGTACGCAGAAAACTATAAGACATTGAGGAAAGAAATTAAAGATGATACCAACAGATGGAGAGGTATACCATGTTCTTGGATGGGAAGAATCAACATTGTGAAAAATGACTCTACTACCGAAAGCAATCTAAAGATTCATTGCAATCCCTATCAAGCTACCACTGGCATTTTTCACAGAAATAGAACAAAAAATTTCACAATTTGTATGGAAATACAAAAGACCCTGAATAGCCAAAGCAATCTTGAGAACGAAAAACGGAGCTTGAGGAATCAGACTCCCTGATTTCAGACTGTATACTACAAAGCTACAGTAATCAAGACAGTATGGTACTGGCACAAAAACAGAAATATAGATCAATGGTATAGGATAGAAAGTCCAGAGATAAACCCATGAGCATGTGGTCAACTAATTTACGACAAAGGAGGCAAGAACGTACAATGGAAAAAAGACAGCCTCTTCAATAAGTGGTGCTGGGAAAACTGGACAGCTACATGTAAAAGAATGAAATTAGAACACTACCTAACACCATGCACAAAAATAAACTCAAAATGGATTAAAGACCTAAGTGTAAGGCCAGACACTATCAAACTCTTAGAGGAAAACATAGGCAGAACACTCTATGACATAAATCACAGCAAGATCCTTTTTGACCCACCTCCTAGAGAAATGGAAATAAAAACAAAAATAAACAAATGGGACCTAATGAAACTTAAAAGCTTTTTCACAGCAAAGGAAACCTTAAACAAGATGAAAAGACAACCTTCAGAATGGGAGAAAATATTTACAAATGAAGCAACTGACAAAGGATTTATCTCCAAAATTTACATGTAGCTCAATATCAAAAAAACAAGCAACTCGATCCAAAAATGGGCAGAAGACCTAAATAGACATTTCTCCGAAGAAGATATACAGATTGCCAACAAACACATGAAAGAATGCTCAACATCACTACTCATTAGAGAAATGCAAATCAAAACTACAATGAGGTATCACCTCACACCTGTCAGAATGGCCATCATCAAAAAATCTACAAACAATAAATGCTGGAGAGGGTGTGGAGAAAAGGGAACCCTCCTGCACTGTTGGTGGGAATGGAAATTGATACAACCAATAAGGAGAACAGTATGGAGGTTCCTTAAAAAACTAAAAATAGAACTACCATACGACCCAGCAATCCTACTACTGGGCATATACCCTGAGAAAACCATAATTCAAAAAGAGTCATGTACCACAACGTTCATTGCAGCTCTATTTACAATAGCCAGGACATGGAAGCAACCTAAGTGTCCATTGACAGATGAATGGATAAAGAAGATGGGGCACATATATACAATGGAATATTACTCAGCCATAAAAAGAAATGAAACTGAGTTATTTGTAGTGAGGTAGATGGACCTAGAGTCTGTCATACAGAGTGAAGTTAAGTCAGAAAGAGAAAAACAAATACCGTATGCTAACACATATATATGGAATCTAAAAAAAAAAAAAATGGTCATGAAGAACCTAGGGCCAGGACGGGAATTAAGACGCAGACATACTAGAGAATGGACTTGAGGACACAGGAAAGGAGAGGGTAAGCTGTGACGAAGTGAGAGAGTGGCATGGACTTGTAAAATAGATAGCTAGTGGGAAGCAGCCGCATAGCACAGGGAGATCAGCTCAGTGCTTTGTGACCACCTGAAGGGGTGGGATGGGGAGGGTAGGAGGGAGGGAGACGCAAGAGGGAAGAGATATGGGGATGTATGTATATGTATATGTATAGCTGATTCACTTTGTTATAAAGCAGAAACTAACACACCATTATAAAACAATTACACTCCAATAAAGATGTTAAAAAAAAAAAAAGAATCACCAGTAACCCATTGCGCAGCACCTGGGTGTTGTAGGCAGGGTGTTTCTAGTTCTCCTTTTTCTGGTTTCTCTACCACCTGGAAGAAAGGTAAGGTGTGTCATTACTTTGGCCAATGGCATGTGAATGAAGTGACTTCTGTGATTTCTGGGCAGAGCCAGTGTGCTTTACCTTTACCTTCCCTTCTTTGCTTAGAAATCATGGATGCCCCCTGATAGTAGAGGGTCTTTCAGCTTGCACGCCAAGTGAAGATGACACAGGGGAAAGTGCCCAGCCAGCCCACAATGGACACGCAGAATAGGACAGAAATAAATCTCTGCAGTGTTACATCACTGAGACACCTAAAGTTTGCTTTTTTGTTTGTTTTGTTTTGGTTTTTTTTGTTTTGTTTTTGCGTTACGCGGGCCTCTCACTGCTGTGGCCTCTCCCACTGTGGAGCACAGGCTCTGGACGCGCAGGCTCAGCGGCCATGGCTCACGGGCCCAGCTGCTCCGCGGCATGTGGGATCTTCCCGGACCGGGACACGAACCCGCGTCCCCTGCATCAGCAGGCGGACTCTCAACCACCGTGCCACCAGGGAAGCCCTAAAGGTTGCTTTTTACAGCAACAGCTCTTAATCTGTCCTAAATGATTCACTAGGGGTCAAAATAAGGGGGCGGCATTCTTCAGTCTCTCTCCTAAATATGTTTTCTGTCTTACTCAAGAGAACAGGTGAGGGACTACACCAGCTTCTGTTACTTGAAGCCCATTCCCTAGAGTTGCTGGATAAGGAATCTCTCTCTGACTGGAAACCATCCCAGTCAAGCCTGTCCCCTTCCCTAGCAAGATCCTTCCTCCTCTTTTCCCAGCCAGAACCTAGGTTCTCCTCCTGACATTACCTCCCCTTTCCTAAGAGTTCCAGTTTCTATAGAGAAAAAGCCCTCCCCACTCCGTGTTTCTGCTCCATGTACCATCCATTCCACCATGTGTCTATTATTCCCAGGAGCAAGGTAGCCCCAGGGCCATGAACCAGAGTCCCCTGGTGTCCAGACCTTTACCATCCCCAAACTTAGAATTGGAAATGCTGGTGGAAAACCCCTCAGTGGCCAACAGAGGGCAGGAAAAAAGGCAGGCACCAGGGGAGTGAGGCTGTCCACTGGAGAAGGAAAGGTTCTTTGAGGAAGTTATATTTTTAAGCAGCGAGACCACAGAGTATGGGATGCAGGACCATTAGGCAGGAACATGTATCCGTTGCTCTATAGCACCTGTATGATTCAAAGTAAATTGTACACAAACTTCTCAACTTCAAGGCCAAGACTGTTCATACTTCTATCCCCGGGAGGCCATCACAATACTTGGAACATAATAAAAACTCAATAAATGTTGATAAATGGATTTTAATTGATGGTACATTATATCAATGAAAACTGCTGGCAGATCCATTTTAGATAAAGAAGTAAAGAAAGCAAAAAGAGAGAAACATTGATTTGACTTCCATACAAGTTACAATATTTTACAAGAACTGCTTACCGCCTGTGCCTAATTACAATATAGCACAATAATGACTGTGAATGTTATTAAATATGTGTCAGATAACCTTTGCTGTGTGCTTTACTTGATGACAACGGGCTTCATAGTTTGCTGCTCATGTAAAGTGGCTGTTTCTGTAGTTTGCTCATCTGCTTCCACCTTAAAAAATTAAAGACAACATTTTTCACTGATGCTCTACTGGATTGACTTATTCAACCAGAGCTGAAGTTTGCTTATTTGAACAATAACAGAATCTCAAATCATCACCAATACATTCTTCTGGTTACAGTAGTGGACCTATAGTTTTTAGCCTGAACAGGGTATTAAAAAAGAGGCCATCCCTATTTGTTTTTTTTTGTGGTACGCGAGCCTCTTACTGTTGTGGCCTCTCCCGTTGCGGAGCACAGGCTCCGGACGCGCAGGCTCAGCGGCCATGGCTCACGGGCCCAGCCGCTCTGCGGCATGTGGGATCCTCCCAGACCGGGGCACGAACCCGCGTCCCCTGCATCGGCAGGCGGACTCTCAACCACTGCGCCACCAGGGAAGTCCATCCCTATTTGTTATGGTCGATGCCATGCTAGACTTTGCCTTAAGCCTCTTTTTACCAGTTACTTGGCAACTCCTGTTGCTCCATCCTGTCCTACATTCTCAGGGAATTCAGCCACAGTCTCTCTCTAGTTCTCCCTTGAATTTTAGCTCCATTTTATCAGATGCCTTTAAGATATCTCTAATTTCATGTCCCCATACCTGCACTCATTCTTTTCCCAACTTTCTCAGTTTTCCATGGCATCACCATTCTCTCCACCGCCGGGGTAGAAACCTTGTCTATTCTACTCTCTCTATCCTCACTCTCTGTTTCCAATCATCAATCCTGTTGCTTCCTTCCCACTTACAGTTTGTCAAACGTACCTCTTCCCCTCTATTCTCTCCATCCCCACATAATGCAGGCTAACACTGGTCCTGAATGATACAGGAACTCATGAGCTCTCCTGTTTACTCCATCTGGGGAAAGCCTGTGTCAGTCAGGGTCCAGTAAAGAGACAGAAATAATATAGTATAAAGAAATGATAACTAGATACTGAAGAACAGAGCAGCAACTTTAACGTGTCACAGACGTTAACGATTACAGGTAGCAGTGACCACTCCTAAGGCTGTAAGAAGAAACACAGAAGAGGCTGGAATTCTTAAAACTTAGAAAGAGGGCCTGCACAGAGCTGAAAAACTCAGACCTCTGAGGAGGGGTGCTGTTTGGCTGGGGCTGGCGTCCCTGAGCTGAAGAAGGGCCCTGTGAGATTAATACCCCAGACCTCTGATCAGACGGTGCTTCTTAGCTGCAGCTGGTGTTGTAGCGGGTGGCGTGTGAGAGAGGTTCTGTGAATGTTGGAAAAACTGCTCTTTAGATTCAACGGCTGCTCCTGGAACAACTGCTGCTACCAGGTTTCATAAAGAAGTGAGGCTGGCGTGATGTTCCCAGGGACAGAAAGCAAACAAGAAGCCCACAGGAAACAGGAAGGAGCAAGTCTCTCATTCTTCATCAGCATCCCCAAATGGCCAGCCTCACAGGGAGGCAGCTGGCAAAGGCCAGTCATTCATGGGGTCCCTGCCCCGGCATCACTGAAGGAAGATAGAAGGGTAGGCTTGAAGCTGAAAGACAAGAAATGGCACACGTAACGAGTGAGGGTCACTTCATTTCATCATGACTCTCATCTTCGTAATTTCTTCTGGCTCAGGTCCAAGTGCCAAACCCTAGAACTAACTGTATTTTCTGTTCCTTCTTCATGTTTCCAACCTTATACTCTACACCACACATATTCTGCTGGAATCAATTTTCTTGACTCTGACCCACCAGCCCTCAACTTTTCACCAGCGCCATTTTCAACTGCTTCTATTATCTTGCCAACTAGCCTACAGTCAAGTTCCCCCAGCAGTCAAAACTCTATCAAAGTGTGTACTTCTGAGTAGCTATTTTCATATCCATTCATAAAGTTCAAGCATGGGCCTACTCTGGGATTTCCTCTGCCGTACTGAGGGAAATCCATCTCTTCCCTTAGGAAGGAGCTCCTTTAGGGGAAGAGCAGTACTCACTAGAGCAGGGTGTAGAAGCCACTGAAGGGGAATCCATCAATATATAGAACTGAATACAGTCCTACTGAGAGCCCAGTGGAGAAACATTCATCAAGTCAGCCAGAAAGATGGCCAGAGCTTTCCTCTATCACAGCCACAAATGAGTTGGACCAAGAAACCAGGGATTCCAGTTTCTATGACTTTGCTCAAATTCCAGAAACTCCCCTACTTGGAATTTCCATTTTTTTCCCTTCTATCCACAAAAGTAAGCCCTAAATTTCCTTCAAAGTTAACTTTCAGACTTACTTCTTCATGGTACCATGTTTACCAAGAAAGCAAGCCTCTCAACTTTTGGTCGTGTGAACAAGGAAGGATTAAATTTGAAGAAAATGGTTTACATGCATCTGGTCCTCACCCAGAGCAAATCCTATACCCAGAGATACCAACATTCACTCCTTAGTCTGGCAAAATTTTTAAAAATTAGTAAAACATTATGCTACTTTAAGGAAAAGATAGTGGCATAAAAATGTTTATAACATTTATATTTACGCACAAAGTCGTGTATTTTACAAAAGATCTGGAAGGATATACATCAAACTCTTAAAGGGGTTTCTCTGGGGAGGGGAGTTTGGGGGAAAGAGAGTATAGGAGGACTTGCACTTTTCATTCTATACCTTTCTGTACTGTGTGCATTTTTTATAATACTGATGTAGATATCCATAATTTTTTAAATTTTAATGACAGACCCCAAGTTAAAAGTAATCCACTTGTGGGCATCAGGATAGACATCAGAAACAGTCTAGTGAAAATACCAGAAACTTGGTAAGTTCTTTTCAGAAGTATACTGTATTTAACTACTTGTTTACAAAAAGCGAAAAATTAAGTTCAGTAGATCAGTTTGTACAAGCAGCCAGCTGCCCTTTATCTACTGACATATATCAAAGTGTGTATTTCTGAGTAAATTTCCAAGGACACCTGCCATCCTTAAAATGTTGTTTTTGAGCTTTTCTGCAGCTAAAAATCGTGGGCGTCTATACAAGGCAGTCTGCAGTGTACACTCTGGCACACACGGTTGAACATTTGAACAGAGCAAAGATCAATGTGAAGCCCGTTATCCTTGGGTTTGGCAAAGTGTTTAAACCTGTTTGGGTTTAAGTATTCAGAATGATGAAATGTTAGGCCATCTGAGACTACTTCAGCCTTTTTTCAGGTGCAATCTCGACAGCTGTGTAAAGGATTTATGCAACTTTGGATGAATTCAAACACAGGTGTAAAAGATAAAAGGCAGTGGAACAAATGCCCTACCTATGATCATTTTTCCATGTTTGACCATCATATTTGTGCCTGTTGATTCCAGTACCCTTTCATGCAACATCTATCTTATGAGTCATCAAAAAACACCACCTTATTTTAATTTATTGCTAATAAAGAATGAAATTTTGAACAAAATTATGCCCAGTTCTTCTCTCTAAACTCAACTCTCTTATTCCCTTGTGTTTCTTGCATCTTTTCTCCACAGCCTTCAAATCGATCACTCTGCCCTCCCTCAATCTCTCTGACCTATAGATGGACTTAGCAGATCTTAAAGCAGATCTTAAAGCGTGTCTCGAAATGATACAGCAAATATTGCATTTAATCATTGGGCTATATTCTAATTGAGAGGCTTAATATTTTGCGTTCCCAGTAGAATGTAAGGTCTGGGGAGTGGCACAGAGTCTTAAGTGTTTTGTTGCTTATCACACCAAACTTAGTGCTTACCGACTGATGTCAGGTCAAAGATAATCATACCCTTAAAATCAGATTTTTAAAATTTTACACTCCATGAAAAACATGTTGTTAAAAGAATTTTTGTCTCAGTGATATGTTAAAATGAATTCAGCATGAGATGTACCATTCTTGCCCAGAGTTTGTCTGAAAGAGGGGGAACCCTACCAACACAACTAAGATCTCACCAAAGCAATAGATAAGAGTGGCCCAACAGAAGGGACAGCCATGCCTGACAGAGACGTGGGACATAAAGGAGCAGGGTCAGAACAGCAGAATAAAACTGGTAGATTCACTTTAGCTCCCAGACTTGTTTGTAAGCTCCTGTGCTACACAACAGTTTCAAAGTCTTCTAGAAATTCTTGGAAGTACTCCGGGGTCCTGCATTAAGCAAACAAACACCAGAGAAACACAGAAGAGAAACTCAGGTTATATGTTGCACCCATTTTGGGGTGCTCGAAGCACTAGACAGGATGCAGGATCCTGGATTCTAACTTAAATTACTAGCTTTGTAACTCCAGGAAAATCCCAACTCCTGCACCTCTTTTTCCTCATATGAAGTGGGAATAATAAATTCCGAATAATAAATTCCGAAGCAGTTATGAGGCTCAGATGGAATAAGAAACATGAAACTGTTTTTGCCAAGTATTGAGCACAATAGAAGGTAATACTGTTAGTGTCATTTTACTAGCTTATAGACAAAAAATATTAATAATAGGGCTTCCCTGGTGGCGCAGTGGTAGAGAGTCCGCCTGCCGATGCAGGGGACACGGGTTCGTGCCCCGGTGCGGGAAGATCCCACATGCCGCAGAGCGGCTGGGCCCGTGAGCCATGGCCGCTGAGCCTGCGCGTCCGGAGCCTGTTGCTCCACAACGGGAGAGGCCACAACAGTGAGAGGCCCGCGTTCCGCAAAAAAAAAAAAAAAAAAAAAATTAACCATAATGCATAATTTCATTTGCTCATAAAATTGTGTTTAGGATATTATTGTTGAAGAAAATTCTTAATACCTGAATAATTAAGGAAGAGTTTGGGCTATTACAGCATAAATTATTCCTTCCGAATTTATTGACTTTTAACAGTCTACTTTTTGTTGCAGGTGTAATTCTCAGCTGCAAGACTTGGACATTTCACATCTATTCATTTCTGGCAATTTGTGAAAGCAGGGAAAACTCAAATGTAACAAAACCACAAACATTATAGTAGTAGTTTTTATTTACTTTCCTAATATTTTGAAGACTCCCTATTGCAGATTTTTTTAACTCCCATATTCTAAAAAAAAAAAAAAGCAAGAAGGAATTTAAAGACTCATTATAAAAATACTCATTGTATGCAACTTTTGCACCCAGCTATCTGCCTGATGATCTCAAATTTTTGAGCTACTGATATGCAAACTTTTCAAATGTGTTGCTGGTTTCTTTTATCATCTTTGTAGATTTCCAAACAACAAGGGTTTACAATCATTGAATCCTGCTTCTCTATTGTTCCTAGAGTGGAGCTGAAAAGGACCTCACCAATACCTCCTTTTTTTTTTAAGGGAAGGAAAGAGGTACAGAGACTGTATGACTAATCCAGTAAGGTGCTGGAAGCACCAGGATCAACCAGGTCTCCTGACACGGTCCTTGATCTTTCCAGAACACCAGCCAGCTATTCTATTTGATGGTTCCAAACAAAATCCACTTTCCTTTATTTGCAGTAAATGATGGAGACTCTAAATGAGAGAAGTTACAATTGGTACCACATTGTAGGGAAATGCTGGGATGTCAAGTTGCATCCCATGCCTCCCGAAGGTTCCCTTATTACAACAGTCATTTTCTAACCCTAAGTCTTATACTTTGCTCCCACCAAGGGCCTGACCCGCTTAAAGCCACCTCCTGGAGAGGGCTTCCTAGCCATCCAAACTAAATCACCACCAATGCTGTATCGCCACCCCCTCATCTTTGTTCCCTGTCTTCACAATTGCTTCTCTGCATATGCCTGTCTTCCCCCACCAGAATGTAAGCTCCATGTGAGCAGGGACCCTGTCTGTGTTGCTCGTCAATCATTTCCCGACACATAAAATACACTCAATAAATATTTGCTGCATGAATGAATAAATTAATGAATATGCTTCTTACTTTGTATCATCACTTGCATTTCTGCCTTAGGAATTTTGTTCTAGCAGATTTTCAGCAGCATGAGTTCACCAAAAATAAGAATCTTCCTATTTGCTTTCCTATTGCCTGGGTCGGTAATATTAATAAAATATTTCATTTGGCTTTCTTCTGTATTTATATGAGAAAATACACTTCTCCTCATGGGGAAGGAAAGATTATCTTTGCCCTTTAATTGGACAAGTGTACTAATTGAATCAATATTTCCAATTTGGAGAAAACTAAAATTTGTCTAGTTCTCAAGGAGAGATTTTTTCCCCCTCCTTCCCAGCCTTAATGTATCCAGACACTCTGTTGTTCTTTGCCCACAAGTCCCTTCTCAAAATGTTCCTCTTTAAAAGCTTTCAAGAACATACCAGTGCTCTTTAGTGTAAAGGCTATTTTTAAAAGAGTGGGGGGGGGGGCGGTGGTGAGGAGAAGGAAGTTAAACAAAAGGAAAAGATGGAAACTTCTTGCCTATTTGACTTGTCCACTTAGTGCTGTTAAAACACAATGGCTTTGTCTTCCCCACTTATCACGGGATAGACACATTAAATGGCCCCTACTCTTCAGGAGAAATTAGGAGTTTCACTGCAAGAATACCCTCACCTACTTAATCGAGGGTATTAAGTACCCTTTGAAATCTATGAAAATCTGTGCAGAGCAGAGACCGCTGAAACAAATCGGCTAGATGTTACTTGTTGAATAAATTAATATATGGTGCTAGGATGCTGATTCCTAACTTTGCATGATAGTGAAACCTGAGCCAACTAAGGCAAGAAGGACAGGATGAAGTTCCACTGGCACCTTTTCTTTTGAAGCGACCCCAAACCTTCAAGCCTGCATTTCATTTGGGAAAAGCTTTTGCTAAAACCACTTCCCATATGTAACCCATCTGGAGGACTATAATCTAGTCTTGCCTGCAGCAAACCCACAATAATGATGCTTGCCTTTCATCACAGATTCCCAAGCACTAGACAAACATTAATTAATGCCCCCATGCACCTGTGAGGTAGGAAAGTATTATTATCCCTGGCTCACAGATGAGGAAATCCAGACACCAAGAGGTTAAATGGCTTGCCTGAGGCCACAGAGTGAGCTAAGAACAAGGGCAAAACTTTCCACTAACCGTCCTCCACCCTCCTTACAAAACTTTGCCATCAGCCCCCTCAGCAAAACCATTTCTAGAGGAGGTAGGCTATAGCCGACATATTTATCTTTTTCCCAGTAAGTTTAGACCCCATTCCAGATCATAAATGAACTCTGTACCCAAGAGTCTTACAAAGTAGAAACAGTAAGAGAATCTGGATTGTTCATATCTTTCAGTGCCCTTCTTAAATATCCTCTAATCATCGTGTCTGACAGAAAACAATTTGCTGCAACCGAGCTGCAGATAGCATCTACTGAGTGCCTACTACGTGCCAGGCACTGTGACTTCAGTGCTGGCTCCCACCTCCTTTCCAGAGAATGCAAGTGTGACTCTAGGAAAATAACTATTGCAAATTTGGGGTCAAGTGGAAATGAGAAACTAAGGTTGACTTCTCTCCCACCCAGAGTTTGGCAAGAGGGATACGAAAATCACCAAGAGAATCCCAAAAGTGAATGATATGATTGCTATATACCAGGACAGCCCTCCTGCAGCCCACCCAACTTTTAAACAGCCTACGAAAATTTCTCCCAACATGTACCATCCTAATTCTATGAATAACAAAGACTATTCGTCACTAATTGAATTTTGCTATGTTCCAGGCTTTATATAAAATATCACATTTAATTTTTGCCATAACTTTCAAAGAAGTTAGTATTCGTCTCCCATTTTATGAGTAAGGAAGTACTAAGGCTCAGCATGTTAGACAACTTACTAGGAAGTGCTAGAAGCAGCATTTGAAACCAGGTCTGGCCACCAAGTCCATACTCTCAACCACAGTATTTTACTACTTCTTTACTGAGGATAAATGAGGATTCTCTTAATTGATCATCTCTTCTTTTACTCTTTCTTTATTCTCTTACACCTTCTATTGGGTTGGCCAAAATGTTCGTTCGGTTTTTTCCGTAAGATGGCTCTAGTAGCAGTTAGTTGTCCTTAACTTCTTTCAAAACGATTTTGTTAGATTGTATGTGACAGCTGTCATATCAGCGTGCATTTAAAAAAAGACTTATCAAAATTGGTGAATTTTTGTGTAGCCATTTTAATATTGAAGATGGAAGGAAAAAAAGCAACATTTTTGGCATCTTATGCTTCATTATTTCAAGAAAGGTAAAAACGCAACTGAAATGCAAAAAAAGATTTGTGCAGTATATGGAGAAGGTGCTGTGACCGATGGAACGTGTCAAAAGTGGTTTGCAAAGTTTCGTGCTGGAGATCTCTCGCTGGACGATGCTCCACGGTCGGCTACCCCAATCAAATCGAGATATTAATTGAGAACAATCAACGTTATACCACGTGGAAGATAGCTGACATACTCAAAATATCCAAATCAAGCATTGAAAATCATTTGCACCAGCTTGGTTATGTTAATCGCTTTGATGTTTGGGTTCCACATAAGTTAAGCAAAAAAACCAAGACCATATTTCCGCCTGCTATTCTCTACTTAAACATAATGAAAACGTTCCGTTTTTAAAACAAATTGTGATGGGCGATGAAAAGTGGATACTGTACAATAATGTGTAATGGAAGAGATCATGGGGCAAGTGAAATGAACCACCACCAACCACACCAAAGGCCAGTCTTCATCCAAAGGTGATGTTGTGTATATGGTGGGATTGGAAGGGAGTCCTCTACTATGAGCTCCTTCTGGAAAACCAAACGATTAATTCCAACAAGTACTGCTCCCAATTAGACCAAGTGAAAGCAGCACTTGACAAAAAGTGTCCGGAATTAGTCAACAGAAAACAAATAATCTTCCATCAAGATAACACAAGACCGCACATTTCCTTGATGACCAGGCAAAACTGTTACAGCTTGGTTGGGAAGTTCTGATTCATCCTCTGTATTCATCAGACATTGCACCTTTGGATTTCCACTTATTTCAGTCTTTACAAAATTCTCTTAATGGAAAAAATTCCAATTCCCTGGAAGACTGTAAAAGGCACCAGGAACAGTTCTTTGCTCAAAAAGATAAAAAGTTTTGGGAAGACAGAATTATGAAGTTGCCTGAAAAATGGCAGAAGGTAGTGGAACAAAAGGGTGAATACATTGCTCAATAAAGTTCTTGGTGAAAATGAAAAATGTCTTTTATTTTTACTTAAAAGCCGAAGGCACTTTTTGGCCAACCCAGTATGAAGGCTTTCGAGTAGCAGCCAGGTATCCACAGCATGAGAATGAACCTAAATACCAGACTTTCCTGTGAAAATCTCTGCTCCTCACTGGCCCACTGTTAGTTTGCGACACAGCGACACTTCGAGCTTTCAGACTTTTGCTAACCAAACCCTGGAAAGACTATCTTTTGATTCTGCTACATAAAAGATTCCTGTTTGAAGTAGAGCTTCTTATTCAAGGAGCACTGGAGCCATTTTCATACTCTGGACCTCATATCTGGTTTGAGTCCCTGATATCAACCTCAAGCTTCCGTGTAATAACTGGTTCATTTCTTCATCCATTCATGTATCAGTTTAGGCTGCAAGTATCAGATTAACCAAGCCAAACTGCCCAACAATAAAAAGAATGTATTGTTTGACTAAGTGAAAGGCCAGCAGTAATGTCGGCTTCAGGTACAGTGTGATCAGGACTCTGCTCTAAGATTTCTTCTCCTCTGTTGTCAGGCTGTAGATTCCTTAATCTTCAGTTCCTTTTACTCATTCTACATCAGACTGACCTTCAACCTTCTCTAACACTTTGTGCAGATTCTTTTCCACAGTCCTCTGTGTCCCAGTTAAGAGTTCTGCCTCCACTATCCCCCACTTTCCAGGGCCCAGTGTGACAGGAATTCCTCTTCTGGGCAGGTTTTTCTCTCACCCAACTTAGGTGGATGAATTCAGATTTTTGCATGTCCTTATTTAGTTAAGCTCGATTTTCTTTAATAATCCAGGGGAGAGTGAGTTATTGTGTATCCCTAGTACTTAACAATGCGTATGACCTGATTTGTCTTCCTTCAAAACAGCAAATTGCCCTTTGCCCCTTCAGCCTTGACTTTCTTCTGTGATTTTCTAACTGAGCACCCTCCATTTCCTACTTCAGTCAAAATCTGATTTGAATTATAACACAACATAGCTCATATATTTTTTAAATACCTTTATGGGTCTATGTCAGTAACTACGTAGGCTTGGAACAAAAATGTGTGCAAGTGGGCACTTCAATGCTTTCTAATGAAAAGCATGATGATGCATTTATTTGCTCATTTGAAACAGTACAATAAGGATACCTATGCCATTTATTGAACACTTACTATGCCGCAGGAACCATACTAAGCACATTGAATTCTACCATCACACTTAAATCACATAATGACCCTATGAAGCAGGAGCTATCATTACTCTCATTTTCTAGATGAATAAACCAAGAACTTAAGTGATTGTCAAAGATCACACAGCTAGTAAGTGGTGGAGTCAGGATTTGACCCTAAGTCTGGATGGTACCAAAACTCTGAGCACACATAAGGAACAGAAAGTTTTCTAGGCGGTGGTACCTTACCTGTAGTCACAAAGGTAAGCTGCCCGGAGCTACACAGTCAATCTCAGATTGGATGGGAAAAGATATACATTAAAAGGAAAAAAAGGACAATGCAGAACTCCATTTTTTCACCTTTGGGAAATAATCAGAGCTACTCATACACTTCCCTATTACCTGTCAAGTATTAATCTCTAGAACCCAAGCAGAGAGTCAGGGAGACCCTTTCACTAAAAAACTCATGAACCAGAATTTCCACTTGCTCAGAAAATTACAGCTTCCAGTATAACACTGTATGTGTGTGTGTGTGTGTGTGTGTGTGTATATATATATATATATATATATATATATATATATATATATATGGAATAGGTGTGATCTCTTAACAAAGATCTTGGGCTTTTTTGGAATTCTAGCATTCTTTTCTAAACGTGAAAGCAGTCTTTAAAGGTAGGTTCCCTGATACACATATAAAAAGCCAAGATACCTGGTTTCCCCTCACCAGTAGTTACCCCTGCTTGTAGTGCAGAGTTAGAAAATAAGCTAATAGCCCCAGCTCTGAGGGCTGTTGATAAAGCACGTGACAGCGAAGCCACCAGCAAAGGGTGTTTGTTTTCGCTATTTACAGTTGTACAGTCGAATGCAAGGAGACTGGGAAAGGACTCCAGAATCCACAGCCATGCTCACACTGCGCCACCTGTAGGCAGAACCCGGTAATCTCCGGGAATACCTGAGATACAGGAAAGAGCGCTCGTTATTCACCAGAAACGAGGGAATAAGCCTGGAAATGAGGGGGGCCACTGAGACAATAGCACAAGGTCAAGGGTCACCCTTGTGGGGGATGGAGGAGGAATAATCTACCGCACACCACCTACGGCTTCTGAGCGCTGCTGCCAAAAGAAACAAACCTGCATCTCCACCTTCCATGTTTTAAGATCCTAAAATATTCTAGTGTGATACATTTAGGGTAAATATATTGGGGCATATTATTATTGTGGGGACGAGGGGAGATGTTTTAACCTTGCTTCAGTTCTCACTCTACATGGGAGGTAGCTTCAGTTAGCTATAACTGGCTTCACCATCCCAGTGATCATTTTCAACATTCGATTTCTTTGCTTAAAATGTAACTCAAATCCAGAAACATTGTGGATTCATTATCTGAGTATGTGTCAAACTCTGAGTCAGAGCTGTCCTATTCAATTCAGTAGCCACAAGCCACGTGTAGCTACTCAAGTTTAAATTAAATAGAAACAAGTATAATTGAAAATTCAGCTTTTCAGTCACAAAAGCCCCATTTCAAGTGCTCAATAGCCGTGTGTGACTAGTGGCTTCCGCAGAGATAACCCAGATACGAACATTCCATCATCACGGAAAGTGATGTTGAGCAGTGCCGGTCTCTAGTGTAGATCACCAGGGTAAGAGATTCCCCGGCTAAGAGGTTAAGGCTGTGAATTACAGATATTAACTGCAAAATATACCACCTAATTGTCTGAGTTACTTTGAGTTTGTACTTTTCACAGATTCACAATGGTCCTTTAGTTCAAGTATAACTTTCTACAAGCTACATGTCACCAGAATTAAGTTCAGCTGCATGTGACAAAAACACAAATCAACAGCAGCTTAAACCCATAAAGGTCTCTATTATGTCAAAGTTCCATAAATCCAGAATCAGCAGTCCAAAGCTGATACGGTAATTCAATTAATTGACAAGGGACCCCCAACTCTGTCCCACTCCCTGTTGTATCTCGTGCAGGGAATGGACTTCAATGGCCTAAGTGGAGCCTAGAGCTTTAGTCTTTATATCTGCCTTCCAGCCAACTGGAAGGAGAAAAGGGAAGGAGATGGGTAGGTCCTCTCTTTTAAGGATATCTCCTCAAGTCAAAAACAACATTTTTGCTTGCATCCTACTGTCCAAAGTGTAAACACGTGGCCATGCCTGGCTGCAGGTGAAGCTGGGGAATGTGGTCTTTATTCTGGTGACCATAAAATTAGGGATGTTATTATCGTGGAAGGAAAAGAGAATGACTATTGGAAAGTAACCGGGAGCTTATACCACACCAAGAGTGTTGAAAAATGGTAAAATGGAGAAATAAAAAGAGATTCAAGAGAATTAATTTTCCTAAGTGCAAGCAGTATTGGTAAAATGTGGAAAATGTTTTAAAGTATTGAATAAATAAAAATCTCTGAGTTTTTGGTGATTTTTCAATGATCTAGTTCCTATCTATTTTCTTGGTGGCCAACTAAGTGCTGTGATTTAAGGAAGACCTCTCCTCTCCTCAGCTCTCCTCCACATTGCTCAGAATTCTTCATTTAACTTTCTCACATGGCTCAAAATGCCATCAACTACAGAGTTATTACTGTTAACAAGGTCTTTACAAAATGGAAACATTCCTGGGAAGGTAGAATATCGACTCATTCTCAATTTATTATGAATTAGTCAAATCCAACTTATGATTTCCAAAGATAGAGGAATTTGGAATTGGAAGTTGGCATTTTGTGGGGAGTAGGGAGAACGAGGAAGAAGAAATGTTTTGACTTTTGGCTTGGGAAAACATGAGAAAAAAAGCATTCTGGGTGTTTCATAGAGTGGTTGAGGGTAGCTAAAAAGCAGAATCAGATCATTGGAAACTTGGGAGGAAGAGGCAAAAGGTCGTGAGTAAAGAGCCAGGGCAAAGAGAGAATGAAGGGCACCAATAAGAAGTGAGAGCTGAGGGGGCACCAAAGATGAATTTAGTTATCTTGAAATTTTGCCTCGAGTTGAACATGAATATTACAATATTTCCGTGGTTTCTTAGCAAAATATGCGAGGATATAACCTTTTTTTTCTATTTAGAAGTTAAAAGGTATCTAGGAGGTTAGAGTGCAGAGCTCATTTAAGCTTACATTTTATTTACACTCAACAGAAGCAAAAGAAATTCTATTATCTACTATCTATTTTATCTATTATAAAACACCCCTTTCTTACTGTTTTGGAGCTGTATTAACTCAGGCACTTTTGATTTTAATGTAGCTGCCAGAGTCTACCTGAAAACAATAACAGCAACAACAAAAGCATTTAACAAGAACTTTGAGGAAGGCACTACTCGAACTGCCTAACCTCTATTATTTGATTTAATCTTCACAACATCTCTTTGAGGTAGATATTAAACTATTCATTTGACAGAGATGGAGACTTTCAGAGCATCAGAAAGGTTAAGTGACTTGTCTGATATAACACAGCTAATAGAGGCAGAGTCAGGCTCCAGACCTATAAAGCCAAGGTCCAGATTCTTTGCTCTTAATCCCAATACTTAATACTATCTCCCTACTTGGTGTTTGTCAAAAAATATCAATGATTCACATTTAGATCAAAAGTGTCACGTGAACAGGCCGTATGCTGTACTCCTTCCTCAAAAAGGCATGTGATGGACATGACCTCTGCTGGTCTCGCACGTTCGTTATGGAAATGGATTGCCACTTGGGCCCCTCCTACAACAGTCCTCAGTGTCTTTCTCCCCCTCTCGCCATCCCCACCTCACCACCTCCTGACAGCAACCTAGGTGTTTTCCGTCAATAGTGTCACCTAGTGGTCAGAAAAAGGAACTCATTTATTTAAGCTCCGTTTTCTATGCCCTATTCTATCTTCCTCTTCTAGGATCTTTTTGGCAGAACATATTCACCTCTTTTTAAGTCATCACTCACAGGCCATTAATTTCTACCTTAAATAATATTTTTCATTCCCATACATCCACCCCCCTTTAACCCCCTTTCTTCTCTTCCTCTGTCTCTCTGAAGGAAGATCTCTCCCCAAATCACCATTTATTGTACCAGCTGAAAAGTCAACCTAATTATCAGTGGATAGTGGGCTCTGGAGTGAGACAGAACTGGACCTAACATTCAGATCCATCACTTATTAATGGTGAGATCTTGAACAAATGACATAACCTCTCTAAATCTTAGATTTCAAACCTATTAAATGGAGAGGAATTGCCTACTTCAAAGAGGTGTTATAGGAAAGAGATTAATTAAAATAAACTTAAGAAAAGCACTAATGCATATCTGCACATAGTGGGTACTTAATAAATATCACTCATTCCTATGCTATCATCAGTAATGCATAAAAATAATCATGCTATTGTATGAAAAAAAAAAAGGTAAGTCATACTATTTAGGCTAAATTGGTTCTACTAAAGAACCAGTGTTGGGCTTCCCTGGTGGTGCAGTAGTTAAGAATCTGCCTGCCAATGCAGGCGACAAGAGTTCGAGCCCTGGTCTGGGAAGATCCCACATGCTGCAGAGCAACTAAGTCCGTGCGCCACAAATACTGAGTCTGCACTCTAGAGCCCGCGAGCCACAACTACTGAAGCCCCCCCCCCCGCCCCCGCGCTCTAGGGCCCGCATGCTGCAACTACTGAAGCCTGAGCACCTAGAGCCCGTGCTCCCTAACGAGAGAAGCCTCCGCAATGAGAAGCCCGCGCACCGCAACGAAGAATAGCCCCCGCTCGCCACAACGAGAGAAAGCCGGTGCGCAGCAACAAAGACTCAATGCAGCCAAAAATAAACAAATAAATTTATAAAAAACAAAACAAAAAAAGAACCAGTGTCTGTAATACCTAAATTCTTTTAAGTGAAGTCCCTTCCAAAGCTCTGTACGAACTAACTTCATAGTGAAATATGAGCTTGTGAAGTTTCTCATCTTGTACTATTCTGACATTGCTTGCAGTGTGATTAAAATAAAATAAGCTCAAATAGAAAATACCACTTTTTGAGACACAATTGACATATAACATACCAAAATCCTATAAGTAAGTTCCCATCAAAATCTGCACAAGCCTCCACCTACTTGCTGGTTCTTCTCCTTGTTATAAATGTATTTCTTCTGTGTGATGGATAAACCAAATATTGATGGGATAGCCTGAGTATGTAACCATCATTTACAAATACTATTTCTATGCAAAAAATGCATTATAAATGTTAAAGAACTATAAATTAGAAATTTCTTCAAGCTTTGCTTTTAAAATTATGAAAAATCTTTAAAGTAAATGAAAAGAGTACATTCCATTTTTTTTTCTAATGGAGGCCAGGACTCCTAAGCGGGTCTGCTCATAAAAAAGAATGAAATCTGCTTGCTGATACACTGCAGAAAACTGTTAAAATTCTACTTGCTCTAAGAAACACTGATCATCTTTAAGCATAATTTTGTCATCTCAGTTACACATGTAACACATAAAACAGATCCAGCCACAGGAGCCTGTGAAACAGCATTTGGCAATATATGTAAATTAATGGCTTGTATTATTTAACAAAATGTAATGTTTCAAAGGAAATTTAATGGAGAAAGAATAACCATTTCAATAAATGGTTGGTACTGGATTAATTGGACATCCAAATGCAAAAGAATGAAACTTGATCCCATACTTCATGCCAAATATAAAAACTAACCTAAGAGGGACTATGACCTAAATGTAAAAACTAAAACTATAAACCTCTGGAAGTAAATATAGGAGAAAATCTTGTGACCTTGGATTAGGTAATGACTTCTTAGACATGACATAAAGAGCATGGTGCACAGAAGAAACAGCTGATAAATTGAACTTTATCAAAACTGAAAACTTTTGCTCGTCAGAAGACACCATAAAGAAAATGCAAAACCAAGCCACAGACCAGTAAAAATATTTCCAAGATACACATCTAATAAAGCACATGAATCCAAAATATATGAAGCACTCTCAAAATGCAATAATAAGAAAACAAGCAAACCAATTTAAAAAATGGGCAAAAGATTCAAACACCTCCCCAAAGAAGACATACAAATGCTAAACGCACACAATCAAAGATGCTCAATATTAGTCATCAATGGCTAAAGGCAAATTAAAGCCATAAGATACCACACACAGCTATTAGACTGGCTAAAACCACCAGAACTAAACAAAAAACCTGACAATGCCAAGTGCTAACATAGATGCAGAGCAACTAGCACTTTCTTGCATTGTTGCTAGAAATGAAAAAGGATACACCCATTCTGGAAAACACTTTGGCAGCTTCTTAGAAAGTTGTACACATACTTACTATATGACCCAGGAACCCTCTCCTAGATACAAAAGAAGTGAAAACATGTTCAAACCAAAATCTGAATGCAAATGTTTATGATGGCTTTATTCATAATCACCAAAAACTGGGAACAAAACCTATCACTTAACTGGTACTTTTTTAAACTTTTATTTTACTGAAGTACAGTTGATTTACAATGTTGTGTTAATTTCTACTGTGCAGCAAAGTGATTCAGCTACATATGTGTATGTGTATACACACACACACACACACACACACACTTTTTTATGTTCTTTTCCATTATGGTTTATCACAGGATATTGAATATAGTTCCCTGAGCTATAGAGTAGGACCTTGTTGTTTATCCTTCTTATATATACTAGTTTGCATCTGCTAACCCCAAACTCCCACTTCTACCCTCCACCACTCCTCATCTCCCTTGGCAACCACATGTCTGTTCTCTATGTCTGTGAGACTTTTCTGTTTCATAGATAAGTTCATTTGTGTCATATTTTAGGTTCCACATATAAGTGATATCATATGGTATTTGTCTTTCTGACTTACTTCACTTAGTATGATAATCTCTAGGTTGCTGCAAATGGCATTCTTTCTTTCTTTTTTATGGCTGAGTAGTATTCCATTGTGTATATATACCACATCATCTTTATCCCTTCATCTGTCAATGGACGTTTAGGTTATTTAACTGGTAAATTGATGACCATATTGTATTGCAGCCAAACAATGAAACAACACTCAGCAATGAAAAGAGCAAATTACTGGTACCCACAGCCACATACGTGAGTCTTGAATGCATTGTGCTGAGTGAAAGGAGCCAGACTCAAAAGACTACATACTCCATGACATTCTGGAAAAGGGAAACTGTAGGAGAGAAAAAAGACCAGTGGTTGCCAGGATCTGGAGGTCAGGTCAGGGATGAGTTGATGAAAAAGAAGTATGATGGAACTTTTGGAACTGGTAGAAATGCGCTATATTTTGATTTTTGTTGTTGTTACAGTGCTGTATGCTTTTTCCAAAACTCATAGAACTGTGCACTAAAAAGGGTGAATTTTACTGCCTATAAATTATAGCTCAATTTAAAAAATGTAATAATGTAAGTGAGAGTGTTCAGTTTCACGTTTCCTTTCAGGAGATAGATAAAATCAAAAGTAAAATTTTCTCCATTTTACAGTTCAGATGTACAAAATAATGTGAAGGGTCATCACTATAGCTACTTTTGATATGTTACTAAATAAGGAGCGGGTCATAAAACAGCAGGGATAGTATGTTATGAGTTGCATTGGGGAAAAATGCATAGAAAAAGATTATACCCAAAATATTATCATTGGGTTATGACTGAGTGATGAGATTATAAATACGTTTTCTTCTTTTCCTTATTTCTATTTCTCTAATTCTCTTACACACAGATGAAGTAAGAAAATAAAAATCAAACAGATATATAACTGTCAAAATAAAACCAGATATAACTGTCTGGATGACAGGCTTTACAATGGTAATTAAAGGAAATTCACTGACTCACAGAGTATTAGAGTTGTTAGGAAATCTTAAAAAATCACTCGTCAACCACCTATACATTGCTTCATGAATAAATAAATAAATAAATAACATTAGCCCAGAGAAATTAAGTGCCCTGTCCCAGGTCTCAGACCACGTTAGGACCTCTAGACTAAAGGTCTCCTGGCTCCCATCTAGGGCAGCTAGCGCACCAGGGGAGAGGGAAGAAGCTACAAGGTAGAATGGAAAACAATTCTACCACTAGGTGGAATTATGTCATAGAGAACCGAAGAGCACCCTCTACTTTTCTATGTGCCAGTTGAAAGACAAGGTTATTTTTTATTAATGTTGGCTTTAACTGACTCATGTTTTTTAAACTGGAAAGAGAGAAACATTGGCTTGTTAAAAGTCACAGCAGATAATGTTTCTTTTTTGTGGGGTAGGTTTGGTAGATTATTTTTTATTATCGAATAAGCACCATGTTACTTCTGGTGTATTCCAGAAGTACTAGCACTGACAAATGATACTGCTGTGCTTGTAGCCACTCTCTAGCAATATTTGCAGTCAACAAGTTGGCTCACATAACAAGAGAAATGGCAGTGGGGAAGAAAAGGAGTTATACTACTAATCCTAAACCCTAAATGTGTCAAGAATCTTCTGGGATTTATTAGGGTCAAGAGTTGCCTTAAGGATCCATTTAAGATAATTTCAAAGATAAATGGAGGATAGATAGCCATGCCTCAGAGATTGTTCTTAAGTTGGATCAGCATAATATGGTGCTGGTCTCAAGACATTCAGCATAATTTTTTAATGAAAATAATGTTTTGGTGAAGAAGTAACATATGCCAAATGCTTTTTAAACAAGAAAATGATTCAGAAAAGTATTTAAAAGCAGAAAATAAAAATAACTCATAGTCCCATCGCACCAAGATAACTAGTTTAATTTTGGTATACTTCCTTCCAGACTTCTTTCTGTTGATGTTTGTGTGTGTATGTGTGTGTGTGTGTGTGTGTGTGAATTTACAAAAATCTACTTTAATACATAATTCTATTTTGTAAGTACACTTTTTCACTTAACAATAGAATGATAGAAATTCATTTTCATGTCAGTAAACATAGATTCACATTATTTTTAATGTTGGATAAGGCTCTGTGGGTGGCTATTTAGGTTGGTAACAGATTTTTACAAATCAAGAATATTATCTGATGAATAACTGACATTTCATTTGTTGCTTGATAATTATTTCCTTTGTAAAAATATCTGGAAGAGAAAGAGCTAGATAAAAGAATATGTACCTTTTAAAGATTTTTTGTTCATATGAAAAAATGCCCTCTAGAAAGATTGTGCTAACTTATACTACCATTAGCAATCATATGAAACTGTCAGTTTCCTTACTTCCTTGTCAAGAGTAGATATTATTATTTTTTCAATAATGTTTTTCCTTCTGAGAATGATACTATTTTTATTTGTGTTTTTAATTATTACTTAGATTGAATATTTTTCATGTATTTATTGCCCATGGGAATTTTTTCCCTTTGTAACTTGACTTTGTTCAGTCTTCTATATGGATGTTACTGTTATATGTATGAGAACTTTTTTCTACAGTAAGACACGCACAGGAATTCTGATTGACATTAGGATATCAGCAGCTACCTGAATCTCAACCTCTGCACATGTCCTCCCAAAATCATAAGATCAGAAAGGAGAACAAATAAACCACATACGACCCAGGAGACAGAATATTTCAAGTTACTTGTAAAAAGATAAATAAATTTTAAATTACAACAAAGACACTACTAGATTTCCTCCCGCCACTATTAGTCTATTGGTGCAGAAAGTAGTGGGAAGGCAGTCTTAAGATATTCCATGGGAAAGAGATAGGTGGAGGACATACATAAAACAAAGACAAATTTACTCCCAGAAAAAGTCCAGCACCTAGCTCTAACATGGTAAACACAAATCTGGAACTTGGTGAATCATAGTACCCGTTACATGGAATTCAGCAAAACTAGAGGTAGTAGTCTTGAAGAAGCACTACTTCTGAAAGAAAAAAAGATAAATAGAGAGGAAATACCCTTCTGATATGTGGAAGTGAAGGAAAAGGAGTATGTAAGAGGAGGAAAGTAATGATTCTGTACAAATAAAAGAGGATCATAAGACATGCAAACAGCTTCACTTTCCAACCACCATCATAATGAAGTACCTACTCCTTATGAAGTACCGAAAAGTTGGAGAAATCAGAGCAAATCTGTTCAAAGCCACTGTAATAAGAAAACAGAATATGCAAAGCCAAACATTTCACCTGATAAAAATACTCCTTAAACAACTACAAAGCAGAAGAAAATCATAACACAATACTCTAAATGGAACTAAATATCAAACATTTATTTGTAATTTTAGAAACCTAGTATCAGAAATCTGAAAACTGAATAGAAATGTACCCCCAAAAGGGAAGAAATGGAATGAGTTAATTGAATGTGAGGAAAAAAGTTGGGAAAAAAAAAAAACCCTCAGAAATGGAGAATAAATTACAAGGTACCCAAAAGAGAATATTTTCAAATGAAGAAAGGCAAGAAAATAAAAAAGAATAAAAATGAGATAAAGAAACAGAAAAGTAAAAATGATCAGGGAGAAAGTTGTTGAAATAGAAGACTAACAAATAAAATCTAGTGTATGTATAACTCAAGCCCCTGAAAAGGAAAAAAACAATACTTTCTTCAAATAAGAGAAGATATAAATAGATATATTGAAAGGGCCCACCAAGTACCTGGGAAAATTGATTCAAAATGGTTAATTCTGAGAAATATTGCCCTTATTTTGAAGGAGGGTAAAGACAATTAACTTTATAATTATTAGGTATGGAGGGAGTAAAAAAGAGATGGGGGGAAAAGCCTTAATGCAAAAGAGGTGGAGGAGAGTGGTAGGGGGAGGGTGGGGAGCAGGGGGTAAAGAACAGAAAAGGTAATACAAATACAAAACATAATAAGATTAGAAATAAATCCAAATATATCTGTAATCACAATACATGTAAATAGACTAAACACTCCAATTAAAAAACAAAGATGGTCAAACATCAAAAAGATTTAATGCTATGCTATTTCCATAACGTTTTTAAACTATAAATTTAATTATTAGAAATGTTAAAAAAAAGTTGGGGGCTTCCCTGGTGGCGCAGTGGTTGAGAGTCCGCCTGCCGATGCAGGGGACACGGGTTTGTGCCCTGGTCCGGGAAGATCCCACATGCCGCAGAGCGGCTGGGCCCGCGAGCCATGGCTGCTGAGCCTGCGCGTCCGGAGCCTGTGCTCCGCAACGGGAGAGGCCATAACAGTGAGAGGCCCGCGTACCGTAAAAAAAAAAAAAAAAAGTTGGGCAAGATAACTGAAGTTTTTAAAACCAATACAAAAAAATCAATTGCCTTTTCATACACCAGCAACAATCAATTAGAAAATGTAAATTTAAAAGTTTAAAAAGTTACCATGCACAAGAGCTACAAATAAAAAAATATTAAATATCAGGGACACATCTAACAAAAGATCTTCCTTTATAGATAAAACTCATTGACAGACATTAAACAATTGGACAGATAATAGACATGTCAGTGTTTGCCAAAGCTATTCATATTTTCAATGATATCCCAATCAAATTCTCAACAGTTTTTTGTGAAACTTGAAAAGCTGATTTTACAACATATATGGAAGAACAAAAGACAAAAGAAACACTAAGACATTCCTTAAGAAAAACAAAGTGGATAGTTTTATACTATTGGCTATTGACTTAATATAGAGCTATACTAATTAAGACAAAATGATGTTGGTGCAAAGGATAGCCAAGTAGACCAATGAAACATTACTAAGATAATGGAAAGTCTATTTAAACCTGACAGATCAGTGACTAAAAGATGGACTATTATTGGCCATTCATATAGGAAAAAATAAACTTGATTATTTACCCCTCAAAACCCCATAATTTATTCCAGGTGAATTAAAGTCTTACATATGATTAGCAAACTGCAAAACGTTTTATGATAATAAGGAGAAATTCTTTATGACCTCAGATTAGAGAAAGATTTCTTAAACAAAATACAAAGTGTACAAAAATGCAGAAGAAAAAATAAATTTGACTATTATGAAATTTAAAAATGTAATTCATCCAGGGGACCATAAAAAAGATGAAAAGATAAGCCACATACTGAAAGAAGATATGTGTAGCACATATAACTGACAAAAGACTAGTGTCTTGACTATATAAGGAAGTCCTACAAAGACAACTCACTGGAAAAATGTCAACTACATGAACAGGAAGAGGAAATATACATGCCCTATAACTTTAACAATGAAGAAAGGAAAATGGTAGAGACAGAAAAAATTGTCAGCCTCATTAGGAATTAGGCAAAGGCAGGTTAAAACTACAATGAAATACCACTCCACACACACCAGCCTGGCAAACATTTTTAAGTTGGCTAATACCAAACAACCCCATGGAAAAAGTTTAGCATTACCTAGTAAATGAGAACATATATATCTCCATGACTCAACAACTCCAAGAGAAATGCCTGAACATATAACCAGGGGACAAGAATGTTCACAGTAGCATTGTCTCAAATGACAAAATGTCCAACAATAGAACAAATAAATATATTGTTGCACATACAGACAATTGATTACTATAAAGTAGTGGAAAATGAAGGAACGACAGCCACTGACATCAACATAGATAATCCAAATCAATGTTCAGCAAAATAAGCAAATCTCAGAAGAATATATTCAGTATTATGTCGACTTATTTAAAGCTCATAAATGGCAAGATTGAATGATATACTTTTTAGGGAGGCATATATAGGTGATACAACCATGAAGAAAAGCAAAGGACAGTGGTTACCTCTCGGTGGAAAAAGTGGGAGATGTTCTTGGCAAGAGGCACATAATATGTTTCTAAGTTACTAGTAACATTCTATGCCTTTATCTAGGGGTTAGGTACACTACTGTTTGTTTTAAATTGTACATATACACTTTATAAACACTGTGTATATGATATATGCTGAAATTAAAAATCAGAAGGAAAATATTGTAATGGAAGCTTCATTTGGGGCTGCTTTTTCCTGGAATGTTAGCCAGATGAAATTTTTAACATTTTAAACTTGTATCTCTTGGAAATCAAAATCAAAACAGGCAGGCTCTAAGCCTCACATTTCTGACCAACTGGATGAGTGATTTTGCATGTGCTAACTGCTTTGGTTATTTAAGTGACAGATTTTCTTTATCTGCCATGAGAAACTCATTTATGAGACCAGAAGGCACAAAGCTGCATTTGACTAATAAAGTGCTCTGCATGTCTCATCTTCTCCTTTCTTGGTTATTTGCTACAGTTGCACGACTCCCGGGAGGACAACTTTCCACTAGCATCTGTGTGCACCAGCGTTAAGTATATATTACATTTTAGTGGGGGCTAATTTATATCAGACTGTAAACCAGCTGAGCCAGCTGTGTAACTCACAGATCTGTGAGCAGGCTCCTGAGTAACTCCACCAAGAAGAGAGAGAGAGCAAGAGAGAGTAATCTATTCCTACGCAATAGACGAAATGTCGGTAGATAGTGGAGAAATAGGAAGATACATACATAAACAAATGGGAGAAAGAGAGAACATTTTGATGGGGTTTTTAATGTATATTCTCATGTCAACACTAAGTATATAACAGACTAACTCCAAATCAATGTAATTTGAGTTCTCGGATCCAGCCATACCTGAAGCAGGGCTCTACCCCAGGACCATTCAGTTACAGGAGTCAAGAAAAGAGTTCCTTATTTTTCTAAGGCAATTTAAACTTGGGGAATTGGTTTCTTCAATTTAAAAAGTCCTTACCATAGTCCAGTGTCACCAAAGACCCTGGATGCAGTGGGACATGATGAAAGGTTTGTGGACTACAGCATACTAGCTTCAGAGGCTCTGTGAGAGTCACAGAAACAGCTGCATTTTGTTGCAGAGAAAATTGAAACTGGGGTGATCTGGGCCCTGAGAAATCGGTGAGGGTGTGCAGCAGACACATATATTGAATGAGGAAAGGACAGCCAGATTTAAAATCACACCTCTCAGCTCCTCAATTAGAAAATTCATTCAATATTTGCACACATAATATCTTCACAGCCAAATCAATAAAATGTGGTTTTGATATGGAACCTGTGTGGAGAATTTTCTGTTTCTCATGTATCCTCCTTTGAACCAGCCAGTGGCTCCACCCTGGAAATGAGAAACCCAAATAGAGAATGTGGGCCCTCCTCCTTCCCTCCATGTTTTCTGAAGAGAATAGAAAACAGCTCCACCTAAGGAATGAAAACTTAAAAGGCCTTGGAAACAAGAGCTCACTGAGATTGAGGAAGAGACAGAAGGGAGAGGGATTAGGTTTGGCCAAGATGTTCAATTAATGTAATCCAGATGTTGGTCTGTAATCTAGATAAGATTGTCTAGAAATCCCCATTCCATCATTTGTGGAAGGATCAATGCTGTCCCCTAAATTTCTGTGAGGTCCTGGGTTCCTCATGTTCCCAACGACACCTGCAGACTTACTTCTGGTTTTGTATAGTTTTCTTATCTTCCAATTCAGATACGTAGGGATATCAGACACTTTTCTTGACTTCCACACCAAACAAACACACAAAAGCAAAAACACTTGCAAAAGCTTTGTGAGCGTGGCAATCTGTAAACACGAAATGAACATAGTTGTTCTTTAAAGTTTTTAGTCACTCCACTGCTGGCTCCCTGATGTCTGCACCCCTCGCCCCATCTCCCCATTCAGTTCGGGTACAGAGCTGGCCATCTAGCTCTTTTGTTGCCTTGTCTACAGCTAACCCACATTTCTCAGTATTTACCCCCAAGAGTTATCAAATGTTTTCCTACACAAAACAACCAAGAGAAATTTTGGTTTCAAGTGTTAGGATAATAAAGTTTGTCACCATGATATGCAAAGAATCAAAGAGAATGGAGCTGTCCCCAGCAGAAGGCATTTTCTCTGTGTCCCCAGTCAATGGCATGTTTGCAGGAAAGGCAGAGGCTCAAAGGATGTGCAAGGCCCTCTGCTCTGGGGACACAAGTCTATAGAGAGTGCACCAGGGGACGGTTCTCTGGTCAGGAGGGCTGGAGCAGAGGCCACGCTAGACACTCAGGATACCCAAAGACAGAAAGCCCCGGCCCCTGCTTAAAGACTAAGAGTGATTATCACGTCTCCAAGACTTTGGGGAACTCTCTTCCTATGCAATCTGCAGGTTTAGGCTTGCTGATTCTAACTTCTATTCATTAAATCTCTTCTTAAAGAATCATTTGGGGCTGATGGTGGTAGGGAAAGAGGAGGGATAGCTTAAGTTTACCCCATACTTACCTATACTTTAAAAATGCATTACCTTCATTATCTCTAATGGATCTCATCTCGCCTTCAAATTCATGTGCTCAGTGATGACAAAAGAAAAAAGAAACTATATTTGTGGATTAAAGTTATCTCAGCCTCTTTTGGCCTCATTTGGTGTTTAACGGATTAGATATTCATTTCAAAGTTCAACCTCTCTAGCAGGGCTGATTATTTCTTCTCAGAATGTCTTCCTTCATTCTCCTTCTCTCAGGGTTGTGTCTCTGCAGGAGAAGTTACATAACTGTTGGGGCGAGGGGTGCTGGGAGGAAGGACCTCAGGGCTGTGGATCCTCTCCATGAAGTGGAGTGGCTCATCTTGTACCTGAAGGTGCAGCTGGTTCTTTGAGCACCAGCCTGGCACCCTTTGCTAAAGTCCTTAGTCCCAGTCTCAGGCTCCAGCTAGAAGTCTCTGCTATTTGTGATTGCCCAATCCGAGCTCTTCTGTTCTTAAGACTTTTGCATCTCACCAAAGCAGGCAAGAACATGAGCCCCCTTTCATGTCTTTTCTAGCTGCAGTGGCTGTACTAACCTGACAGCCTCAGCAAGATAATCTTCTCACTGAGTTCTAGACGGTAAGTAAGAAACAAGTTCCTTCTGATTCAGTTCAGTCCTCAACCTATCTGGAGTTTTGGTCTCTTTTTGCCTCTCCTCCCTTCCCCCCCCATCCCAACCCTGGGCTGAGGCACAGAGGAGCAAGGTAGTTCGTGCAAGACCGTTAGCTCAGGGGAAATGAGGGTCTGTTATTCAACATGTTTTTATTTAAAACCTACTATATGCCAAATACTCTTCTAGGGTCTGGGGTACAGCAGCAAACAAAACAGTGTGAGTCCCTGTTCTCTTAGAGTTTACATTCTAGTTGTAATGGAGAGTTAAGAAACCTACCTACACACAATATATACCATGGTCAGTTTGGCATGAGAACCAAGAAGAAAAAGCAAAACAGAAAAGGGTATAGAGAGTAATAGAGGTATATTTTCGTCCAGGTGACCACATATAATTAAAGTTCAGACTCCCCAGCCATTCCCCAGAGAATAGTTATAATGTAGAGAGAACCATGGATTCCTCAGATGACCCCTGGTGAGTGTGTGTGTGTGTGTGTGTGTGTGTGTGTGTGTGTGTGTGAGTGTGAGTGTGTGTGCGCGCACGCCTGCCTGTGTGTTGGGAGAGGGGTAGTATTGAGAGGCAAGAGGGTCCAGAGACCGGAGACTTAAGAAACACTTCCCAGAAATGGAGCTGGAGGAATCAGGCTCCCTGACTTCAGACTATACTACAAAGCTACAATAATCAAGACAGTATGGTACCGGCATGAAAACAGAAATATAGATCAATGGAACAGGATAGAAAGCCCAGAGATAAACCCACGCACATATGGTCACCTTATCTTTGATAAAGGAGGCAAGAATATACAGTGGAGAAAAGACAGCCTCTTCAATAAGTGGTGCTGGGTAAACTGAACAGGTCCATGTAAAAGTATGAAATTAGAACACTCCCTAACACCATACACAAAAATAAACTCAAAATGGTTTAAAGACCTAAATGTGAGGCCAGAAACTATCAAACTCTTAGAGGAAAACATAGGCAGAACACTCTATGACATAAATCACAGCAAGATCCTTTTTGACCCACCTCCTAGAGAAATGGAAATAAAAACAAAAATAAACAAATGGGACCTAATGAAACGTAAAAGCTTTTGCACAGCAAAGGAAACCATAAACAAGACCAAAAGACAACCCTCAGAATGGGAGAAAATAGTTGCAAATGAAGCAACTGACAAAGGATTAATCTCCAAAATTTACAAGCAGCTCATGAAGCTCAATAACAAAAAAACAAACAACCCAATCCAAAAATGGGCAGAAGACCTAAATAGACATTTCTCCAAAGAAGATATACAGATTGCCAACAAACACATGAAAGAATGCTCAACATCATTAATCATTAGAGAAATGCAGATCAAAACTACAATGAGGTATCACCTCACACCTGTCAGAATGGCCATCATCAAAAAATCTACAAACAGTAAATGCTGGAGAGGGTGTGGAGAAAAGGGAACCCTCTTGCACTGTTGGTGGGAATGTAAGTTGATACAACCAATAAGGAGAACAGTATGGAGGTTCCTTAAAAAACTAAAAATAGAACTACCATACGATCCAGCAATCCCACTACTGGGCATATACCCTGAGAAAACCATAATTCAAAAAGAGTCATATACCAAAATGTTCATTGCAGCTCTATTTACAAAAGCCAGGACATGGAAGCAACCTAAATGTCCATCAACAGATGAATGGATAAAGAAGATGTGGCACATATATACAATGGAATATTATTCAGACACATAAAGGAACGAAACTGAGTTATTTGTAGTGAGGTGGATGGACCTAGAGTCTGTCATACAGAGTGAAGTAAGTCAGAAAGAGAAAAACAAATACCGTATGCTAACACATATATATGGAATCTAAGAGAAAAAAAAAAAAAGGTCATGAAGAACCTAGGGGTAAGACAGGAATAAAAACACAGACCTACTAGAGAATGGACTTGAGGATATGGGGAGGGGGAAGGGTAAGCTGTGACAAAGCAAGAGAGTGGCATGGACATATATACACTACCAAACGTAAAATAGGTAGCTAGTGGGAAGCAGCCGTATAGCTCAGGGAGATCAGCTCAGTGGTTTGTGACCACCTAGAGGGGTGGGATAGGGAGGGTGGGAGGGAGGGAGACGCAAGAGGGAAGAGATATGGGAACATATGTATAGTATAACTGATTCACTCTGATATAATGCAGAAACTAACACACCATTGTAAAGCAATTACACTCCAATAAAGGTGTTTAAAAAAAAAAGAAAGAAACACTTCCCGGGGACACGCAGTTTTATGGGGCACAAGCCTGCTGTGTCCTCCTTTGCCTGGCAAAGCAATAAAGCTATTATTTTTAAAAAGAAATAAAGAAAAGAGACACTTCCCTCTAGAGAAGAAAAATAATGAAGGGGTGGCTCGCAGATTTTGAAGCAGATATAGTTATACCGATCTCATGAAAAGAAAAGGGAAGGAAGAGAAGAATGGCTCTGAAGTGACCAACCCAACTGGTCATCTGTTTATAGAAAGGCAAAGAAGGAGCACAGCCGGCGAAAGAGACAGTGACACGGGTCCTCCCACACCAGCTGTACAGCCACTTCAACAGGCAGGGATCTGGATGTGCAGGACCCAGCATCCTCAAGAAACCCATCCCCAGTAGATGTGCCCTGGAAGAAAAATTTCCCCTAATCCTGATTGAAACCAGTACCAGACTGACCACCAGCTGGAGGGCTTGGTCGCCAGGAGCAGGCAGTGCTAGGCCAACCAAAGAGACACATGAGTTGTTCCATGTCTTCACCCAAAAACCCAGTATGCGTACCAAGTCAAGCATCCCAAAATGCTTAAAAGAGTCAAAAGGACTAGGAAATGTTAAATACCAGAAGCGATCTCAGAAACCATTCAGCCCAAACGCCGTATTTCAAATATAGCTTTCTGGGAGCAGAAAGGAGAGAGAAAGGAGAAAAGTGGTTTTGGGAAGATTCAGAGAAGGGAAGGCATTAGTAGTCAGTCTTGAAGGATGAATAGGAGTTTGCCAGATGAACAAGAAGGAGATACGTAGGTGAAAACATTATCACAGTAACAGCATCAAAATGGTATCTCCCTGGATTTGCCGCACCCCAGCCTACCGAACTCAGTGTCCATCAACCTATTCTGAACATGTCAACGGAGGTCTCGTGGTAGCCCCACTCCAGTCTTTTGGCTCTGAAGTGGCCATCCCTGCTGTGCTACAAAAACAGGACAACACACATAAAAAAGGAAATCACGACATTTATCAACATTGTCAAGTAACAGAACAAGGTTGGTTATTCCACGACTAAACTCCAAGTGAACGGTGGGAAGTTCAGAGAAAGGAGAAGTCACCTGGCTTTGAGCTCAGTAAAGAGATGCCCCATTCCATGCCAGCTCCATATGTCAGCTCACCACAGAGGTCGTGGATACAAGTTTCTTCACCACTTCTTACCTCTTCTCGCCAGCCCAGCCCAGCGGGGAGTACCCCCAACACAGGTCCAATTTTCCAATGACTAAAGAATTTTCCAGTGTGAAGCTTTTAAAGAGGGAAAAATAGGTAAATACCTAAAGACATAGAACTATAAGTCTACAGACATGGATTCTAGTAACAACGCTGTCCTAACTAACTGCGTGACTTCAAACAACTCCCGCACCACTCTGCTGTTAGGTTTGTACATCTGTACAATGAGGAAGTTGGTCAGTCATCTCTGAGGCCTCTCCACGTCTAAAACTGGGTGATTTCACATTTCTGCATCAAAAATGCTAAAGGTACTAAAATCTTTGGCACCATCTGCTGAACTTTGGATTTAATTATTATTATTTTGTGCGATACCAGGCCACTGGAATATCATAATATCAAATAAGCATCTGAAATGATTGGCCCCTCTTACTCCTTTGACCAACTCTTAGGACAAACAAAATCTATAACAACATGGGCATTCAAAATAGTTTCGACCTTTTGTCAGAAAATATCCTAATTATAACCACACAGTGGAAGTATCATGCTTTTCCCATGTTGTTCTTACTTGAAGCACCTCCCGTAATTCAAGCTAGCAAGATACTTTGAAAATATACATATGTTGGAATTTGACTCAAAATGACTATCTTTCGTGGTTTACATTGACTCCAAAGGGAGTTAGCTGGTAAGATGTACATGTTTTGGGGTGCCCTCTATGTGCATTTACAAGTGTTTTTTCTCTGTGATGATCTAAACCATATGTTGAGGTATTTAGAAGATTATTTTATCAGAAATCCCCCAGTTTGAAAGAAATACCAGGGCACAGCCCACAAGTTTATACAAGACGTGTATGCACACATGCATGTATACACACACACACACAAATAAATCGCATAAATCATCCTTTGTCTTCCAGCCGTTGGACTGCCATATTGATAAATAGGACCTGTCACATTAATTTAATCCTGAATTGCTCTGAAACATAGTTTTGGTGCAAAAATTAATTCCGTAGGGTAATGGAATGTGTTGAGGCTTTAACAAACCAATGTTTAATGACTATGAAAAAACATAAATAATGAGAAACAAAAATCACAGATTTGGTAAACTTATCCTCTAAGTTTGCAAAGCTTGTAAAATATTTAGAGGAGGCAATGTCATATCATCCTTCACATAATGCTGTTGAAAAGCATTTCTGTGACAGACTCCGCCAAGAGCCTGATGGAGATTTGCTGCAGAGTAAATTCGAAATACTCAGCGACTCTAAGACCTGCAAAATATATTCACCCAATGATGCCTCATTAGCAACTGTTACATACTTTAACATAAGCCTCTGAGAAGGCAATAGTTTCCATCTCTTTTGCCAATTCTAATCAACAAATAGTAAGTTCAAGAATTCTGTCTTGAGAAGGATCTGAGGCTGCATCTGGGATCAGAGTCTTGCTTTTTATTGATGTCTGCAGTGGGAGAGGGATGCAAGAGTGGCTACATATGGTGCCTCACATCGTCACACATCTCCAGAGACATCCACTGAACCACTGTGCATGGTGCTGGAAGCACAGTCTTTCTCTCACACAGTTTCCATCACGTCCCTATCCCCTTCCAGATTGTACTTCAGATAAACTATAAGCATTATTTAAATTCTTATTTCAATTGATTGCCTTTTCTAGCTGCCCCACCCCCTCCCTTTCTCACCTTCCCAATAGTCTTCAGTTCTTTTCTGTTGCTCCCTATAACAGACCCCCCCATGTGAGTCACTACATCTCCTCTCTGTTTCTCCCTCATCCTTAACTATTCCCACCTCCTTGCCTTTACTCATTGCATCCCCTGTCTTTGGCCTGCCTGCCTGCCAGTCTGGGCCAGCCACCTCCTCAAAGACTTGGGTTTGGGGTTTCCCTGGTGGCGCAGTGGTTGAGAATCTGCCTGCCGATGCAGGGGACACGGGTTCGAGCCCTGGTCTGGGAAGATCCCACATGCCGTGGAGCAACCGGGCCCGTGCGCCCCAACTACTGAGCCTGCGCGTCTGGAGCCTGTGCTCCGCAACAAGAGAGGCCCCGATAGTGAGAGGCCCGCACACCGCGATGAAGAGCGGCCCCCGCTTGCCACAACTAGAGAAAGCCCTCGCACAGAAACAGAGACCCAACACAGCCCTAAATAAATTAATTAATTAATTAATTAATTTAAAAATAAATAAATAAAAAAGACGGGTTTAACATCCAAAATTTTTTTTAACAGGCAAATTTCTGGTGCTTAATTTTAGCCCCATTTACTCAGTCTTATACTGTATTTTTTATACTGAATTATCAAACTCCAATTCTTATGCTGATTTATAAACACTCTCTGATTAAGAGGGCTGTTTTCTCCTTTCAGTTAAAGTGGATGCACCATAAAGATAGGTACCACATCTTCTAATTTTCCACATCCCCAACAACTCATCTTACTGCTGTTACGATATACCAATAAGAATTACATATTATTTTAAAATATTCTATTTTTTACCCTTCATTACATGCATAAGAAGAAAAGAATAAGGGACAATAAATTTTTTCTGTGTTTACTGCGCCCAGAAACAGGGCCTTACTTGCATTTTCTCATTCAGTGCTTATAACAACCCTATGAGGAAGATATTATTATTATTAAGCTACATGTTCTAGATGAGAAAATTAAGGCTCAAAGGGAATAAGAGACATGTTCAAGGTTGCACAGCTAACAAAACAGTCTTTCTGTTGTCCTTCACCATCTCCCCTTTGACAACGTTCAAAGAACGTAAACGCTTTTTATTACAGAGAAAAGAAATTAGCACAGCTAGAGAGGTCCAGGGTGTTGAAAGATCCGTATTTTGGAATCCTCAGTTTACTAAGAACCCTCTTATTTGTACATACAAGAAAAGGAAATATGTCATCACATTACTTTTTTGTAACCTCAATAGAGAAAAAGCTAATGCTATTGGGTGGACATTGCAAAAATTGGGCATCTACTTTTTTCCACAGGTAGAAGCAGACGGAATGGATTTGTTCTGTCCATTCACTTCTCATATTAATACCACTCTTCTCAGCTCCCATATAATCAATCCTTTTTGTTTGTAATGTCCTTTTCATCACCTGTCTAATGCCCTCCTGGCACCCAAAACAAAAACAGTGAAGAAATGAATATGACCAGAACACAGACAGAAGAAGAAGCAGGGACTTACATTTTTATATTTTATTTTTATTAAAAACTTATATTTTAGTTTTCATTGATAAAAACTAAAGAGCCTCCCACGCTGCACGATTTTATTTACATAAGATTTACTTTAGAAAAGGAAAACCTGTAGGCAGAGAGACCAAATCTGTGGTGGCCAGGGGCCAGGAGTAGGAGGAAGAGATTGACTACAAAGCGGCATGGAGGGAACTTCATGGGGTGATAAAAATCTTCTGTATCTTCATTGGGGTCATGGTTACACAACTGTATTCATTTGCCAAAATTCATTGAACCGTACACCTAAAAAAGGATGAATTACACTCTACGTAATTATACCTCACTAAAGTCGGTTTAAAAATAAAATTAAAAGCCTTGACTAATTTGAAACATAAAATCTGACAATAGTAAGAGAATATAGGTCTTGCCTGAATTTGGATATACATAACTTGCCTATTATAATATGTATTTAAGTTCAATTGGTATTCTAGCATATGGTTTTTTTTTTCTCAAAGAATTTAAGAGTGGCAAGAGCATTTACATTAGGCTGACGTGAGCTTTTGTGGAACTGAGAGAGTTCCCCTCAAAGTCTGTTTATTTTTCCCTACTATTTTCAGATGAAACACTGAATTCACATATAATATCTACCTACCTCTTTTTACTTAATGTAAGGGGGCAACTTTCACTGTCTCAAAGAAAAGCAATCTGTTTCTAGGTTAGTGTCTCTGCCATGCGCTTCCACAGGCCCCCATGCATACTTTGCATCACTTCCCAAACTTTTTACTGCAATGAGTTATATCTGTCCACCTGTCCAATAGATAGTGAGCTTCTTCAGGACATGAGTAAAGTTTATTCATTTCTCTTTCCTCAGGTATTTATACAGTATGTGACATAAGATAGCCCTCAATTAATGTTGAATAAATTCAGGCATGGAAAGAATTATTTCAAAATATGTAATCATGATCTTTTTCTGTTTTTTTTTCATTCAGTGAACATTTATTAAGCACTTGCTATATATTAGGGACTTTTCTAGATGTTGGGGATTCAAACAGTAAGGCTCTCTCCTCTTTTCATGTAGCTTATATCAATGCATTGTGAAGTCACTGACTTTATACATTAAAAATAAGCAGACTATGAAAAAAAAAAAAAAGAAGGCAAGATCACACAGCCTGGACCTTTTCCCCCGGCAGTAAAACCACTAGTTGGAATGTCAATAAAACGTTGGTATGATAGATCCTTCCTCAAGGAGTTGGGCTCGGCCAACACCTCTTCCAGCTGCAGGACATTTGTAATTAATGAGACAAATGAATTCTCTTCACCTAGATTTCCAATTCCCAGGAGATAATGTATGCAGGCATTCTTCAACCCCTGCCCTCCCCTCGAAAAAATTACAAAAGAAATAACCCGTTTACGATCATTAAACTTCTGATCTGTCAAAATAAGGAAATGAAGGTCCAAATATTACAAACTATCATTAGTACTCTTCGTATCAGAAACAAATTATTTTGTTAACTCAGTTTATGAACATTATAATAGTACAACATTACAGTTTCTAGTGATTATATTACCCAGGATGTTCAGGAAGAGAAAAGTTAGATCAAACCTTTTATTTTCTTCATTTCCAGTGAGATTTAGAAATTGCCTATGTGTTAAAAATGTGCATATTATTAACAATAATGAAAACTCACTATACCTACTAATAAATTTTATGAAGTATACCTAATTTCTCAGTATATTTTTGTTTTTGTTTTTTGCGGTACGCGGGCCTCTCACCGCCGTGGCCTCTCCCGCTGCAGAGCACAGGCTCCGGACGCGCAGGCCCAGCGGCCATGGCTCAAGGGCCCAGCCGCTCCGCGGCACGCGGGATCCTCCCGGACCGGGGCACGAACCCTCGTCCCCTGCATCGGCAGGCGGACTCTCAACCACTGCGCCACCAGGGAAGCCCCTCAGTATATTTTTTAACAAATCCCCCATTTGGACTTTCATCATCCTGTTTTGTAATCTCAATAATAACTACTTACGTACTTAGTCACTATAAAACTATGAAAGTTATATTAACCTATCTAAATTTTACGGTAAGAAATGTTAAATGTTTCAGGCTATAACTTGAGTCTGAAGAACAGAAAGAAAATATGATCATTGTCTAATTAAAATAGCGCCTGCCAAATGCAGAATGCTCTGACGTTTTAAATGTGTTTTTAATTCTGCCTTTTCAACAGAAAGTAAAATATAAACAAAAAGTGCAACTACTTAATGGCCTTATGATTCCACTTCTAAACTAGGCTGTTTGGTTGTTTTTTTGTTTTTGTTTTAAGTACCAAAAGAAGCAGATAAGAGCACTGACTCATAGGTTTGAATGTCATTTGTGTATAATAATGAGCATAAAAATCTAAAATCATTTTCAAATTGTAACACCAGTCTATAGTCATCCTATTTGCCTCATGTCAAAATTCTAACAAATTCTTTAATAACAACTAGCTTCAGATGCTGTTAGGTTTTACGAAGGCAAATAGTGTACTTCCTAGAATGGGACAGTTCACCAAAGGAATATAGCAACTGAGGTTGAAACACATCCACAAATGTTAAAATATTACCCTTCCTAAAGGGCATGTACTGAAAATTGATGCACTAAGCAAAGGGAAAGAATGAGAATCTTCTTGAATTTCCAAGTCTCGTTAATGAGCACCATTTTCTAAAATGTTTCATTACACTGCTTTTAATGCAGACCTTTGGAAACAGTATGTTTAGTGGTTTCGATGCTATACTTCACCATGGGGCAAATAACTATGGGAAAAGATAGTTTAAACTCTTTGTGCTTTATCTATAAAATGGAGTCAATAAAGTTGTTGTGAGGATTATATAACAAACATAAAGCTCTTAGAATAGGACCAATTGAAAGAATATAGGTACTCCTATAGAATAGAGGCCCTCCTTAAGTGTTAGCTATTATTGTTGTTACTTGTTGCTGCTGTTGTAATAGCAGCTACAGTTCTTGGAACATCTACTTTTTTCCAAACACTGACATACTTTAATTTTCTTTATTTCTGCAAAGTAGTATGTTATCCCCATTTTACAGATAGGAAAACTGAGCTCAGAGAGTTTAAGTAACTTGTCCAAGGACATGTCAACTTAGACAAAGGCAGGACATACCAAGACCTAACATCAACTCCATCTACTATGCCGCTCCAGCAGCATGGCCCTTCATCCTTCATTTTCACACATTTTAGAGAAGATTTGAGATGTTCTTTACTCAGAGTAGTACAATGAAGTCTTTTGGAAAAGGCAACAAAGTCTTAGTACACAGTCCTTAATTCCCACTAAGAATGTTTGTGTTTATTCTCTCATGAGTCAGTTAATTAATCTTGACACATCCCCAATAAAAGCATGTGCTAGCCTCAGTGGATTCTTAGGTGACTTTTTAAAGTTTTTTAAATGAAATAAATGTAAAAACATACTTACAAGTGTGCTCTAGTTAAGTAGCAGAAGAAGCATTGTAGCTTAGTAGCTTCATAAGCAACTGGTCAGAGGCAAAGTGTTTCATTCTGAGGAGGAAACTAAGGTTCCCCTAATTCTTTCCCCATCTGTGCAGTGACAAGTTTACCATCAACCTTTCTGTAAGGCCCTCTGAAGAATACAAAGCTACTGCTTATAACCTACCCTTGCTATTCTCACAGCATTTATTTACTATACCACACACAGAGTATTGTTTATATTTTTCTCAAGTTGTTTTTGTTTATATTTCTTATTTTTTCAATGAGGGACACAATAGGCAGACTATCCCATTCTTTTTTCTATTTTCCTTAAATTAGATCTCAGAGCACATTTTTCAAGTGCGATTGAAATTAACCAAATTCTAAGTAGAAGATGGTCATTATCAGCACATCACTCTGTTCATGACTGTTAATCCACAGAGACAGTCCTATTAAAGGAACAGAAACTTTTTAAACCAATGGGAATTGACAAATAAAGCACAAAATAGGACAGAGAAGCAGATGTTTCATGTGCTATGATGGACTCATTGAATAACTCTCAAAAGACACAAAGACATGGGGTCAAATTGTTCAGTACTGACCAAAAGGATTGGAATTTTTTCTTGCTGGCCAATATACCCAAAAATTTTTTGAAAAAAAGAAGAAAACATCACTGTGTATAGTAAAAACAGTTTGTCTCCAGGATATTTCTCATTCTCAATTGTCTGAGTTTTCCAAGTCAAACCAGCTGAAATAGAAAGTCCTTAAATGGCTATAATTCATGAGACATAACCTGGGTAATTTATGGTTTGTAGTCCAAGAGTTCAAAATGGGAAGGATAAGTAACTATACTTCCCGTCTAAAATGTGTGTGGGGTGGGAGAGTGGGGCGAGCTGACATCCACACTATCAGTGCAATGGCCGAGCATCATCATGGTTTGAAATGTGCACACTGCCCGTTAGTGTACAATGTTGCAAGGTGCAAATTCCCAAATGTAGTCAATGTGGGAATCTGGGCTTGAATCGGACATGTTAGCATGTAGTTGGAGTATCTCCAATCTCCATAACTTCTTACCCTGACATCTTTCATCACACTCATTAAGGAGGAGGAGAGTACATGTGGTCACCAGATTCATTTTTATTTCTGAAAGAAAGCCGCATCCTTTAATTACCCCTTACCATCTTATTGCTCCAATTTTTACTGCAACTTTGAAATAATTCTTATTTGACATAGCCTTTTTAATCAAGAATAAACAAGACCACACACCCTCCTTATGGATACATTAAAAACATATGTCTATTGTGATAAATACCCTCATGGAAAAAAAAGTTTTAGTTAAAAATGAAGAACCAAACTTAGTGATGGAACCAGGCTCAACTGTAGCCCATTTATCACCTTTTCTAAGGTTGCCCCTCTTTGGAAATTGAACCCCTAATGTGCTGAATAAGACATGTGTGTGTGCTTTCTGTCAGAATATCACAGTTTGGCCTAGAGGGTTCAGAGTATGATTCTGATCTCTAATTTACCGTACTCTAAGAGTGAGAACCATAGAAGGAGAGAAGAGAAGAGAAACTGAATTGTGACATAAAGCTTGTAAAATTTAGGACATGACAAGCAAGTCTGCAGCTAGGTATCATTGACCATTTTAATCATTCATCTGAAAATTCTCAAGCTTCATCAGATGGTAGTGAAGAGCAGTTGGATAAAAAAAAATTCTGGATACTGAGTGGAGAATTTCAAAGCCTGACATTAAATTATCAACATGTGAAATATGTCTAAAACAATAGGAAGATTGATATCTATTGGGCATAGTCTACACATATATTTGTACAAAAGCATATAAGGGAGAGCTATGTGAGATCCAACAGCACAGATTAAGGACACAGAAGAACCTAAAATACAAGAAGCAAAAAGGAAGAAAAGAAGAGGGGAAAAAACAAGAAAAAAGAAAAATAATGGAAGACAGAAAAACAGCAGGACTAAAAGGGGAATCACTACAGTTACAAGAGAGACTAAAGATCAGTGGATGAGTTTGAAAACAATGTTTTGTGAATCTAACAAGGTTTCAGAGTTTTCATCAGAGTTCTGGTTGAGAATTTGTGTTTTGTTTTGTGTCTCTTCAGACATTATCAAACATTGACGAGATCCCAGACTTCTAGGCCAAGTAACTGAAAATTAATGAGGCCATGGATTGGCATGGAGAGCTCAAATTGTAAGAAAGCCAGTTAGAAGGGGGAGAAGAGCGTGACATCGCAAGGTGACATGGTTGGCAGCCGTGGAAACTGTGAGCTGGAAGAATAATCTAAAGGCATAAATCTTCACAAAGACAGAATTTTTGCAGTTATGAGAATTAATAAGTGCACCAGAGTCCACACTCAGTAAATATTTGCTAGAATAAACTGAATGAAAAGAAATGGGTAAAAAATAAACAAGGGCAGAGAGCTAAGAACAGAGCCTTCGAAGATGCCCTCAGCTATGAAATGAATCAACCGAAGAGACCTAGAGACAATCACAAAAGAGGAAGGAGGCAAAAAGGGAAGGCACTGTGTCAGGGAAGCCAAAATCAAGGAGTATTTTTTAAAAGACATGGTCACTAGTGTCAACTGAAAAGAAGCGATGAAACTGGGTTAGATCTATTGGGGGGAAATATGTTCCAAAATGTCTCTGGAAGGGATATGATCCTTAAATTTTTTCTGAAAATTTTAAGGGCTGAGACTTACAAGTTGAGGTAATTTATGGTAACAAAAATCAACAACAACTATGCAAATTAAGCTAAAGCCAATTTCAGCTAAGAAAAATTTCTTGAAGCTATTGAGAAAAGGGACAATGGAAAAAAAGGAAAGAAAAAGCTCCCTCTAATGGAAAAAAAAATCATCTGGGCTTTGGTAAACTTAATAACATCATGCTACTGCATAACACTGATTCTTGTTCAGCTTTCTCGGAAGAACATAAAGCAGCATTTCCCCCAAAGTACAGGGAGATTAAGACCTTCCCTGTGAATACTGAGAAGTAGTTTACTATTTAAAAGTAGTTTTACAAAATGCCAGGAGTCTTACCCTGGGATTCTTGGATGATGGGCTTCAGAAAGTCTATGACCCTCCCCCCGGATACTGCATTCCATTCCTGCTACTCGTGTAGAAGAGGGTCTAAAGCTTCCATCAGATTCTTAAAGAACCTGTTACCTTGTAAAAGTTAAGAACCACTGTTCTAGAGAAAGTAATACTTTGGGCCACTGGGGGAACAGGTTTAAAGGCGTTTTGATGGCAAGTTGGGCTGACATCTGCACATTCTTATTCATCCTCACCACTTTCCCTTCCGTCTCCAAGGAAGTATTGCTCTCGGGCTTTCTCTTTGCTTTAAATCTCACCTCCTCTCTGTTTCTTCTCAGTCTCCTTTGCCCCATAAATATTGTAGTTCCCAGGACTCTGTGTCCCGCCCCTTTCTCTTCTTACTTTATATGTCCTATCTGGTTGATCTGTATTCTATCTGGCTCTAACAGATTTCTACAGGATGGTCATAAAGTCTGGAAACACAGGTGGATACAGAAGAAATGATTCATTGATACTATATTATAAAACATGACAAAATATTATTATCTCTGTTTTCAGAACTTATGGTCACCCTGTATATATTTATGGTTTCTAAATCAGTCTCAAGCCAAGTAGTCTTTCTTGAGCTGGATTTGATTTTCAGACTGTGGACCGTCTATGGAGCATCTCCACTTGGCATCCTTCAGACCCTTCTCACATAACATGTTCAACATCACCTCCCCTTGCATTCCCCATTTTAGGGGATGGTATCCCCCCTCCTTACTCAACTCCCAAAGCAGGAACCTGGGAGTTACCCTCTATCACTCCCAGGTTTCTGAGACTTAAACTCAGCAGCTCCCTCTTCTTCACTACTTCTCTTTCCAACTGATCACCAATCCTGTCTATTCTATTCACAGACACTTTTCAAGTCTTCCACCGCCCCAGTCTATCTCTACCGATATTGTCTTAGTTTAAGCACTTATCATTTCTTGCCTCAACTATTAGAGTAGAGCCTCTTCGTGGGCTTCTTACTACTAATCTCACCTCCTTCCAACAAATTCCTCCTCCAAAGAATCTTTCTGAAATGCAAATCTGATTGTGATAATCCACTACTTCAAACTCTCCCATAGCCCCAGTTGCTGAACAGTATCACTCAAACTCCTGGGCCTGGCATACACAGCCTTCATCTTCTACCTTTTCCCCCCCATATCTTTGGTGTTAGAGCCATGCCCACTAACTTGACCTTCCCCAAATACGTCTTCATCCTTCTCCTTGATTCGCACCAGGGATGAGCTTCTATTTCTCCTTCAAGGCTCAGCTCAAGACTCCCTAGAACTATCCCTTCCCCCACCACTATCACCACCTCTCAGAATTTCAACTTCTTTTTTCTGTGCTCTGGGAGCAATTTACATCATTATCATAATATATTACAATTGTGTGTTTAAAATCTCTTCCCTACAAAACTGGCAGCTCCCAGGGACCATTTCTTTATTAATCTCTGTATCCCTAGCACCTAGCATTCCATAATTATGTGTTCAGTGGATGAGGGAAATATACTGCTTAGAACCGGAAAAGAATTTGTATTTTGTGATGGGCAAAGGGCCTCATGTACCCAATACTAGCTCCTGACCCAGATTAGACATGTAAGTTTTAACTGGTCTAGAACCATAGAGACCATAATGAGACAGGACTTAGAACCGAGCACAGGTAATGAAGAAAAAGACCACCTTTGGGGAGTGAGAGGAAGTCCGGACTGGTCAGCTATTCAGGGTATCCAAAAGGATAACAAACACCTGATTTCTTTAAGAAAGAAGTCCATGAGGGGACGGGTTGTCAACAAGATCTAACAGAGTGGCTGGCAGTGGGAGAGTCCACAGCAATGCCTGAATCAGGCCATATTTTGAGATTCTGATTGAGGGTAACCAGCAGTAAGAGGTCATTAAGCAGGAAGTAGTGCCCAGCCGGAGGGAAAAACTGGCAAGGTGGGTCTGGGCTGGGCTGGGATTCTCAGCAGGTTATTAGGACTGGGAACCAGGCACAGGAAACAAGGTAAATTTTGCTTCAGTATCAAGGTTAAGGGGAGCTTGGTGTCAGGGACACAGCTAAACTGGGAGCAAAGCCAAAAGCAGAGTTCCAGCAACAGTGACTGAGGCTGTCATGGGAGTGTTGAGTTAGAGCCCCTGAAAGTCCCACCAAGGACAGGACTGATGGAGGGTTGGAGAAGGAGCGGAGTGAGGCTAAGATGTTGTCTCAGCCTGAGGAGAAGCACAGTGGCCAGGGAGTCAGGCAGGCCCTGACGATGTCTGAGGGCCACTGCACCCAGGAAACTTGAACATCCTCTTAGAAATGCACTCCCAATTTTAGTTCTTCTAATAAGATACTTTTCTGTTGGCACTTTTCCCATTGAAACCTCAGCTATTCCAAGGATACATGGGTTTTTCTCCTTCAGAGTAAGATACGTAAAGATAAGTAAAATCAGGCTAAAAAAGTTTGTTTTTTACATCTTAGTTTTAAAACTGAGAAACAAAATTCTGACAAAACAGGATCACTGGATTCTTTCAAAAGCATAAAATCAAAATCTGTTAGAGCAGAACCGAGCACTCTTTATTCAGTTATTTTACACTCCAGGGTTGGGCAGTGGCGATTCAGGCCACTATAGACAACAAGGGGAGGTCATCTGGAGGTCAAGGAGGTGAGCCTAGAGTCTCCCACTTTATATGTTGAGTTTCAGGTTAGATTATACTTGAAATACCGAAAAGAGTTTTGAGGCTGGATTAAAGTTTTTAAGTGACCCATCAGATACAACTTCCTTCTTTTATAGATGAAGAAATTGAGGCCTAGAGAAATTCAACAAAATTCTAAAACCATGCTCTGAGGACTTCCCTGGTGGCACAGTGATTAAGAATCTGCCTTCGAATTCAGGGGACACGAGTTCAAGCCCTGGTCCGGGTAGATCCCACATGCCGTGGAGCAACTAAGTCCGTGCACCACAATTACTGAGCCTGCGCTCTAGAGCCCACGCGCCACAACTACTGAGTCCGCCTACTGCAATACTGAAGCCCATGCGCCTAGAGCCCGTGCTCCGCAACAAGAGAAGCCATCGCAATGAGAAGCCCGTGCACCGCAACGAAGACCCAACGCAGCCATAAATAAATAAATAAATAATTTTTAAAAAATAAGTAAATAAATAAAGCCATGCTCTGGTTGTGCTGGACATCTGATGATACAGTGGAGACTAGTAAAAAGCTCTTCACACATTTTCCAGGAGCTTCCAGTCTACAGCAGAGAGTCAATGTCACACTGCACATGTTCAGGAAACCGACAATATGGTATAAACTTTAAACAAAGACACGACTGGAAAGGTATATACATCTATACTGATCAAAGTCAATATTTTCAGCTTACACAATAAAAAGAAAATCTCAAAGACAAGATGACAAGTGGTCCTACTTTTATAAAATTTAAAGAACGGTTTGAGCTGAGCAGACCAGTGAGGGGGCAGTCAAGAAAACAAAAGCAATTCTGTATCTCTCAAACAAAAGGAGATTGATATAGAGATTAGTTACAAGGATGATGGAAAAGCTGAGAATCCAAACAAAGGAGAGGAGACTTCACCAAGACAAACACACCACGAAGATACCACCACTCCTTGGGCTGCAGGGTCAACGGTGGGAGGTGGTGTTCCCAGAGTCCATCCAATGGGAGCTGGGCCAGGAAGGGGGTTTCCAGGAGGGGATGGGCCCACAGAAGGAGAAGCTGCCCATGGGGCCTAAAATCCTGGAGCAGATTTGGTTGCTACTCCTTCCACAAAAACACAAAAGACTTTCTTTCAGGATAAGGGAAAGTCAAGTTCAATTACAAAGTGACTCTTCCCAACCTCACCCCATCTCTCTTTTTCTGGTTTTGGCTTGCAATCTGATTCATCTTCCTCACCCCCAGAGACACCTGTGAGAGGAGAGTTTTCCAGCCCACTCTCCAAAGGAAGGAAGCAATCCACCAATGCTGATCTGAGCCAGTGGCCCGTATCCTTTGGGGTTAGGAATAATGGCATGAGGAGTGAGACATCACAAGACAAAGTGACCCAGAGAAACGTGCTTCCTGAGCACAATGAAAACACAAAGGTTAAAGATGATGACTAACTGCATTTGAATCGCCTTCCAAGTTCTACTTAGCTTAACTAACCCTCTTCTTCACTCTCTGACATAAAGTGGACTCTTAAAGGAACATTTTAAACCTACACAGTCAATCGTCTCCTTCAAGCTGGCAAAAGCATAATCCAGAAAGACAGGAAACAGAGATGTCAACTCTGCTTTACCACTGAGATGTTTCTGGAAACCCACTATTTTTCATATCTGTTCCTTGAGAGCTGAGGGGAATACTAGAGAAGTTCTCTGGCCTAAGTTAGTTGATGGAATACGCAGCCAGGGATCATGGATCCCCACTTTTGAGGTCACCCTGACCTGTGGAGGTTTTCCAGCATTCCTGATTCATTCCAGCACATTGCTTTGTTATGGTGTCAGCTGTCAGTGGGCCAGGTGACAGGAGTCAGGCCACCTCTGAGCCAGCCAAGCCTGAGGTCACAGAAGCAGATGTTGGATTCTAAATTTGCCCCTTCTTCCTTCCAGTTCACTCTCCCACCTGGACACCCAGCCCACCCCTAATCCATCCCACTTCCCTTATTCACTCATCAACTCATTTAATAAACATTCACTGATCACCTAGTATTATGTGCTAGGCACTGGCAGCAGAGCAGAGAACAAACTAGGCAAAAATCCCCATCCTCATGGAGCTTATATTCTAATCTGGGTTGATAAACAAATAAGTTAAAATATATAGTTTGTCCAACAATGATATGGGATTATGAAAAATCATAATAATAAAGTAGGGAAAGGTCATGTATCTTCCAGGGTGGGAGCATCAAAATTTATAAGAAGAGGTCCAAGGAAGACCTTTTTGTAAGAATGGCCTTCGAGCAAAAATCTGAAATGAGAGTGCGAGTGCTATAAATATTTTAGGAAAGAGCATTTCAGTCAGAGGAAACAGCAAGTGCAAGGGTCCTGGAGCTGGACCATGCCTGCTGACATGCTCTAGGAATAGCAGGAAGCCCACTGGAGTCAGAGTGGAATGAGTATAGGGAAGACATAGGAGTAGGAGACGAGCTCAGAAATGTGAGAGGAATGACGTTTTGCAGGACTTTGTGGGCTTTTTGAAGAACTCTGACATTTACTCTGATTTAGATGGAAAGCCAGTGGGGCAGAAGAGTGACATGCTCTAACTTGCTTTTTCATAAGGATCGCTCTGTCTGTAGGACAGAGGATAGAATGTAGGGGACACAATGGCAAAAGCAAGGAAACCAATTGCATTAATCCAGGGACAAAGGGGGAGGCAGTAATAGCTGGATTCTGAATATATTTAGACATATTTTTAAGATCCTACAAAGGATGGATTTGTGGCTATTCATCCTCTTTATCTGAGTCTTTGGGTTAAGTCTAAGATTTCCATTAATCTAGGATACTGGAACTGCAAAGCTTGGGTTAGTACCTGGCACTGAATGTAAAGAGGGAAGTACAATGAGGAGGAAAGGAAATAAGAGGTTAATATTGGTTAGGACGAGAAACAACAACATCAATACATTGAGATCCTAATGTGGTTAAGTTTCTATATTAAGAGGTTTATACATGTTATCTCATTTAATCCTTAAAATAACCATATGAAAATAGAACTTTTATCCTCTTAGGAAGAAGTGATAGCTCAGGAAGGCATAATAACTTTGCCTAAGTCACACGACTAATACAAGGCCAAGCTAGAAACTGAGCCCAGCTCACTTTCTCTAAAGTCTGTGGTATTTCCTCCACACTACAGTTATTCATTCACTCAACAAATATGTATTGGGTGCAGTTGCATAAGACACAGAGATGAGCAGGATAAGGTACCTGGTCTCAATAAACTTCTAATTGGAAATATGACACTATGCTTAGAAGATTATTGCTAGGAAATACAGCTCTCTCATTCATTCATTCTACAAATATTTATAGAGGACCTATTCAGATCTGACATAAAAAAAGTCATTCTCTTGTTTTGTTGTTGTTGTTCTTCTTCTTCTCTTTCACTTTTTAAAAAATTTTTAATGGAGTAGAGTTGAATTACAATGTTGTGTTAGTTTCAGGTGTACAGCAAAGTGAATCAGTTATACATATACACATATATTCACTCTTCTTTAGATTATTTTCCTATATAGGCCATTACAGAGTATTGAGTAGAGTTCCCTGTGCTATACAGTAGGTCCTTATTAGTTATCTATTTTATATAGAGTAGTGTGTATATGTCAATCCCAATCTTCCAGTTTTTCCCTCCTCCCCCCCTTACCCCCTGGTAACCATAAGTTTGTTTTCTACATCTGTAACTCTATTTCTGTTTTCTAGATAAGTTCATTTGTACCCTAAAAAAGTCATTCTCTTTTGAAGCTTACATTTTGATGGGAGGATCCAGACAATAAACAAATGAAAATGTAAATCCTCTCAGGTGAGGATGCATACTACGGAGAGAGATAAAGTCAGGCTACACTATCCTATGCAGGTTGCTCAGGGATGCTGTCTCTGCTAAATCACATTTAAGCAAAGACCTGGCTGGGTTTGTTTGTTCATTGTTCCATCACACAAGTTAATCAAAAACATCCTAGCTTGCTTCTGTGTGCCCATTAAACAATGCAGCAGATGATAAAAAAAAAAAAAAAATTAAGAGCTACTTTTATGCAGGTGAGAGTTATCCAGGAAAGTGCCAGTAGCAGACACCCCAAAAAGGGACACTGATAGGTGGTACATATCATGGACCTTGACAGAGTCATGAATCTGATGGTGAGATCAACAAAAGGGAACTCAAAATCTAAAGGCCAGCAAAAGCAAAATGGCCCCAAGAGAGTCCCGGCAGCTGACTCTACATTTCTATACGTGTATATACTGCTTGTCACAGAAACAGCTACACGTATTAGGACTGAAATTCTAAGTGGATGAAAGAGAGCAACGTAAGATAAACTGATCGAGAGAAATGGAGCTAAGTTAAGGCTTCATAAATCTACAGTGTTTAGGACTGCTGAAAGATAAAATGATCAGAAACGTCCACCTGGGGATTCCAAGAGAAAAAAAAATAGCTAGATTTGCTGAAAGGCCCAGTAAATGTTTGGAGAATTGAATCCCTACAGAACGTTGTGTATAACTTGGGATGAAGTTATACCTGGGTTCTCGATTCAAATACCAGCAGCATGGGAATCGGCTGAAAGCTTGTTAGAAATGCAGAATAGCAGGTCAACCCCAGACCTCCTGAATCAGAATCAACAATTTAATAAAGACCCCAAGTGGTTTGTCTGCACATTAAAGTTTGCAAAGCTCTAATGTGGGCTTCTGTTGCCCTTAAAACCATCACTGATGAAGTAGGTAAAAGGAAAGGAAATGGTGGCCGGCTCACCACCAGGCTATGGTAGAGACTGCACAGACACTTAAACTCTCTTCTTAGATTTCAACAAAAAAACCAGGAAGCCCCTCAGCTTGTTAGGCAAATGAAGATTGGTGAAGGAGGAATTTGGACGAACGGTATGAGCCCTTAATTAAGAGCAGTCCCAGACTTGCTACCAGCTAAAGCAATGGAAATTATAGTCATTTATAGTCAAAATAGACGATTCAATTTTGGCAACTGGAATTTCCAGTTGTGTGGAAAATACGAACTTTTAGAGGATTTCACAAACATTAACCTTTCTGCAGAGTCTTCAGTGGCCACGAATTGCACTTGCTTGCAGAGCACTGAATTCTAACCATTTCCTAGAGTGAACCTCAGCCCAACAGGGCCTGACCAAGTCCACCAGGAACCGAATCCAGGAATTCTGTATTCTAAGACAAACCAACACATGTGCTCTTGCTGTTCTGAAAGTGCTTTCTGGAGAGGCCTCTTCCTTCTGCACCACAGTATTGAGCAAGGGGTGGGGAAAAGTCATATCATTATCCCATATATTCTTTTCATCCAACCACAATTACAGGGAGCCCTGCAGCATGTTACACAAACCTGTCATCAAGGTTGAAGCTGAAAAATTCAAGTCACACAACAGTAAGAATGGGCCTGTGCAGCCACTTAAGCAAGGAAGTTCAACCTCAAACCAACTTGCTTAAGGCTCTTCCACCAGCCATGCTAACTGCAGTGACACTGCAGAGTGTGGACTCACATCCATGCTGATGACCTGCAAAGAGACCAGGAAAAAAATATTCTTAAAGCACTGAATAGTATTAACTTCATGCCAGGTGCTGTGTTAAGGACATTTTATGCATTTGTTTTGTTTTGTTTTTTGTTTTTTGCGGTACGCGGGCCTCTCACTGTTGTGGCCTCTCCCGTTGCGGGGCACAGGCTCCGGACGTGCAGGCTCAGCGGCCATGGCTCACGGGCCCAGCCGCTCCACAGCATGTGGGATCTTCCCGGACCGGGGCACGAACCCGTGTCCCCTGCATCGGCAGGCGGACTCGCAACCACTGCGCCACCAGGGAAGCCCTGCATTTTTACATTTGATCTTCAAATGTAGTACTCTCAAAGATTATGTGTTATTTATATGTCATTCTATTATCGTTTATATTATTACTGTATGCTATCATGATTATCTCTCTTATTATTATCTATAGTTTTTCTAGTAAGTATAGAAATAGGATTCAAACTCTGACCACTTGGCTCCAAAGCCTTACACTTCCCTACTAAAGGGCTAGACTTCCTATTATTTTCTGCCCAGTCTCCCAACATAAAGTATAACGATGGTAGAAGTTATGAAACAGCTTTATTTACCATCTACTTAAAGGGGACCTTCCTGCCTGACTACGTGCCTATGTGCAAAGGAACTTGATAAGTATACCTCTTATGAGTACCTACTAAGCACGGGAAGTCGCTGTAATTGAGGTGAAAAAGTCAGATTGTTCATGCTGATTTGGACTTCACAGGGGCCAGTGTAGACCATTTAGCACAATCTGTACCAAAAAAGAAGTAAAGCCATCTCTCTCCCCACAGCCACTTAGCTGGTGGACTCGAGCTCCAACTGTTCCCATCTCAAGGCAGAGACAGGGGAGCATTGGCTCTGATTTGGAGGACATTTCTGCATGAGAGGATGGGAAGGCACCAAGAGAAGAATCAAGGTTGTCGCAGTAGACAGAGCAGTCACCCGAAGAAGCAGGCATTCAGCCTCAGAAAGTCTCTCCAATCCTAAGAAATCCTACCGCACACTTACTACGGCCCAGGGAAGGGTCGTGGTGGTCCACTCGCTTCCCTGGAGGTTAGCAGCCAGTCCTAGTCCAGGCTTCCAGGAATGCTCTAAGGGACTGTGGCAGATTTATGTGTCGGCAGGAAGCCAGCTTGCCACACAGACGCTGCTGTTGGAACCGGATAGAACTTGGCGTCTGACTGGTCGAGCCACCAAGCACACCTTGCCAGTGACTGCAGATGCTGGCTGCAGTGGGGAATAGGAGAGTGCAAGAAAATACTACATGGGGGGCTTCCCTGGTGGCGCAGTGGTTGAGAGTCCACCTGCCGATACAGGAGACATGGGTTCGTGCCCCGGTCCGGGAAGATCCCACATGCCGCAGAGCGGCTGGGCCCGTGAGCCATGGCCGCTGAGCCTGCACGTCCGGAGCCTGTGCTCCACAACGGGAGAGGCCACAAAAAAAGAAAGAAAGAAAAAAAGAAAATACTACATGGGTGTATTTGCAGCTTAGGACGGAGAGTATACCACTGTGTCAGTGTGTGTTGTCATCGTGTTGCTATATGGAAGAGCAGGGGTATGATATCATGAGCCCATTTTAAGCACTGACGCGTCATCAGGGTTGAAGGAGACCTTTCTCACGATGCTTCTCAGTCAAGAGAACTTTATCACTGAGCACACATGTGCACAGCCCCCAAATTAATATATTTTAGAATCAGCAGAAAAGTTATTGTATGACTTTAAGGAGGACATCCATGCAGGATCACGGGGGAAGGAGAAAGCATTAGGTTGTTATGGAAAGAAAAGATGGTATCTTTTATCACCCAGCTGAAACAGCGCTTCCCTCCTGACTGGGAATTGGCAGTTTTACACCAAGCAGAGCAGCATGTGGCAGAGGAAGAGGTAGCAGGGAGATATGGGAGTCTAAATAGAGCACAGTGTGGGTTTTTGGATTCCCCAGGATGAAGAAAACTTACTAGAAAACTATTCTTAAAGAGAACAGGGAGTTCATGAGCAGAGGTTCATTCCCAAATAAAGCCAGTAAAAGGAAAGAAGACAGGGAAAAAAATCTTTCAATTCAGTAAGTTGAAAAAGAAGATAAAGGCCAAGTTCCATGTAAGAAAATGTCTGCTCATTCAAAAGCTGGTTGTTTGTAATTGCATACAAAAAGCCACCTATTTGTCCAGGAAGGTTTCTGGTCTCCACTCTGCTACCAATGTACCATGGAACCTCAGGTGTGGTCTCACAGCCTCTTAAACCAGAGATTCTCCACCAACTCAGAGAAACTAACCATGCTTCTAGGCCCAGCGTCATCCATGCCTGAAGACAACATGACCGCCAGGAGAGGGTGCCTAAGCCTCTCCAGGGCATGATTAGCTGCCCTTCCCCAGAACAATAAATACTATGGAGATGTTAGGAGACAGTATCATTACATTTAATTCGCCAGTATTCACTGAGCTGTGTACGTGCCCGGCACTGCACACTAACCAGCTAACCAGCACCAGAAATGTGCACAGGTTAATTCATCCATTCCGCAGATAATTATTAAGCACTTAGACAATGTAAAACATTGCATTAGGTACAAACTATTAGGTATAAAATAAGTTACAAGGATGTCTTGTACAACACAGAGAATGCAGCCAATATTTTACAATAACTATAAATAGAGTATAACTTTTAAAAATTGTGAATCACTATATTGTAAACGTGTAGCTTAAATAATATTGTATAGCAACCATACTTCAATTTTTTTAAAGTTTTTAAGTAAATAAAAAATAAAACATTGTGTTAGGTGCTGAGAAGAATATCTGTCCCATATCCTCAAGATGCTAACTTCCTAGTAGGGAATCTTAAGAAATATACACAAATCACTATGACTCACAGTAGACTGTGAGAAGGACCAAATGGCATTAGCTGGATTTTTTGACTGCTTGCCTTATAAAGACATTATTCTTTTTAAAGTTGATATCACCGGTTAAAAAGCTAAAGAATTTTTGAGTGGTTGGCAGGGCAGGTTTAGTAGTTAGTTCTGTGGGAATCCTATCATTTAGAAACCAGGGACGAGGACTGAATGTAGGAAAGGGGTAAAAGGAGCTCAAACTCTAAAAAAAGGCTTTGCACTCACTTAGCTGGAAATTATCCTCTTTATTCTTGGGCTAGAAGAGTCACCATGGGTGCTGAAGAGTTTTCACAACAATTGCATAACAATCGTCAGTTCCATAAACACTAGGAAGCTTTGCTATTTTTCCTAGTTCTTCATCTTTTGCGTATACACTGACAAAACTATATTTCAGTTGTATCCACACACAAAAAAAGTTGAGGTAAGATAATATTACCAAAGATTTCCAGCTCCTTGTGCAAATGAGACCAAGTTTTTCCTGCAGCAGTGTATCATTAACTTGCCAACATCCAAGCTGAGAGGTGTGTGATGTTTTGAATCAAACTTCAAAGGTCAAGGGTAAGCAGGGACCTAGAATTACTATTGCATCTAAAATTATTTTACAGCCTTCAAAAGAACATGGAAAAAATGACTGCAGTTCTCAAAATTATATACTGCCTTTGGGGAAAACATACATCTGAGTCTTGGGGAGTGCATAGGTAATGTAAGCAGGGCTGGGCCATTTTCCACATCGTAGTCAGTGCCAGACAGGAGGTTGGGCACCATCTTAGAGTCCCCACCTGTTGTCTGAAATTAGTGTGTGAGTGTTTCATCATTTTCTCCCACAAATAGACACCCCTTCCCATTTTTTCCATTACCTCCTTGTTCCCTAAGTTTGCAGTACTGGGTCATTTTTCACTTTTCCTGTTCTCACGTCATTTTTTCACTTACGTGACAATTCCCTAATGACTATCTGTACCCTATCAGACCCTGTGCTGGGTGTCAGGATTGTAATGGTCTCTGCCCTCCTAGACCCACAGTCCAGTCACCCTAATGATACACAGTCCACTATGCTAACAGGTAAACAAGCAATTACAATAGAGCAATGTTTCTAAAAGTGTGGGCTCAACCAACTTCTACTAAACCAGAGCCTTCAGTCTGAGTTCTGGAAGTATGCATTTAAGAAATACTGGAGGTGATTTCTGTGCCTACCAAGATTGGGAGAGTCGTTCAGTATGGAATAGTTTGTGCTCACATAGGGAGCCATTGTGCTAGGCAGGGGGAGGAAGAGATTTTCTGCAGAGAGTGATGTCTACATTAAGGTCTCAAGTATGCAAAATAATCACCCCTATTCAGGCGGAAGAGGTGGAGGGTAGGTACAAAAAGAAGGAATACCCCAGGGAGAGGCATTCTTTACAAACCCCAGAAGTGCTCAGGGTGACTGGAACAGTGAGTTCAAGGTCAGCAGGAAGGAAAGATGGATTGAAAAGGTAAGCAGGAAGCAGACTGTAAAGAAGCACTTAACATGATTGTGGAATTTGGACCTTATGTTGAAGGCATTGAGGAACTATTGAAGGATTGTTAAAGAGAGGGGTCGGTGGGAGGAGAGAAATAAATGAGCAGAGTGATTCCTTTTCCCAATTACCATGGGTTCTTGCTACTCTTAGAGAGAAGCACCTTCAAGGTGGAGGTTCTTTTTCCACCATCTCTTCTAAACGTGTCCCTCTCTTTTCACTTATGCAGACACAACCCTATTCTAATATTTCAAATTCCCTCATGTCTGGATTATGGCCACATCTTTCAAAGTGTTGGCCTTGTCATTGTGCCCAATCTTGCCTGTTGAATACACTCTCAAAATGACCTTGGCCATTAATTTCATCATGTACTAAGCTGCTCAAGAATCTTCTTTTCTTATCTGTGACTAAATTTCTCATCCTAACACTCAAGGCCTGTCACCATCTACTCTTCCTACCTTTGCACCCCCCAGCACTTAGGATCTTCATGCTTTCCCAATACTTCAGGCACAGCAAAGAAGGAATAGCTGTACCACCTGGTACCCGTTATTGAAAACATTTACTCTTGAAAATTAACTCCCAATTATATCACATATTCAAGTCTACTAGCTTTAATCATGGAGTGAAAGACTCTATTTCTTATCAAAGGACTGTCAGCAATAGCAAACTAGGTAGGAAAGATTTTTGTGAGAGCAAAGCTTCTCTCTGATTTCCTGACCTCGTATGTGGTATAAAAACTTGCCTAGTGAAGCACAGTCTAAGCTGTAGTGGCAAGAGATGAGACACTTTCTATTTAGTGTCAGTTCTGCACCATGCCCCCCGTGTCATTTTGCATTTCATAATTTACAGAGGTTGTTTTTTTTTTTTTTTTTTCCCATGAACCATCAGTCTTTATGTTCTGTTGTATTTTAAGTAGTTACTAAAAGGCTTTCTCCCATTTCTGGAACACCAGGGCATCATTTGGAACATTTCATTGCAGTACTGGGGACTGACATGCCACAATACTAAATTCCCTCCTGACCCTCCCCCTGGCAGAAAGGAATTCAGAATCTATTCTTGATAGGGGTGCCAATGTCTCTTTCCCAATCTCTGGACCAGTGCCCCAGTGAGCCTCCCACTCCACTTCAAGGTGATGAAGCATGCTATTACCCCTCCTCTCCATCCCATCCACTGGAATAAGTGAGTGGTTTATCCAGTCCAGTTTCAAATGAATTCAGGTATCAAGACTTCTGCCACTTCGCTTGGCATATTTATGGAAGTTGTGTAAGAAATATTTTTCCTGACTTCTAGGTTGAGTTTTCCTTTCTCAGTTTCATCAAGTTAGTCACCTAAAAGTTAGAGTCATTTGTGAGTCATAAATTTTGTCTTTTGTAGAATAAGTCAAAGAACAGACAGAAAAAGAGAGAGAAAGAGATTGAGAGAGAAAGATAGAGGAAGAGAGGATGGAAGAAAAGGAGTGAAAAGTTCTTTCATTTTAAGATAAAAAGAACAACATTTTCATAATTAACTTTATTGATGCCCGATATCATGGAGTCCTTTTAACAGCTTTAATGAGACACAATTCACATTCCATGCAATTCACCATGGAAAGTGTACAACTCAACAGTCTGTTGTATATTCACAGGGTTGTGCAACCACAATCTAATTTTAGAACATTCTCATACCTCCAATCCCCCATCCACTGGCCACCACTAATCTACTTTTGTCTCTATAGTTTTGTCTATTTGGTGTATTTTACATAAATGGAATTATACAGTAGGTGATATTTCATGAATGATTTCTTTCATTTAGCATAATGTTTTCAAGTTTCATCCATATTTAGGCTGCATCACTATCTCAATTATTTTTATTGCCAAATAATGTTTCACTGTATCTATATACCACATTTTATTTATCTGCTCATCAACTGATGAACATTTGTGTTTTTTTCACTTTGAGCTATTATAAAATACGCTGCTATGAATATTTGTTGACAAGTTTTTTTGTGGATTACGTTTTTAATTCTCTAGAGTATATAGCTAGACGTGGAATTGCTGAGTCATAGGCTAACTCTGTATTTAACATTTAAGGAAGTGCCAAACTGTTTCCACAGCAGCTTCACCATTTTACCTACAATGTGTGAGAATTCCAATTTCTCCATATCCTCACCAACAGTTATTATCTTTTTTATTATAGCCATCTGAGTGAGTTGAAGAAGTAACTCATTATGATTTTGATTTTAATTTCCTTGATAACTAATGATGTTGAGCATCTTTTCATGTGCTCACTGCCAATTTGTATATCTTCTTTGGAGAAATATCTATTTGGATCCTTTGCTCATTTTTTAATAGAGTTATTTGTCTTTTTACAATGTAATTGTAAGAATGCTCTATACATCCTGGATGCCAGTCCATCCTCAGACATATGACTTGTAAATATTTTCTCCCATTCTGCGGATTGTCTTTTAATGTTCTTGATGGCATTGTTTGGAACACAAGAGTTTTTAATCTTAATGTAGTTCATTTTATCTATTTTTTTCTTTAGTTGCTTCTGGTATCACATCTTAAAAACCATTGCCTAACTCAAGGTCATGAGGATTTACTTCTGTGTTTTCTTCCAATAGTTTTACAGTTTTAGCTCTTAAATTCTGTCATTTTGAGTTAATTTTTGTATATGGTATGAGGTAGGCATCCAGCTTCATTCTTTTGCATGTGGATATCCAGATGTGTCAGTGTTATTTGCTGAAATGACTATTCTTTCCCCATCAAATTGTCTTGGCACCTTATCAAAGATCATGTGACCATAAATGTAAGGGTATATTTCTGGACTCTTAATTCGATCCCATTGATCTATATGTCTATCCAGTACCACACTGTCTAGGTTATTATACTTTAGAGCAAGTTTTGAAATTGGAAAGTGTGAGTTCTCCAATTTTGCTCTCTTTTTTTCAAGATGGTTTTGGCTATTCAGGGTCTCTTGCATTTCCATATGAATTTTAGGATCAGCTTATCAATTTCTGCCTAAAAAAAAAAGCAAGCTACCATTTTGATACAAATTGCATTGAATCTGTAGACCAGTTGATAAGCTGATCCCTGTTCTTCTGTTTTTTGGAAGTGTTTGTGAAGGATTTGTGTTAATTATTCTTTAAATGTTTGGTAGAATTCACCAATGAAGCCAGCTGGTTCTGGGCTTTTCTCTGTGGGAAGATTTTGTTTTTGTTACTAATTCAATCTTCTTACTTATTATAGGTTTATTCAAATTTCTATTTCTTCTTGAGGCAGCTTCAGTAACTTGTGTCTTTCAGGAAGTCTGTCCATTTCATCTAAATGATCTAGTTTGTTGGCATTCAGTTGTTCATAGTATTCTTTTTTCATCCTCTTCATTTCTGTAAAGTCAGTGCTTTCCCTCTTTTATTCCTGATTTCACTAATTTGAGTCTTCTCTCTTTTCTTCCTTAGCCAATCTATCTAAATGTTTATCACTTTTGTGGACTTTTTGAACACCCAACTATTGCTTTCATTGATTTTTCTGTTGTTTTTCTATTCTAACTTATTTCCACTCAATCTTTGTTATTTCCTTTCTTCTACTTACTTTAGATTCAGTTTGCTCTTCTTTTTTAGGTTTCTTAAGGGAGAAGTTAGATTACTGACTTGAAATTTTTTTTTTTAATATAGGCATTTACAGGTATAAATCTTCCCTGAGCACTGTGTTAGCTGCATACTATAAGATTTGCTTTCATTCTGCTGTTTTCACTTTTATTTATCTCAAGGTATTTTCTGATTTCTCTTGAGATTTCTTTTTGGCCCATTGATTATTTAGGAGTAAGTTGTTTAATTTCCATATATTGGTGAATTTTCCAAGTTCCCTTCTGTTATTGATCCCTGATTTAATTCCATGAGAGTCCTTTTATTTTTAAGTACTTCAAGGTGTCCAGACAAAATTACTCTTGTCGCAATGCAGTTCCATTCAAAATGTAAAAACAAACTAAAGCCTGTACCCAAATACGCTTCAACAAAGCAGTTTAAGGAATGAACTCTGGAAGGGGGAAAAATGTAATAAGCATCCTGGTGATTTTTTTTTTCAGTGACTCTAACTCTTATTATTTATTTTAAAATTAAAAAGATATTAAAAAAATACCTTCAAGAATTTCACAGGGAACATCTAATTTAGAGAACTTGCAAATATCAGTGAGAACAAAGAAATCACAGATTTTTAGATAGAGAAAAAGTGGGGTGGGGGACTAAAAAATATGAGTGGTTTCTCCAATCTAGTTTTAAGTGATTTCAAATAACAAGACGTCTACCACTTCCCTTGGCAAATTTGTAGAACTTGTATAAGAAATATTTTCCTGACATTCAGGCTGAGTTTTCCTTTTCTCAATTTCATCATGTCAGGCATAGCTGTGCCCCTGTACACCACCCCAAACAATTCCTCTCCTTATTTAGTTCGAGTTTCATCTCCTCAAGGACCTACAGAAGGCTATTATATCCCCTCTTTTCATTCTTATTCCAAGTCAAACATATTTAGGCCTCTTAATCTGTCTTCTTAAGCCAGCTAGTCTACTTTTGAATTTATGTTCTTTGAATTTAGTCCAGTACATTCACTCTTTCTAATTCATAGGAACCCTGAACTGTGTATGAGTCATAAGGACTTACACTTGATGTCACATAAGCAACTGTCCACTTCTGTGCCCCTGGCATTTTATTTGAGGTATGAAGCCCAAAATAGTACTTAAAAATAAAAATTAAGACGTCTGCTTTCCATTACCAACCACAGGTGGTTTTCAGTCTCACTGCTTTCCAAGTACTGAACCACCATCCAGTTGGATGTCTGTCATTTGGATTATTTTTTCCCTCTTTCAGGAGGCAGAAATAAGCAAGTTCCTTCCCTGGCTCTCTCAACATTCTCAACAGTTCATCTGCTCTGGTTCAACCATTCACAGCTAAGGCCTGCCAAGTTTACAAGTGCACAAGTTCTTTCAGAGTCCTGCTAGTGTACTCTGGCTATTTCTGAAACCATGGGGCTAATCTATAACTTTATATGCCTCCCAGTGCCTTGGCAGGTTCCCAAGCACAAACCTAAGTCTGATTATTTTGTATGCTTTCAAAAATCTAACTAAACCTATAAGATCTTCTCTATCTAATTTTTAGAATTGCATTCCCTAAAAGGTTCAATGGCTCCTGGACTCCAATGGCATGTAAGTTCTAGTACAAGAAAGTACTAGTACACAGTACTTGCACAGGATATAAGATTCACACATGCACACTCTCAAGACTATTGATCACTGAGCGTTTTGCACTGGTTTCCACCTACTGATTTTTATGAGCAAAATGCACTGACTCCTTATTCATTTGAAGTCCACTAATTGAGAATGTAATGTTGCCAGGGCTGAAATTTATCTTTGCCCTAGGGATGAAGATTCCCTAAGCAAATACACACTGTGAGGGCAGGGTTGGTATGCTTGGCACATCTAAAGGAATAATGGTGCCTGAGAACTGTAACACACAAAGTATTGGGTATTTTCTCCATGCGTGTGTCTTATGTGTTCATTAAAGCAGGCTTGATAGCATCCCTACTTGAAAGAGTATGTTAAAAAATTAATTTGAGTTACATATGGAACAGAGAAGACTGAATTTCTTTTCAAATGGGAATTCAGGTCTTTTTTACTTCCCACAGCACTGGAAAAATTATATGTGTGTCATTCATTTAGGCCCCGACCACAGATGCAAAGCCAGGATCCCAGAATGGAATCCATCTCCTGCCATACTGGTTTACTTTCATCTGACATTGTGCCTTTAGTGGTCACTCCATTGCTCAAAAATTACTCTAGAGGTGTTATCATTGTGTGACTTCTTTCCGATAATGTATTTGTCAGATTGTAAGCTCCTAAGAGCAGCTATTAGGTCTATGCATCCTCACACAAAGCATTTTATATAATATGTCCCCCAGAAAGTAAATTAATGTATGGGCAAGATTTGAATGCCTCAAACCAAAGAAGTAAATAATAGAAATGTCAGACATTCTGGGTGACCTTTTGAAATGAGTGGGACTTTTCATTTATTTTAAATTATACCATGGAGACTTTTTATTTGATCTCCCAACAGGTAGGGTTTCACATAGCAGTGTCTAAGAAAATATGGAGCCAGACATTGGCTCAGATGACTGGACCTAAAGAACAAACATTTCCTGACAAAAGGAGAAAGTAGAGCCAGCAGCAAGACTATACACTCAACCCAATAAGTCGTCAGATAAATGCCAAACCCAGATACACAACCAATATTCTAGAACTAGAAGGGACCTCACAGAGTACTTTGCTCAATCCCTTTATTTCTAGATCCAGATATTGAGACCAAGAAAGATTAAGGGACTTGCCCAAGAGCACAGAAGTAGTGCTAATGCCAAAACTAAAAAACACTTTTCCTGTCCCCCAATCCTTTGCTTCTCCAGCTATATCCGAGGTTCATTATTTATACTGCCAGTTGAGTGGATGATCTTCCATATAAACCTAAAGACTCAACAGTGACTCAGATTTTGTTAAGTTTGAATAGCAAAACCATTTGTTCATATCTAACTCACAGGAAGCCTAAATCTTATGCTTTACAAAACATCATTTGCGGGCTTCCCTGGTGGCACAGTGGTTGAGAGTCCGCCTGCCGATGCAGGGAACGCGGGTTCGTGCCCCGGTGCGGGAAGATCCCACATGCCGCGGAGCAGCTGGGCCCGTGAGCCATGGCCGCTGAGCTTGTGCGTCCGGAGCCTGTGCTCCACAATGGGAGAGGCCACAACAGTGAGAGGCCCGCGTACAGAAAAAAAAAAAAAAAACATCATTTGCTTCTTTCTCATGCCAGGTGTCACAGTTAATTGCTCTTCAAGACATCCTCTAAGATTTTTGCTTTAAAATGGTCATTATACTACCACAGGGCAAAAAATATGTAAAATAACTTAACTCCCCTGACTAAGATGGTGAGTAGGATAACAGGTTGTCTATGAAGGAATACCACTCAGTGAGCCAATTCAACTGTTTATGTAAGTGGAGGAACACACAAAGCTTCCCGGGTACAGAACTGTCTGCTGTGTCTTGGGGAGCCCAGAGGACCTGCAAGAGAACAGCTACTATTGTTCCTGGCCACAATCTCATTTGGATGCTATGTCTGTAGAGCAGGCAAAACAAAAGGCCAAAAGTAGACTCCAGAAGAGAACAGCAGACCCTAACGATACAATTTCTCACACTGTTAATGAGCAATAGCAGGTTTTTCCTCTCTTTTCTTAAACCCCAAGGTTTCTTACATTTCCTAGAACTTTGCCAAGGTGTGGGTATGCATGTTGGTGTCAAGTATAAGGAACATACGTTAGAAGCCAACATGGTAGGCCCTACAAAAAATTGTGAGTTGCTTTCCCACACCTTACCAGCTCCTCAACACTTTCTCCTTTCTCTAGGCTTCTACCCCCTCCAAAAGTATCTTGTGTCTCGGGGATCCTGCTAAAGGCTTATGGCAGGGATGGTAAATACACGATAATGTGTGCCGCTACTCCTTGCCTGCCGTACCTCTGGCAGACATTGCTAATCATGATTCTTTCCCCAGTGCATGTGACCTCCTAGTTTATCTCAATACAGAATTCCCAACGATCATTCCTAATGAAACATAGCACACGAGAGAAAGATTCTTGAACCCCAAAAGTCTCCAATGACTCAACAGACTTGGACAATAATATGCAAAATAACAAGCTGCAAGGTTGACGTTTCTCCCCTTAAATCATCCTCAGTGGAGGGGCAGCCTTTGCTTGCCAAGATAAATAAGAAAGCCTTAGAAAATACTGTACCCTAGATCTAGAGACACTGCAACAATTAGACGTAACACTTGGAGGTTCTAGGGCTCAACACTATGAATTCCCATAACGCAGTAGTTCTCAAACTTCAGCAGCCATCGGAATCTCCTGGAGGACTTGATACAACACAGAATGCTGGGTCCCACCCCCATAGCTCCTGATTCAGTTGTCCTGGGGAAGAGCCCAAGAATTTGCAGAAATCAATTCCCAGATGATACTGACACTGCTGGTCAAGGGACCACACTTTGAGAACCACTGTTGTAATCCTTTGTCCTGGAGATTCCATCCTTATCCTAACCCCACTCACCTGAACCCACATTCCTAAGATCGCAGCAGTCTAAAAGAAAGCAGCTCCAGTGATCTTGTCTCCATCTCTCTTCTCCCTGACTTCTCAGCAGTATTCTGTTTTGATACTCACTCCTCTCTTATCTGCCTTAATGCTGAACCACCCAGAGTTTCCTCCTAAATATATTACTGAATACATTTTCAGTATCTCCTTACACCCAGAGAAATCTAGACTTGGTCCTTAGTTCTTTTCTCTTTCTGAACATACTTTATCTCACATTAAATCCAGTTTAATCTGCATCTCCCAAATACATTCCTTCATTCCATCTTTGCATTCCCAGCACATGGTACAGTGACAAATCTTCCATTCAACATGATCCACAAGACAGAGGAATCTACCTTTACAGTCTTGCCTTATCCCATTCCCCCAAATGAATTATGTATTGACAGTTGTACTTACTACAAGTTTTCTTTCTTTGTTTCCAAACTTGTGGGTTCCATTCATCCTGTGCCTCCACCTGAAAGGCCCTCGTATATAGCTCCTTGTTCAAAACTTATTCAGCCACCGAGACCCAATTATGTGCTGCCACCTTTATGAAGTCTTCCCTGATTACCCCAACTAGACAAGCCCTCTCCCTTTCCTGAACTCCTCTCATGAGCACCTATCACATGCAGCCTCTGTTACTTTCCTGTATGCAAAACTCTCTCCCTCCTATTCTGAGGTAAGCCCTCTAACTGCAAGGCATATCTTGGTGGTCACATGGTCTCCTATTTTCCAAAACAATCCTGATTGCGAGTATCTTCTGCAATTATCTTCATCAGTATGCTCATATCTGTCACACTATGTATTCTAATTTTGGGTTCAGAGTGTATGTTTCCCAAAAAACAATAACACATGATTTATTCTGGGACATTATTATACTTCTCCTCGTGTAAGAGTCATCCAGAAATATCACAAATATTCCCTTAATAACAATCTAATTCTTTCCACATTAAGACTACCTATTCCATGTCACAAAGACCTTTTATCACCTCCAAGGAGAGAGTGCCCACCCCAGTTACCTCCAGCTAAAGGTGTTAAAGATTTAACCTGCACATTGAGCCCCAGCTAGATCCTGAGCCAGTTCTAACCCCCCAGTATGGAGGTCTAGCAGCAGCCCCACTCCCACCAGTATGTAGGGCCTAGGATTAGATACGCTGCTGCCAGCATAACATCCTGTGTCCCTGAAGGGAGCCACTGGGTCCCCCAAGTCTGCTGACTGCAGTCTCCTTACCAGGCACTGCTGAAACTCTACCCAATCCATGTGACTTTGTTTCTTCCCCAGTTTGCATTCTAGTTCTTTACGCTTGAGTCTCGTCTTGACTGGGTGACTACAGCTGATCTAACCTTTACCAGGCACCTCTCCACAGAGGCTCAGACCCTGTCACTCTTCCTCCAGGCCTCCATATAGGCCCTCCTTCATAAGGGTGCTAGCTTCTAACTACAAGTATGCTGCTTCTCAGGGATCTCTGCCATTGATTTTTACTCACCAAATTATAGTCTACACAGCATTTCTGAGGACTCAGATGAAGTGAGGGCCACACTGTTGTGGCTAATGATAACGGTCCACATGACACTGCCCTTCCAAGAGCCCCAAGGCCTGGATGGCTGCCAGGGACTCATTTCCCATGTCATCATCTGGCCCTGGGTCACTGCTTCTCTTGGGTCTCCCCCTGTGTGGGATTGAGAAAGGCCTCACTAGCGCTACTCCTGGCTGCCATATGCTCTTCCCATAGGGTACATGAGTTTGGGCCTTAGCTCAAACCCTCTGAGCTAAATTTAGCTCACTGACCCATCCCCTCCAGTTCTAGCCTACCATCTCGTGAGGAATGAGACACACCACAAGTGTGGTGAGCTCTCCTCGAGAGTTTCCTCCTGCCAGACTCATCCTCTTGTCAAGGTGATGTAGCTCTCCCCATGACTACTCTCCTCCCAACTAGTTTCAGAAAACTGGAAGGACTGGGCTGACTAAGAGGAAAATCTTGGTCCTACCTTCTTGGGGGACCTCAAGGCTTGAGAATTCTTGCCCTGAAACTTTCACCGACCCTCCAGGTACCAGTTATTGAATCCCTATCAATGACCATCAAGAAGCCCCACTGCCGAGGGTTGGACCAGATGACTGAACAGATATAGGGAGGATGGTTTTGGTCTTCAGTTCAGAATTCTTGTGTTTATACACTAGATTTGCATGATTTTCAGATTCTCCCAGAGACAACTTCAACAGCTCCTTAAAATAATGGAACTCCTAATGCAAGTTTAGCACACACAGAAAGCCAAGACATGCTCACTCTATAATCACCAGGAGTGACATTCAAATTCAACACCTGGCAGCCATTCATTAATCTGACTGGTTGCCAACAACACCCTTAAAAGAATAAAACCTCAGAATCCATGAGGTTTTACCATGTTGCTAGAATACACTGCTCTTGTATCTAGCAAATCTTTTTCCATTCTGCTGCCAATGAATATAAGCCATCTGCTGACCCAACACTGTGAATAGGAAGTTCTAGATGGAGAACACTAGTTGTCACCCTTCTCAACCTTCTACTTATATTTATGACTTGCTATTGTCCAACTGCTCTTTGATTTGATTTAATATAACTAGGCAAACACTGATTTGAAGGCTATTGCATTACAGAGGCTGCTTCCGATGCTGTAATAATTAATAATAGTAGAGATTTAAGAATTTACAAAGCATTTTTTCATTTAATTATATATACCTAATTACCACATAGATCAGAGCAGTAAAAACTAGAAGTCTTGCTTCTCACCTCCTTCCACCCAGCAAGCTATTTTAGTTCCCTCTCAAGTCAGCTCTCTACCAAAAAATGAAAATGAGAAAACTCATTGGCCCAGGGATTTCTGACAACCAGTTTTTATAACCAATTTATCTAACTGCTCCATTTGTCCCAATACAGGCCCCCAAGGCTTCTACTCCCATCCCACCACCTCTGAAAAAACAAATTAATTTTTTAAAATTTCCATCAAATAAAAATGCCTTGAATTATGACTCTCACTAAATTTGAGAGCTAGCTTTAATGTTGGCATTAAACAAAATAAATAGAGTAAAATTTTGTTTCTATACTCTCACTATTTGGATTATTAGTCATGAGCAACCCATACAAACAATTTGAAACAATTTCAAATTGACCTTTCCTACTCCTATCACTTCCACGTAAGTCATCCATGACTTCCGGTCATCCTACATACTTTGTACTGACAAACACTTGCAAATGGAGAATGGGATGACTTGGGTAATTTTTCATTTAAGTAGTAATATTTTTATTAAGTGCTGATTGTCTAAGTTAGCAACCAAAGTTAAACCCACAGGGTATAAAAAGTTTTGTTTACAAAAAAAAAAAAAGAGAGAGAGAAAAATCTTCGTCCACATCATTCTTCTACAATGCATCTGAATAATAGCTGAGCTATAAATAGAAGATGCAAGAATGACTAATTCTGTTTTGATTCCATCTCTTCAATGACAAAGGAAATCCCTCTGTACAAACATTAAGCTAAATCAGAACAGCTGGATTTGTGGAATTTTATCTAGAACATCTACATCAAACAAGAGTGCCAACCTTGAAGATGGACAAATAATTCCCAAAGGAACCCGGTTTTATAACTATCAACTCGGGGACCTGTGATTTAAAAGAAAGAAAAATACAGCATTCCTTTAAGAGAATACTCACTTAAAATCGTCACTGCTAATAAAATGCAAGAGAAATTTACCCCCAATTACTTTATCCTAGAAAAATCTTTCTTTCGTTTGCGACTGAGACCATACGCATCATTTATAGTTAGATCTTTCTTTTAGAAACTTAGTTATATCTTCAGAAATTTGTCAGCTAAATTAGGCCCCTAGCCACATAGGAGTATTCTGGTAATGCACTGGGAAGGGAATGAATGAAAGACTGGATTGAATTTTCCATGGAAGCCGACAATTAAAATTGTTTTCTTTGGTATATCCCTTTCCGTCAATTGTTTTTGAGCGCTCTAAGAGAAGAAAAAAGTTAAGAAGGCTGATTCAGTCATTTCCAAATCTCACTTCCAGTTTCCATCTTATTAAAGACATGACAACTTTAATGTGTATAACATAAACAGAATCATAAAAGGGAAAGGATTAGAACAGTCTGGAAGAGTCAGTGTCCAAGGCAAGAAAATGCCACAGCTGATTTGCTCCTTTCATTGTTGCTGTCCTTTCTCCTTGTTTACTGCGAGGAGAAATTCTCCGTCCCTCTACTGCTGATTCCTCACCCTCCGTTACAATCGCTGAGAATTCCAATTTCACGAAGTTATTACAATACAGCCACAAATAATCCATCTTGTCAAGTCCATCTTCGGGACTGAAGATAAAGTTGGAGCTGAGTTGCTACACACATCTGGAGAAGGTTCGTTACTTGTAATCGTGAGCCGCTCTGTTAATGCACCCATGAGAAAGGGGCTGACAGGCTGCATATTTCTGCAGACTGTTCCCAGAAAGAACCAATTTCCTGACTTCCATGTGGTGTCAATAATGGAGGCATGAGATGGAGCAGTGCTTATGAAATATTGAATCTGCTTACAGGACCAGCAAGAAGCAAATTCAGACCACCTGTGAGAGGGAGCCTTGCCGTGGGTACCCCTTCTTTGGCACACACATGGCACATGTGAATGATATGCTCTAATGGATGTATTTGGGCTTATTTGACACAAAACTTCCTGACGGTAGTACCAGAGAGAGAGGGGGAGAAAGAGAGATTGAGAGAGCGAAAGAGAAAGAAAGAGAGGCAATAAAACACATTTCTGTGCATTTAGAATTGAAACAGTTCGAATCACTGACATTATTAAATTTACTATCATAAGCAGCCAAAGTTCATCTTATTCATCAGGAAAAAAGTGACTGATGTTTCATGACATTAGTATTAGATCATTTTGGTTCTTGCCAATAAAAACAAAGCATTAGTGTTTCAGTGTTTTAATATCATGATTTAATTCTCTCAATGATATTAGGACCAAGAAGCTCAACCAACGTGAAGACCCCATCAAAATTCTTGAGTCAAAACCATGGTTCTAAAATGAGTTCACCATCCTGACCTCCCATTTCACAGCATATATTTTATGCTTGTGACTTTCCAAATATGGATTCTTAACATTGCAAATGTAAAGTTTTATATCACTAACTTGTGTTTCAAGGGTCTGCCTAAGTAAATAGAAAAACATCTGGGCTCTTTTTGCTGGCAAAAGCAAGAGATATTTGACCTCAGATCAGATTCTGAGACTTGAACGTTAACTTGGTCTTTCCACAGAATGTCTCTAATTTTCCACAACTCTCTGCTGAAAGGGTTCAGCCCAGTACTTTGAGGGGAAGGACAGGACTAAGCACGTGTCCTAAGACTTATGTCCCAGTTGGCTTCCCTTTACCCACAAGCTTTACCCACAGGTCTAACCCGTTCTTGTCTAAACAAAGGGATACGATTCTAAGGCAAGAACAAACTTTCAAGGTCTCATCCAGCCTGAGGGGGTCCAGCTCATGACCTCCCCACACAGGACGATGTGCAGGATACTGCTTCAGCCGTGAATCTGTCAGAGCTTTCAGTCTGTCCTTTCAGCAATTCCAGGGCACCATCTGCAATTCTAGTCTGAGATTTCCTTGCCTTCAAGCAAACCTCCTGCCTAGGACTCCCTAGAGTCCAGAGCTACCCCTGTCTGCAGAGTGGCACCTGGGCCTCAGCTCCATTCCCAACTTGACACTGCCCTCCACAAACAGAACAGGCCCTGCATACAGGGGCAGAGTGGAGACTACCCACGCACAAGAGAACAAGCAGTATGGCCACCGGTCCTGGCACAGCTCTGGGCAGCACCATTATCACTGTTCCCCAGGTGAATGGCACACCTGGACCCACAACACCAACGAAAGGATGCCCCCTGCAGTCATGCAGCATGGCAGCCCTTGGACTCTAGTCTAATTCTTCTTGAAATTTTCATTGAAATGCAAGAATGACAAACCTAAACCCTGATCAGCTTTTGACTAAATATTTGATCAAAATTAACTTTTTTCTTTTATCTTTTTTAATTGGAAGGTTAAACTTTTATGTTGGACATAAACAATTGTGTATCTTAAAAATATTCTGGCAAAAATATAGTTATTGAACAAGTATAAGAACCAAGGCCTCTTTCAAAAGTCATCCTCTTCACAAGTTCAATGTTTCTTAGAATTTTAGACTTTTAGACATGGAAGATTATATATTAATGTGTCCACCCAAAGACTTATACACGAATGTTCATAGTTGCGTTATTATTCACAATAGCCAAAAAAGTGGAAACAATCCAAATGTACACAGACTGATGAGTGGATAGATAAGATGTGGTATGCCCATACAATGGACTACTATTTCTACAACAACAAGAAAACAAAGTAACAATCCATGCTACAATGGATGAACCTCAGAGACATTGTTCTCAGTGAAGGAAGCCGAACAAGAAAGACTGCATACTGTATGACTATATTTATATAAAATGTTTAAAAAAGACAAGTCTATAGAAACAGAAAGTAGATAAATGGTTGCCCAGGGTTGAGTGGGAACAGAGTTTAACTATAAATGGGCACATCTTTTTGAGGTGATGAAAATGTTCCAAATTTGGATTGTGGTGATACTTGCTCAACTCTGTAAATTTACTTTAAAAATCACTGAACTGGGACTTCCCTCGTGGCACAGTGGTTGAGAATCCACCTGCCAAAACAGGGGACACGGGTTCAAGCTCTGGTCCGGGAAGATCCCACATGCCCCGGAGCAACTAAGCCCGTGTGCCACAACTACTGAGCCTGCACTCTAGAGCCCACGAGCCACAGCTACCGAGCCCACGTGCCACAACTACTGAAGCCCGCGTGCCTAGAGCCCGTGCTCTGCAACAAAGAGAAACCACTGCAATGAGAAGCTCGTGCACTGCAATGAACAGGAGCCCCCACTGGCCACAACTAGAGAGAGCCCGCGCACAGCAGCAAAGACCCAACGCAGCCAAAAATAAAATAAATAAATTTATTTTTAAAAAATCACAGAACTGTACACTTTAAAGAAAAAGCTGTATAAAAACAATAATGGCTGACTTACTCTGTATTCAAGAGCTCTAATAAGTTCTTATATACAATCTCTTATTTAATCTTCACAACAACATGTTGAATAGGTACTAGTATTAGTCCCATTTTACAGATGAGAGCACTGACACTTAGAATCATTAAATCGTTCTCTGAGTCACACAGCTAGTAAATGGTGGAATGAGGACTCCAGTCCAGCCAGCTGACTCAAGGGTTTAACCACTACGCTAGAGCATCCCAAAAGTTGTTCTTCAGCATATACTGGTATGCCCTGAATTTGTTAGAGGTGTAGGAAAATAGGGATATTCTCGTCACTCTCTGGTATAATCAGAAAGGACCTAGAGCAGGCAGAAGCCCAGGCCAGTCTCTTTAGGCTATAAGTAGCCTCAGCAGTTTACTCTAAGTGCCACATAAATGTGTTTATTTCGAATACATGCCATAACTCAAAGTCCCACTGCAGTTTAGAATCACATTCTCTTATATTGCAGCCATTCACACTCCCTGCAAGCAGAAAAAATAATTGGCCAGGGTCACAGTTGGGGGTTGTGACAGACCTGTACCTGACCTCCTGAAAGGGCCTCCTGTCCTTTCCCTGGAGCACAGTGCCTCCTATGTCATGATAGAATGTTTGACTAGATGACATGACAGCAATTGCTCTTAAAGGCAAAATAATGTTAGATAAAAAAGCTTCATTTTCAAGAACATGAAAATATAGAAGAACCCTGGGCTTTACCCTTAACTGCTCTCTCGCCCACACGCCTGACTGATGATCAAGCTCCAGCGCTCTTGTTTTCTAAACACCTATTGATTCCATCCGTTTTTCTCCATCTGCACTGCTGTTACTCAGCATCTCTCACCTGGATTATGCAGTGGTGATGTACTGGTCTCTATGCAACCAGTTTGGCCCTAACCCTTGATTCTCTGGGCTGTACCCTGAGTGGTTTTCCTAAAGTATGGAGCGTATCATGTCACTCCTCTCCTTAAAACATGTCAGTGGCTCCACTGATCACAGGGTGAAGTCCAAACTCCTTCTTATGGACCGCTTTCACCTGCATACTCTTCCTACAGCCAGAATAGACTATATTTAGCTCCTCAAAGCGTAGTGTGTAGACAGTGGGCCTTTGCACATGCTGTTCCCATGGCCTTACCTGAGGTTCATAGGTTTGCCTAAATAAACAGGAAAAAAAATCTGGACTCCATTTTCTGGCAAAATTAATTTTTTTCTGCTACCAAAGGAATGGTCTCAACCCCCTCTCACCTCTTCACCTGGATAACCCCTAGTCATCCTACAGAGCGTCAGCTCAGAACATCCTCCAGGACTCCTTCCCCTACCTCCACCACTCCCAGCCCCAAGCCTGAGTTAGAAGTTCCACCTTGTGGCCTTTTCATATCTCCTCATCATCTGTATCACCTTCTAGTCCGCAACTCTGGGAAAGCACATCTGTGGTCTGCTTTGTGCTTGGATATATTCCCAGTGTCTGGAACACAGCACACTGAAGGAAGTCTACATATTTTAAATGGATGAGAGAATGACAAAAATAAAAACCATCATAGTGTAAAACTGGACTAAGTTTTTCTTAAGTTTAGTGCATCACACCTACAATCCATTCATGGGCTTTTGTCCTTCAGCTGCCCTTTTTGTGGGAAAACAGTGGGATACAAAACAGCTAGACAGCTTGTCTGCCAAGCTGGCATATCGAGAGAACACACTGCCCCAGCAGCTCAGGCTCCTTGATAGGATGAGAGAAGATAACTGCAATTTTTAAACAGCATACAATTAACTTGACTGGTTTGATATCTTAGCATCTATTGTGTTCACTGGAAAATGCAAACATTGATCCACCCTAAATGTAGCTCTTAGATAATGTGTTTATGCATGAATGGGTAAGAACTGGCAGAGACAATGGGAAAATGAAAACAGTAGTTTTGTCAGGATTATAAGATCTTAGATGATGTTTTCATTCTTCTGTTAGTTTACCTTTATTGTTATCATACTATCATTTGTGCTAATGAGTATATATATATATATATATATATATATATAAACATTAAGCAGTCAGTGTCTATATACAAACTTAAACATTGGGTCTGATGGCAAATCAATAAACATAATAAACAGAGCTAGTTGCTCTATTTGATTTCCAGTAATAGTGCTCCCATGGGACCCATGATGTAAATTTACTTGAGAATTTGCAAGAATCATAATAATATAGCCAACATGCTTTGACTACTTAGTATGTCCAGGCTCTTCATCATATTATTATCTTTATCTTACTATCTTATTTGAGCTTTATCCTATTATCTTCATTTTACAAAAGGAAAAAACTCAGTTTAAAGAAGTTAAGTAACTTGCTCGTAAATTAAAAGCTACAGTGATTGTTGATTTTATGTGTCAGTTTGGCTAGACCATGGTGACCAGTTGTTTGGTCAAACACTAGTCTAGATGTTGCTTTGCGGTATTTTTTAAATTAACATTTATAATCAGTTAACTTTAGGTAAAGCAGATTACCCCTCCATAACATGGGTGGGCCTCATCCAATCAGTTGAAGGCCTTAAAAGCAAAGACTGAGGTTTACTGAACAAGAAAGAATTCTTCCTCTAGACTAAAACATAGAAATTCTGCCTGAGTTTCCAGCCTTCTGATTCAAGACTGCAACAACTCTTACCTGAATCTCCAGCCTGCCAGCCTGCCCTACAGATTTCAAATTTGCCAGTCCCCCCAATTATATGAATCAATTCCTTAAAGTAAAACTCTTGATCAATAGATATATATAGATATAGAGACTGGTATTCTGATTAGGGATAGAGATAGAGATAGGTAGAAATAGGAACAGAGACAGAAACAGAGATACAGATATGCTAATGGTTCTGTTTCTCTGGACAAGCCTAATACTGCTAGTAATTAGTGTTGCCAGGATTTGAATCCTGTAAAGCCACTGCTTGTAACCATTACAAAAATAAGATAAATTACCAAGGCTTCTATGCTCATCTACAGAGTGGCCACCTGGCAGGAGAAATACAGGCCAGCCGTGCTACATGCATTGTTGAACAGCAGAAAGCCCTAAGCACAACAGTGCTGCCCTGTGGCTTTTCCCTGGGTTCCTAATCCCCTTCCAGTACTCTTCTTTACAAGGGATACGGACTGTGGAGGAGCTCTGCATGTCATCGCCCAGAGACCTCAGTCATCCACACTTTTCTTCTCTTGTCTTCTCAATAGATTGTCTTACTCAAAAGCCCTAGGTCTCAAACACAGCAGTGAGACAGAAACACCACCTGTGGCCCTCGGAAAATATATGCCATTGAGGACGAAAAGACGAAAAAGAATTAATTAAATCGCTGCAGGGAAGATTTAGATTCCTGTCATTAAAAGAGAATTTTGTGGGCTTCCCTGGTGGCGTAGTGGTTGAGAGTCCGCCTGCCGATGCAGCGGACACGGGTTTGTGCCCCGGTCTAGGAAGATCCCACATGCCTCGGAGCGGCTGGGCCCGTGAGCCACGGCCACTGAGCCTGCGCGTCCGGAGCCTGTGCTCCGCAACGGGAGAGGCCACAACAGTGAGAAGCCCGCGTACCGCAAAAAAAAAAAAAATAATAATAATAGTAATAATTTTGTGAAGAAAAAGTATTGCGGAGTAAAATCGTGAAAGTTCCTACCCTGGGGGGAAAAAACAAGAAAACTGAAGAACTCAGGGCTATTTTTCAAACGGCTTTCTGAGACATTTCAGGTGTGGCTCATCATCACAGCACAAAGATGTGGGTGATGTCTTTGCAAGGTTCGTTTCGGCCCTCCGGCCCTGCGTGGGGAGCCGGCGCCGCGGTCGCCTGCGAGCATGCGCAGGCCGACCCGCCCTCTCCCAGCCCCGTGGGCGCGAGCCGGGCTCAGGGCACCTCTTCCCTTGATTTCAGAGCAGCTCTCGCAGTTTGAGAGTCCTGGCGCTTAGCAGGCTTCCTGCTGAGCTGTGAAGTCTTTCCAGACAAATCCCTGTTTACAGAGATTCCAGAGCAGCAGGGAACATCTCAGAATACCAATCTGGATATGGAAATTCTTGGGATCTGTGCTAAACTGCTCTCCACACCTGCCCTCGCCCTCAGTGCTCCCTTCCTTCCACACCCACGCTTCCGCTTCCTTCTCTGCATCTGCTGCGGTTTCCTTCACACTGAATCATTCTGGTGTGTTAGTAGTAAAGTCCTTTTAAAATCAAGTTAAGCCAGAGGGAGTGAAGTGGAAAGAAAGCAATTATTTGAGGAATAAATGAAAGAGAAAGGAGAAAGCAAGTAGGGAAAAGAAACGAAGTTTGGGTAGGAACCGTGGTCGAGAGACTTGTCTCAGTGTCTTATGAAGACGGAGCCAGAAATGACCTATCATAATAAACTGGTGGTTCCACAGACCATGTAGGCAGCTCAGGTGTTGTTACCTGATCCACCTGTACCCTTCACTGGAACTCAAACATTTTCTTAAGCAGACATAGGGGATTGAATTGAGAGTCAAGAGACAGGTTTGAGACTTGACTTCACTACTTTCCAGTCACTTAACTTCTCTGGGCTCCAGTTTTCCAGATCCTTAAAATGGGAATAATAACACTTCCTTCGTATAAATCCAGGGCTGATAGGACAAAGTGACATAACATATGTGGAAATCCCTTTTAGCTTATACAAATATAAGGTGTTTTTACTAAATTCAATAAACAGAAGTGTTTCTTATTCATTGTTCTTTCTGCTTTGCAACCCCTAGAAAATCTTTCGCAGAAAAACTGTCTTCCAGCCAGCATAACTGGGTTATTTTTAAAGCACATACAAGAGCTCTCAAACGGAAAAGAAAATCTAAAATTTGCCATTCGGTAGGGTTTCCAAGGCAGCATTCAGCAATCCAAAGTCATTCTAGAAGCTCTGTTCAGATATATCAGCGATAGCCACGCTCTTTAGAAGAGGTCAGGGTATATGAAATTCAAAAGTGGCAAAGAGTCTTTCTAATACTTTTTTTTTTTTTTTTTTTTTTATGGTACGCGGGCCTCTCACTGCTGTGGCCTCTCCCGTTGCGGAGCACAGGCTCCGGACGCGCAGGCTCAGCGGCCATGGCTCACGGGCCCAGCCGCTCCGCGGCATGTGGGATCTTCCCAGACCGGGGCACGAACCCGTGTCCCCTGCATCGGCAGGCGGACTCTCAACCACTGCGCCACCAGGGAAGCCCTCTAATACTTTTTGTGTAGAGAGATCAGGAGAAAATTTCACCCCACTTAACTATTATCCATGTCTCAGCCACTTCTCCTAAATCACAATTTTTCCTCCTTAGATCTTTATGCAAATGTATCAACTGTTCTCAGTGAGCTTTAAACAACATGTCAAGTGAATTTTTATATAACCAGGTAACCCAGGATGAGGCTAGACTCCCAAGTTTCAGAACCTTGACGAGAAGAAACCGAAAAGAACGTTGCCAGGGCTGTTCGTATCCCACATGTGGTGTTATTTAAGACCAAATAACCTGAACTTTGGAGCATGTGCTTATGTCAAACTGTTATATGTCAGACCACACCCCTATGGGTGGGGGGAGGTTTCCCCTGAAGGGAATGGATGTTACCACTGTCAGTCTTCTTGGAGAAGGGTCAGTACTGGGTCAGGGAAGGAGGGCTCTGACAAGCAGTCCTGAGAATGAAGTCAGGGGAAAATTTTCTCCTCTCTCTGCATCCTGAAGTTGGTTTGGTCAGCATTCTGGGCCAGGGAGCTGCCTGGAGCTGTTCCAGTGATAGGCATTGAGCCATGCCAGGGCACAGTGGAGGCAGACCAAGAGATGGGCAGTAAGGGTCTATGATATTCTCATATCCCCAAATCAACAGGTTTTGTTGAAGGTTACCATTTGGATTCTACTGAGTTACTTTCCAACCATGAAATGACTTGGATTAGGGGAGGTGTGGCCCTGTCCCTGAGTCTCATCTGGCCAGTGAGGTAAGCTTCACCATCTGGAGTCAGCCTTGCTGCATGGGGCTGAGATCTCTAGAGGATCCTTAGAGGTGACAGCAGCACCAAAAACCACCACCTGGAGCCACCTTCCAGATCAACCAGCCTCCAGGCCTGGATGTGACATAAGATTCACCCGGGTCCTTGTTCAATCACAGAGGAAGCATCCAAGATTCTGCATTTCTGGAAAGCTCCCAGGTGGTGGGAATGCTATTAGTCCTCACACCAACACCTGGAAGTAACAGAGGTCGAGCCTTTGCACTTTGAGGTGCGAGTCTGAGAACCCGCTCCATCAGCAGCAGGACAACAGGACTAAAGGTAAGACCCCATCCCACACGCCCAAGGCTCTCGTTCACATTCAGGGAGAGGGGCCGCAGGGGAAGGCTAGCTGGGGCCCTCGTTGATTAGGGAAATAGTAACTCTAACTCGCCGTATCTTGCAGAACAAATGTAAGGGCGAAGTGTTTGCATCCTCAAGCTGGTGAACGATGGGCATAACTACCCTCACGAAAGCAAAGTGTGAAAATGATCATCTTTTAATGCTCAGTTGCTAGAGTGTAGTAAGGCTCGTCTAGGAAAAACTCGCTGTGTTTTCATTTACACTCACACAACTACCACACTCACAACATCTCTGACACCCGCAGATGGGTGGGCTTTGCAGACCAAGCATTTCTGACGCTAAGTACATGGAGTTGGTGCAGACCCTACAGGTTAAGGGCTCAGTCTCACAAGAGTGAACTTTTCACGGTATTCCAGGCAAAGTCTGCAGCAAGCAAAAAAGTCCCTGAGGAAGGGAAGGCTCTGTTGTATTTGAGAAAGAGAGGTAAGGATGGTTGAAGAAACAGAAGCCAGAGCACTCACGGCCTGGAATCTTGTGAGTTGTGTGTGCATGGAAAAGATGATGATGGGTAGGGGTCGGCAAGCTTTTTCTGTAAAGGACCAAGAAACAAAATCAAGGATATTATGTAACAAGAGAGGGAAGAGTTCCACAAACTTTTAATGATGAAATTCGAGGTATAATAATTGAGAATAATTTTTTTAATGGGTCTAATGAGAAGAATAGAATTATTTGGGGGAGGATAACATTTTGCTTAATTTGGGTTCAAAATGTGTGTTTCGTATCAAAATCTGTTGATATGTTCATGTTAGTGCTGACCTGTAATAAGATTTTACATATTTCATCTTTGAAAATGTCTTTCACGAAGACAGATACTGACAAATATTGATATCAATCCACGAGCATATGATTTTCGTTGAGCATTTTCACACTCGGAAGGCATTTATGGAATTGTATTAGAGTCTTCTCTTGATATTTGACATGGCATTGCGGATTAATCACTCCCAACTGAAGTTTAGGTGGAAGCTCCTCAACTGCACAGTTAAATGGATTTCAGAATATGGAAATTTCCTCCACACTTAGATGGAGGGCTGGAACTGCAGTTTGAGTTCAGAAAATATATCTGTGGCAAATTCGTGTGGGAATGGAGATCTTATTTTAGCTTTTGATGGCATGGAAAGTGTATCTGAGCTTGACATTACTTGTTTTGTTTTAACTTTATTGAAGCATAGCTGATTTACAATGTTGTGTTTAATTTTTGCTGTAAGCAAAGTGACTCAGTTATACATGTGTATACATATATATGTATATATATATATATTCTTTTTCATATTCTTTTCCATTATGGTTTATCACAGGATATTGAATATTGTTCCCTGTGCTACACAATAAAACCTTGTTGTTTACCATTCTGTATATAATAGTTTGCATCTGCTAATCCCAAACTCCCAATCTTTCCTTCCCCAAACCCCCTCTCCCCCTTGGTAACCATAAGTTTGTTTTCTATGTCTGTGAGTCTATTTCTGTTTTGTAAATAAGTTCATTTGTATCATATTTTAGATTCCGCATATAAGTGATATCATATAATATTTGTCTTTCTCTGTCTGACTTACTTCACTTAGTGTCATAATCTCTTAGCCCATCCATGTTGCTGCAAATGGGATTATTTCATTCTTTTTAATGGCTGAGTAATATTCCATTGTATATATTACCACATCTTCTTTATCCATTCATCTGTCAATGGACATTTAGTTTGTTTCCATGTCTTGGCTATTGTAAATAGTGCTGCTATGAACATAGGGGTGCATGTATCTCTCCGAATTATAGTTTTGTCTGGATATATGCCCAGGAGTGGGATTGCTGGATCATATGGCAACTCTATTTTTAGTTTTTTGAGAAACCTCCATACTGTTCTCCATAGTGGCTGCACCAATCTACATTCCCACCAACAGTGTAGGAGGGTTTCCTTTCTCCACACCCTCTCCACCACTTATTATTTGTAGACTTTTTAATTATGGCCATTCTGACCAGTGTGAAGTGGTACTTCATTGTACCTCATTGTTGTTTTGATTTGTATTTCTCTAGTAATTAGCATGATGAGCATCCTTTCATGTGCCTGTTGGCCATCTGTACATCTTCTTTGGAGAAATGTCTGTGTAGGTCTTCTGCCCATTTTTCGACTGGGTTGTTTGTTTTTTTGTTATTGAATTGTAGGAGCTGTTTGTATATTTTGGAAATTAACCCCTTGTCAATCGCATCGTTTGCAAATATTTTCTCCCAGTCCATAGGACGTCTTTTTGTTTTGTTTATGGTTTTCCTTTGCTGTGCAAAAGCTTGTAAGTTTGATTAGGTCCCATTTGTTTATTTTAGCTTTTATTTCTATTGCCTTGGGAGACTGACCTAAGAACACATCGGTACGATTTAGAGCTTGACATTTCTTGTGAGTCAAACAACATTAGTTGTCATCACAATGACTTTTCCAAAGAAAAGTTTCTGTGTATAAGTTTCACAGGTAAGCACTGTTTTGTACTGTACATTTAGGTTGAATTAATTAAACACTATCACGTCTGCAACAAAATTTCCAAAGCCATTCAATATTCGAAAATAGTAGTTGAAGACGGTTCTTCTCCATCTCGTTCAGAAAATTTCAATTGCAATTTGAAAAATTACAATAAAACTGTGCCACTGCTAAGCCACTGAACTGCTGTGTGGTAGGGCAAGTCAAGATATTCAGCTTTTATTTCTAACAAAAATTCAGAGAACCAACATCCAGGGTAGTACCCCCAAAACATTCCAACGTTTAGTCACCAGGTTGAGAAGGAAAAGCCAGCAAAAGAGGTTTAGTAGGGCAGGCAGTGGTAGGAGGAAAACCAGAAGAGAGAAGAGTGTTAAAAGTTGCTGGCTGAACTGATAGATGAACTGACAAAAAGTATCTATTGATAATGACCTTGCAAGTGCAGTTTCCATTTTGTGGTAGGAAAGAAGCCAGATTAAAGTGAGCAACACAATGACTGGAAAAAATGAAGGGCAGAAATTGCAGTTGAGATATTTTTCTGTGAAGGGGGCAGAGAAATGGAGCCACAGGTAGAGGAGGTCATAATGACAAGAAAGAAGTTTCTGGTTCATTTTGTGTTTTTTTTTCATCTCCATCCTTTAAAAAGAAATCATAAAGCCTCATGACACACCAGACTACTTAAAATGTGAAAGTGACCACAATTAAACTCCACGACCAGGCATCCACGTAGCAGGAGGTATTCCACGTATGTGGCTTTGCCAGACAACTAATTTATCCCATTAAGCATCAAATCATTTTGAAATTTTTAATGCATTTTAGTGTAAATCTTACTAAAATATACTAACCAAATCTCTACTTGTGGAATTATATTACGGCCAGCAATTACATTCTGAACTACATGGTGTAATGATGTCCTCTCAAGGACAATCAAAGTCCTCGAGAATATTTTGCTACTTCACAAAATGTTCCCCAATGATTAGAGATTTTTAATTTGCTTCTCCCTCACTTTATCAGATGTTCCTAACAGTGGCAGATGCAAGAGAACGCCAGGCCCAGTGGATCTCCACATGACTGTATAATAGAATTACCTGGTGGGGAGTGAGGGCAGGGGGCTTTTAGAAACCTCTGCCTGAACACCAGAGATTCTCATCCACGCAGTGTAGGCTAGGGCCTGGGCATTAGAGATCATTAAATTCTGCAGATGGCTCTAATCTAGTGCAACTAGGGCTGAAAACCATTGACATGGCCCAAACTTTTCCTTTTAAAACTTTTCATTTTAAAATGAGGAAACAGATATCCACAGAGGTTGGGTGAACTAAGGTCACTTAAATTTCCAGTCGTCAGTGTACTGTGCCTCTTCAAAAGACCCCCGACCCCAGCTTTTGGAAATTTCCCGACCCCAGGCTGGGAAATTTCTTCATCCACTGGAACATCTGTTGCGTTCTTGATATATGCTAGAACGTGGTGATGGCCCCTGGAGACAAAGGTGAATAGATACAGTGTTTTGTTGTGAGTAGTTCAGAGTTGATTGGGTTAAACTGCAAAAATAAAAGTATAGTTAAATATGTGAAAATAATCATTTATACAGTGGAGTATAGACTAGCGAGTGACTAAAGACTGTCTAAAATAAAATAAAATTAGTTCTGGGTGAGAGCCTGAATAAAGAGGATGAGCCTTAGTGGGAACACATAATTCCTAGAGAAACCACAACATAATAGGCAGTAATCAGCCTGTTCCATTGCATACTAACCAATCCTGAACTAGACTTGCCTAAGTCAACTGATTCCTTTTTCTTGTGAAATGTTGAGGGTTTAACTTTTTATAAACCCTGGCTTTGCCTTTGTTCAAGGAGGCAATCTTCACAGAGGCTGTTCTGCCTTGTGCATACCAGGAAATCCTCAGTGCTTTAAACGATTGTCTCTGATTATCTCTGACCCATCTGTTTTATATGCTTATGTGGTTCTCATTTCAAGGTCTTCACTTGTGTTTTATATGCTTTTTGTCACTTCATACGTAACTTCTGGATAAGACAGCTACAGCTATGGAAAGAGTACTTAACTTGAACTTTATAGTGTACTCAGTGCATGCCAGAAATGTTCCAAGTGCTTTTCTTGTACTAATTTACTTATTTCTTGTGTCTCTATGAGGTAGGTACTATTGGTACCATTCCCATTTTACAGAAAAGTAAACTGAAGCAAGTAAGGTTGAGCAACTTTTTCAAAGTCTCCTAGTTGGTAAGAGGAGTTGGGCTTCAAACCCAGGCATTGGACGTCAGAGGCCACATGCTTTACCATGCTCCTATACTGCTTCCGTACTGAACACTTTACAAGAAATGTACAGATCCCATAGGAAGGCAATAACAATACGTAACTGAGGGACATAAAAGAATACTGATTGCAATGAAAACCATACTATTTTCCTAGAAGGGAGTACTGAATACTCAATGCCAATTTTTCTTCCTTCCCACCTCTACCAGATTAATTTATAAATTGAATGAAATTCTAATTAAGATGTCAGAGTTTTCTAGAACCAAGCAAAAATTATTCTTTTAAATATAAAAGTCAACATATGAAAAAATATTCAAAGAGAAGAGTAACAAGAAACAAACTGCTCTACCAGATAATGTACTGTGTTATAAAGGTATCATAATTAAGAAAGAAGGATAGCAGGAGAAGAATAGCCACTATATCAAGGGGAAAAGACACCCAGAAATAGATTCAGGCAGGTATGTGGTATATGATAAAGGCTGCATTTCAAATCTGTGGCAAAATAGTTTATTTTAATAAATATTGTTAATATAATCGGTAAACTATTTGGGATAAGAACTAAGATGGATCCTTACCTTATATCTAATAAGAAAAAAATTCTAGATGGTCTTTTCAATGTGAAAAAAGGAAGCCACAACAAAGCTAGAAAAGAATACGAGTGAGTGTGGGGGGAGGCTTCCTTGCTTGTTTATTTTTGGAATCATGGGTTGGGAAAGGACTTTCAAATCATGATACAGAAAGAGGTGTTTGGTAGATTTGGATCATTAGATGTGGGTAGAAAGATTTCCTCAAATAACATTTTACCAGATGCTTAATTATAAAACAGATAAATGCAAAGATATTTTGATCGACAGTAGGCAGACTGGAGAGCCCCCTCCCTGAGTGCAGTGCCTAGAGCATCTCCACAGAACTCTGGGGGCAGAACAGAATCCTCTTAGACACTTGATTAAAATGCAGATTCCTGGGCCCACGCCATACTACTGAAGTAGAATCACTGGAGCTAGAACTCTGCATTTTAACAAAACCCCCAATTAATATTCATGCACACTAAAGTTTGAGGGTCACTATACTGCCCTGAGCTCACGGGAGCCACACTGGACAAGGAGAACAGCAATCTAGATCAAATAATTAACATAACTTCATGAGAAAGGGGGTCCTTACAGTCCTTAAAAGTCCTCTTGGAGCAAGCTCTGGGGAGAGGAGAGCCTGGAGACTGGAAGTAGGTGGCTGAGACAGAGAAGTTGATCGCTAACTGAAGAGCATGTATGTGGACAGTGAGTCTCCAAAAAAAGCCATAATGTGGTATTTAACACCTGTATTCTAGAAGCTGAGGAAAAACTGAAACAGAAAAGCTGGTAATAAGCAGTATAAATAGTCTGAAGTAGCCAGAATACTGGAAACGATAAACCAAGTGGCAGATGAACTGACTTAAACTTCAGTCAGTTAGAAAAAAAGAAAAAACACCCTAGCTGTGCTTAATCACCTTGCATACTTTACAAGATTTGCTTCAAATAGATTCTCTTGCATGTTTTCACTTTTTAATATTTGTTATCTTTATAACTTCAAAATAATTCCAAAATGTGAAAATCTGTTCATTGTAAAAAGTTAACCATACTCAAATATTTTAATGCAAAGTGGACATCCGCCATAATGCACTCAGAGAAAATCCCCATGAAGTTTGTGTACTTTTCTGATTATTTTTCTGTGTACAAATTATGTATTATACTTATTACAATTTCATAAAAAAGGGAACGTACTATAAAACTGTTAGATAATTTGCTTTTTTAACTTAACAGTACTTCGTGGACATCTTTCCACGTCAACACATAGCAGTTACACCTTGAAGGGAATCAGACCTTGCCACTTTGGAATAAGGATTATTTTGAGCTGAGGGCAACAGAAGAAGAGCAGGCAGAGGAGGAGCTCTCTGCCCACTGCTATCTGCCTAAAGCAGGGCATAAATTTCCCTTTGTAAAGGTGACATAAATTTCCCTTGTGAAGGTGTCCCCCCTCCCTCATACCAAAAAGAGAACAACGTTTACCACAGGAGGTGGCACCGAGATGAGTTTGCATAAACAAAGCTTACTAAATAAACCGTATTCACCATTAGTTTCCCCCATGTATTTACCTCCCCACAAGTTACTACCCCTAGGAGCCCAAACCCCCTTTTCCTTTTTCTAGTCACTTTTCCACAGTGTATCAGATCTAACTGCCTCTTGGGTTTTCACTTTTTTTCTCTGGGGACCCAGTGCATGTAAAATTAAAAATAATCTTTGAATACCTTTTCTCTTGTTAAACTGTCTTTTGTCACTTTAATTCACAGGCCTCAGTAATTGAACCTAAGAAGGTAGAGGAAAAGATTTTATTCCTTCCCCACAACTTCATTTCTTTAAATGGCCACACGGTATTATGCATTTTGCAGTTTCAAAGTAGAAAGTGAGGTTGATTTATGCTCAGTTTTTCTGATAAAACAAAGTGTGTTTATCTCAGTTGTATTCAAGCTTGCACATACTACCTCTGCTTAAAATAATTTACTGAGGCATCACTAACCATACTTTACTGGAAGCTTCCAGCAATAAAGGCAAAGTACCTAAGGGCAACTGAAGAGCTTTTAAGAATGTGAATATCCTTCCTTTGGATATTGCATTTGGCTATTGGATAATTATTTCTCAATGATAAGAGAAATTGTACTTTTTCATGGCAGAAATTGACCAAGTAAAACAATGAAAACAGAAAAAGCGAACCACTCAAGGATAAATGTTTTCAGAATTTCAAGACTTTTGATTCCACGAGGAATAATAATCACCAGCATGTATTGATCATCTATTAAATACCAGATGCATTATATGGGTTGCTTCAATTAATCACCTTGATAACCCCCATGAGACTACTCTTATTATCCCTAAAATGCGGAAGTTCTTAACTCTGATACCATTCCCATTCAACAGTCCACATTCTTAAAATACTAAAAGGCTGATTGAGTCTGCTTCCCCTTACAGGATTGCTGCATACCTAACAGAGGTCTGGAATTTATGTCTAAATCTCCTCTGAAGTCAATAAATAGAGGCAAAATCAAGAAAGATCATCTTCAGCTAAATTAAGATCTTGCAGAACTGCATAAAACTTTCAAGGCAGACTCTTAATAAGTAGCTTCTTCATGACACAATGGAATTTGCTTTCTAACATATAGGAATGCCTTTCCGTGGGAACTGCTCACATCATTAGAAGTGTCCAGCTTCCTCTTCTAAGCTAATACTGCCCTTCCTTTGGCCTGTGCTCAGGGAAATGACAGGATGGGGTCAGGGGGACAGGTATGCAATCCTTGGCCAGGTGATCTCTGACCCAAAGGCAGTTAATCCATGGGGGAGTTAATAAGCATAGCCTGACTTAGCCTGGCACATGAAGATGAGCCAGTTTCCCTCTTAAGATTTTGAACGTATTCAAATACTGAAAGATTGAGGCTGTTAGCAAGAGAAGACGAAGCTAAATGTTCATGAGTAACAGAGAGACTAGAGGATGCAGCAGGGTCGTGAAAAAGCCTAAGAAAGTAACAGGATGAAGTTAAGGAAAAAGGAAAGGGCTTCAGCATAAAGGACAAACCCAAAGTCTAAAAGGTAGCATAACACCTGAGCTCCCATCCATCTCCTGCCCCCTGGGCTGTGGAGGGGATCAGAATATGCTACCCCAAAAGCTGCTGCATTGACATGGGGATTATTTGAAGTTGAGAAACAGCACACACACACACACACACACACACACACACACACAGACAAAAACCACCCAAAAGCTTTCTACCCTCCCCCTGTTTGCCTAAAACTGAGTAGAAATTTCACTTTGTGAATGGGCTCCCCCCTCCCCTCTCTTGTACCTGGAAGGGCAAAACTCTTAATCACCGGAGACTCTAGACTCTTATCAGCCCAGAGACAGCACTGAGAGGAATCCACATAAGAAACCTTACTAAACAACTCTTATATTCCATTAGTTTCCCCCATATGTTTACCTTCCCATAGTTTGCCACCCCTGAGAGCCTAAACCCCTTTTCCTTCATCCTATCACTTTTCCACAATTTTACTGCTCTTTGTTAAAATGGTATAATAAGCTCCTGTGTCTAACCATCCCTATGAATTACTCATCACTGAGTTTCTCCTGCATGTATGCACACTGCATGTATAAATAAATTCAGTTTTCTTTTCTCCCATTAATCCGTCTTTTGTCAGTTTGGCTTGCAGGGGCCCAGTTTCTGAACCTCTGGGGGAGAGGAAGTATTTTTACTCTCCTACAGCTGCAGTCTGAGGCATCTGGGGCCTTAGTGCAGGGAAACAGTAGTGGAGCCCTAACACTGAATTCTAGGAGAGGCACCCACAACAGAGACACCAGGGCAAATGAGCACTAAGGCAGAACTCTTGTTTTCATCAGCATCATCCCACGCCCTACCCAATTCTTGAGCTCAACAAGAGGCATAAATAAAGTTCTATGTTATAGTAGGATCTTTATTACTTCCTAATCTGGATTTACATAGCTATTTGAAATAACTAGACACAACTATTGAACCAATGTGTACTGACACTTCTGAGTTAGAGGCAGTAAACAAAGTTATAGGCTATAAAAGGTTTAGCCAAATGTCACCTACCTGTAAATATTTTACTTAAGTACCCAGTGAATCTTTGGCCAAAATGAGAGGATTACCTAATGTACCTACCATGTCTGCTTACAATATCACCTTCCTATCATCTGAATCTCTCTGCAAAATTTTAGACTTCAAACACAAGTTTAAAACATATCTATTAATATATCTGTTAAAAGCAAGTGGTAGAGTTCTACCTAACTTTGCTCTTACCTTTTCTTTACCTCTTAGATATTCACGAATCTGCCGAGCTTTATATGTTTATGTCCTGGGAACACAGAGCTGCCTTCTGAGTTCTCATGAGGGGCTGTTAGCACTGCAATTAAAAAAGAAGAAAAATTCCATAGTATATATCTCGGACCCCAGGAATTTTGTTTAGTTATTCAAAAGACATTTATTGAGTTCCTGCTCTGTGCTTTCTATATGAGGCAAGATGACACATCAGAGTTTCATACACTACCCTAAGTTTTCAAAACATCTACCTGAAATATACTCCATCCCAAGGGTATATTATAATCTCTGTAGAGGAAAGAGCTGAATATGTACATTTCTGAAACAAGTCTTTAGGGGATTCTGATATACTTACCCTCACTCCCAATTTTACTCTCTGCTGTTGGATAAAACTACTGTGTAGACATAGGATTCAATCATAAAATTATGTAGTTATTTTGAGAATGTAAATTTAAAATCTGATTAATGAAACATCACTAAAAATAATACGTCTTTTTAAGGCCTTTATTATCATCATTTTATTATGCTAAGGATGTATATAGCTTACATACAGGCAGACCTCAGTTTATTGTGCTTCACAGATACTGCCTTTCTTATAAATTGAAGGTTTGTGGCAACCCTGCATCAAGCAAGTCTGCTGGCAACATTTTTTTTTTTTTTTTTTGCGGTACGCAGGTCTCTCACTGTTGTGGCCTCTCCCGTTGCGGAGCACAGGCTCCAGACGCGCAGGCTCAGTGGCCATGGTTCACGGGCCCAGCCGCTCCGCGGCATGTGGGATCTTCCTGGACCGGGGCACGAACCCGCGTCCCCTGCATCGGCAGGCGGACTTTCAACCACTGCGCCACCAGGGAAGCCCTGTTGGCAACATTTTTTGAGCAACTATTGCTCACTTGGTGTCTCTGTGTCACCTTCTTGTAATTCATATAACATTTCAAATTTTTTCGTTATTAGATTTGTTATGGTGATCTGTGACTTATGATCTTTGATGTTACTGTTATAATTGTCTGGGGGCATTAGGAACACTGTCATCTTATCTTAAGAAATTGACACAGCTACTGCGACCTTCAGCTGCCACCGCCCTGATCTGTCAGCGGCCGTCAACAACAGGGCAGGCAAAAGCAAATCTCCGCCAGCAAAAAGATTATGACTTGCTGAAAACTCAGATGAGGTTTAGCACTTTTTAACAGTATTTTTAATGTATGTACACTGTTTTTATAGACAAAATGCCATTCACACATAATATACAACAGTATAGTGTGATCATAAGTTTTATATGGATTGAGAAACCAAAAATTCAGGTGACTCACTTTATTGTAATATTCACTGTATTGCTGTGGTCTGGAACTGCACCCGCTTTATCTCCAAAGTATGCCTGTATTGGGTCGGCTGCTGTAACGGAGAGTTCTCACTCACATAACAGTCCTAAAAAGTAGCCCAGAGGTTGTATGGTAGCACGATGATCATCAGGGACCCAAGTCCCTCTATTTTGCTACTTTGACATCCTCAGCATGAGGCTTTTATGATAACTGCTCCATCCTCCACCATTATATCTGCAGTCCGCCCAAAGGGGAAAATAGAAAGGGGAGGACGCCATCCTTTTCCATAAGAGCCCAGCCCAGAAGGTGCACACGTCGGAATCGCTTACCTCCCCTTGCTCAGAATATGGTCATATTATCAAGCCTAACCTAGCATATAGGCAGCATATGTCCCATGAAAATTTTTGTTATGACATAAAAATGGGAGAAGAGACATTAGATACAACTAGCAATTTCTGTCACACATTACTAATAGAAATTGATAAGTGCAATGAAATCTGCCTCATTTTTAGCAAGTAGCAAAAGGGGGAAGCATTCAGTCTGCTTCTGAGGATTACTTTTGATACCAAGTGTCTTAGTCTGAGCACGCTGGGGAACGGACTTTGAGATGGAGATCTGTGTACAGGAGGTTTATTGGGGAAGTGTTTCTCATAATCTGTGAGATGTCTTAATCCATTCAGGCTGCTATGACAAAATACCATAGACTATATCTTGTAAACAACAAAAATTTAATTTTTATAGTTCTGGAAGCTGGGAAGTCCAAGATCAAGGTGCTGGTAGATTCAGTGTCTGGTGAGGGCCATAGATGGCCATCTTTTCACTGTGTCTTCACATGGTAGAAGGGACTAGGGAACTCTGTAGGATCTCTTTCATATGAGCACTAATCCCATTTGTAAGGGTTCCACCCTCATGACCTAAGGCTCCATCTCCTAATACCATCACATTGGGCATTAGGTTTCACCATATGAAATCAGGGGTGGGGAGAGACAAACATTCGGTCTGTAGCATGAGGGAAGCAGCAGGACTGGGCAGAGGGAGGTGTTGAACTGTGATAGCGCCACAGCAGAGGCCCCAGCCGAGCCCATAGAAAGGCTCTGAGCTGGAATGGCCTTTTTGAATTGTCCCTAAATTGAAGCAAGGGTCAGGCTTTTGTACCTGGCCATAAACCTGTTAAAGTCTGCAGGCTGCCTCTGGGGAGGGCGTTTAATCTTGGGTATAGTGGCTCCCTTAGGGCAGCGTTTCTCAACCTGAAGCACTATCGACATTCTGGGCTACTTGATTCTTTATTGTAGGAAGCTGTCCAGAGCCCTGTACGTTGTTGAGCAGCAGCCCCAGCCTCTCCCCACTAGACGCCAGTGGCATCCCTCTCCTCCGTTATGACAACCAAAAATGTCTCCAGATACTACCAAATACCCTGGGAGACCAAACTGTCCCCATTAAGAACCAGGGCTGGGGCTTCCCTGGTGGCACAGTGGTTGAGAGTCCACCTGCCGATGCAGGGGACGCGGGTTCGTGCCCCGGTCCGGGAGGATCCCACATGCCGCGGAGCGGCTGGGCCCGTGAGCCATGGCCGCTGAGCCTGCGCGTCCGGAGCCTGTGCTCCGCAGAGGGAGAGGCCACAACAGTGAGAGGCCCGCGTACCGCAAAAAAAAAAAAGAACCAGTGCTTTAGGCCAAAGGCAATGCTTACAGATGGATTCAGCTGTGAGCCATCAGTAGCCAATACCCCAGCAGTCAGGGAACCGGAGCCTCAGTCCTGAGGGGGGGCATCTGGGTGATGCATCACAGTTTTCACTACAGTGATGACAAGATCACACAAGTGGAGACGATGCTGGAGCTCCAGCCTCCCAGTCCAGTGCTCTTCCCTCAGGAAGGTTATTTATAACACTTGAAAAGCAAGAAAAACTGATCTGGTCCAATCTTGATGATGAGCCTAGGAAGGAGTCAAAGGAAAGGGCTCAGAGACTCGGAACTGCTATTGAAACTCATTAGCTGAGCAAAACTACAAGGAAGGTCCAAGGACTTGCATTTGCAGAAATAGATGCAGGAAGAGGAACAGGAGAAGAAGAGAAGACCCGTTGGAATTGGGCCGCATTCCAGCATAACGAAGCTCCAGAGCTGACTCTTCACCACTTCCTCTTGCCCGTCCTTTCCTGGAAGCAGTGCTCTCCTAGCCTGTGAGCGACCTAACATTTCACCCACCTCTCAGACAAAGCCCTGCAGCCCCATCACTCACTTCCCTGCTCCTTGCTTCTCCCACCAGCCTCTCAGCTTGTCTGACCTGCTCGTTCCTGCCTTCAGCTTCTCAGGCCCACTGAGGACCCTGTTTCCCGGAGGCTCTCACAGCCTGGAGCCACGTTCCTCTGGGGTGGCCATGGGATAAGAGACCAGTTGGGAGGAGAGGGAGGTGGACACAGAGCTTGTTCTTTCTTTGCCTCGAGAAGCAGCTGGTTTCCCCCACTAACTAGATATTGAATGGACTAGCCTGACACCCCCCCAAAAAAACCCGTGGTGAAATCAAAATGACCACAGCAGGATTTTTTTTTTTTAATTCTGAGCAGAAAAACATGAGAATGAGAAGAAAAAAAGGAAAGACAAGTTAGTGTGAAACATTCCCCAAGAGCCACCTGTTGGCTTTTTTCCAGAATGAGGGAAGAGTAATCGTAACTACATTTTAATGCTGTCCCATCCAAGGATCCTGCTGCTTCCCAGGAGCTCTGAAGCCAAATTCGGCATCTTAGACTTGGGCCTGTTTCTTCAAAACCTATTGCTGACTTGTTCCTTCAAACCAGTGTTGCTAGGCCAAATCCAGTGTCAGAAGGCGCTGGTGAAGATATAACTAGACGATTCACAACAAACAAGAAGACTATGTTGTTTTTTTTACAACTATAACTAAATTTTACTGAGCACTTAGTGTGAATCATTTCAAAGCCTATGCCCTTGACATGCATTATGTTGCCTATCCACATAAAGTAAAACCCTTATTCCCCATTGCAATGGACTGAATGTTTGCATTTCCCCAAAATTCATTTGTTAAAATCTTAACCCCCAATGTGACGGTAGTAGAAGGCGGGGCCTTGGAGAGGTAATTAGGTCATGAGGTGGAGGTCTCATGAATGCGATTAGTGCCCTTACAAAAGAGACACCAGAGAGCTCTCCCTCTTTCTGCCCTGTGAGGATACAATGAGAAGATGGCAGTATGCAACCCAGAAGAGGGTCCTCACCAGGACCTGACACCAAGTCCTACCTGACACACCTGGTACCCTAATCTTGGACTTCCAGCCTCTAGAACTGTGAGAAATAAATTTCTGTTGTGTATAAGCCACCCAGTTTATGGTACTTTGTCATAGCGACCCAAAATGACTAAGATACCCCTTTTACAGGTGAGGAAACTAAGGCATAGAGTCCAAGGTCACTTACCAGAGCATGATGCAGACGGGCCTTGAACCCGGGAAGTGTGACTTTGGAGCTCTGCTAACCATTGTGTGGTCCAGCCCACCTTGGCTCCTCTCCGCCTGACAGCACTTCTATTGTGGCAGAATGGAGATAGATGGGATGTGAGCGTACCGACATCAAAACTGGCCTTAGGGGCTTCCCTGGTGGCGCAGTGGTTGAGAGTCCGCCTGCCGATGCAGGGGACATAGGTTCCTGTCCCAGTCCGGGAAGATCCCACATGCCGCAGAGCGGCTGGGCCCGTGAGCCATGGCCGCTGAGCCTGCGCGTCCGGAGCCTGTGCTCTGCAACAGGAGAGGCCACAACAGTGAGAGGCCCGCGTACTGCAAAAAAAAAAACAAAAAAACTGGCCTTAACCTCCCAGCAAGAGTCAGACACAAAATTAACCACACAGATGCTTTCCTGCCAGCCAAAATTTGCCAAATACCAAGCAATTTTGTACATCAGACTCAGAAGGCAGCAAGCCCAGGGAGATAATCTACAAAATTTGCTTTTAAAAGGGCTGGAACGGGAGCAGAAGGGGTTTGCTCTCCCTCAATCTCCCACAGAAAGATCCAGCACCATGGGAATTTTCCCAATTTGAGTGATTCTTTTTGAAATAGGAATGTAAAACTACCTTCAGTTTGCTCTTTTGCCAGGCCAAAATTACTTCCTTTCTATAAACACTCTAAAAATATTGACTGTCTGCCCCATAACCAAGTTAGTGTTTGCTTTAATTTATGGTATTCCAAGTTGAAAGAGTACTCAAGTCAGAGTCAGAAAATCTGACTTTGACAAACCCTGGCAGTTCAGACCAAGCTACACATTTCAACTCTCTGGGCCATAACAGCCTCATCCACAAATGGCGACCACGCCGGGCACAAGGGGGAAGTCGGCATGACATGGAGGTAGAGGGAACAGCCTTCACAGTCAGCCTCAGGTTAGGCTCCTGACTTTACCATTTACTAGGATGTGACATTTAACTTGACCTTTAACATCCCTAGGTCTCAATTTTCTCATTTTTAAAATAGGGATAATTATAGTGCCAATCTCTGGTGGTGGTGTCATAAGTAAGATATACATGTAAAGCTCTTAACACAGAGCCTGGAATAGAGCACTCAAAACCTTCACTGTTATTTTTTTATAATCATGATCATTATTGCCACATGACTTTCCAGAATTACTGTAAGTGTTAAATAAATTGAGGAAAAGAAAAATCCTTTATAATTATGAAGCACTATGGAAATGAAAGTTATTTTTCTGTCTATTGGTTTGCACTCTCAAATTCTACCTGCTTTCCTTTGAAATTATGAAATATTTACATGCTAGTTTTCCAAGAAAAAAAAATGGTTACTTTCATTTTTCTTTGCTGTGATTTCTAGAAATTTGCCTTGTATCCATCTAAAATGGAACTCTTTCCAACTTGCCTCTTTTGCTACCAAATTTTCTGTTGTTAAGAAAACTAACATAACATTTTAGAATTTAATAGTGCAAAATAGTCTTCCTTATTAGTTAGAGTAATCCTAGCTGCTGTAAGAGGTAAAGCCAGAAATCTCAGTGGTTAACACATTTGTTTATTTATGTGAGTTTATGTCACGTATAAAATAAAGCAGGCATTCCTGTTCAGTGTGCAGGGGTACATGTGGAGTGGAAGGGTGTGGGAGGCAGGGGTCTCTGCTCTACACAAGAGTTTTTCAGAAACTTGGGCTTCAGAAGCTCTGCCATCTTCAGTACAGGGCACCCAAGTCACCTTGGGCATCAAGTTCCAGTGGGTAAACAGGGAGAGAGAGGATAGAGAAGATACACATGCTTTTTAACCACGCCAATTTGAAAGTTACCTATGTCACTTCCACTCATGTTGCATTGGACACATCACCCCGATACAAAGTGGTCTAGGAAATATAGCTGGACCATGGCTGAGCAGCTGCTTCTAGCGACTGTGGACAGCTCACCGTCTCTGCCCCACCCTCCCGTTGGCGGTCATGGTCATATAATCAGATGTTTCATTTCTTTGTCCTTGGTCCAATGCTTTTACCACACCACTAAATAGTAAGCCCTAGAGTTCAAGTCTCTTAGGCAATAAAGTTGATAAACCACCTCAGACCTGAACAATTCACGACCTGAAGTTTGATCTCGTTGTTCACCTCATTTTCTCCATGTGCTAATCAACGGAGAAAAGACCCTATATGAATTTAGAGTTTCTCATCAATTACTATTTAACTAGTCCACGTCTTAATAGCCTAATGTCTGATTTGAGAAAAATAAGTAAAACATTTAGAACGGTGTCAGATGTACGATAACTGCTCACCAACAAGTAGTTATTATAATTTTTCTCCTCGTCACTGGTGAAAATATGAGGTGAAAAAAGATTAAGAGAGTGAAGAATAGGAGCCAGTGGTACCATAGTGCTCTGAGACCACATGGTTTCACATCTAACTGAATGACTCTAACTCCTAACCACTGTGGGCTAGAATACACCCTGTCCCTTCCTCAGACCTGGTCACTGAGACCTTATCCCTTTCTCTCCTCTGTATAACCCTGCTGTGGATTTCATGGTATGAAGTAAAATTCAGAATTTTTTCATACTTTCTGTATTTTTCCATTGAGCTATATAATAGATTGTGACCTTACTCCCTCTGCCTCTTAAGCTTTTCCAAAGGAAAATTGGGTTGATTTTTTTTCTTTTATGGTTTAATACATGACTACATGGAACAGCCTTTGGGGTGCAAATCATTATCTGTCTTATGCCCATGGCGTTTATCATTCCTTCATAAACACTCTGAATAACACTGTCTGCTCCAAGGAAAGAAAGTTTTTTCCCTTCCTTCTTAAAGCCTTCATCTTTTTATCCAATATTTCCTTTATCTTCTTCAACATTTCAACTCTGAAAACTAAAGTCTTTAAGGGAAATATCAAAAAGGAAAAATGAGTTCATATTCAGAACTGGATTGAGCTTGGACTTGGCAAGACATAAACATGACAGGAAGTTAATAAAACTGATTACTGCTTTTTTTTTTTATTCTCACAGGTAGAAATTATTCAGGTGGTTCATCTACTAAGAAGTCTTCCGGTAGCAGTACTTACTTTATTAAGAGATTAAGCCTACAGTATTTTAGTAATGAATTAAAAGACTAATTCCTAAGAGACATTTCCATTGTAGGTCTGAGAGGGAAGAAATCCGTAACAAGTTTCCACTTCAGTTTTTTTACATCTTCCATTTAGACTTAGGCAGCCAACTTGATGGGGCAGCAGAATTGAGTTTTCTTAAGTACAGAGCAGTATTTACTTCTCTCATTGCTTTTACTTATTGTTAGGCATTCCTAATGTGCTAGGGACCCTCTGGATCAATTATTACAAACTCCCTGTTCTCTGCAGTTATTGAAATAATAAGGAAATGTCCATAGAATTGATCTAGATGTCCATGGTGAGGATACCGTTCTTAACAAACCACCACAAGATGTGCAAGGAAGATCGAAGCTCCACCCCTGGAGGGGTGGTTTCAGATTTGCACATGGAAATTACCATTGTAGGAACAACCAGAAAGTAACCAAAACGTTCACCTGTATTAGGAAAAGTTCCCTGATATGTAAAGCAGATTCACTAGCAATCCTAAGATGTCAAGCTCACCTTGAAAACTGTAAAGGAAATCAGCACAAAACACCCACCAGTGCCACAGGAATATACAGCATACTGTTAGAATTATATCAGTTCATTCAGACGTCAAGAACCACACATCATCATCCCAGAGAACTGCAAGAAATTTTCTTAAATTGGAAAAAGATACAGAGTCCTCGTTACCACAGATACCGCAACAATCTGCAAATTGCGGGCTATGTTTGCCAGACATGCATTCCCTGCTGGTATCATCTGTTTGACAATGGATCATCCTCTCCTAAGTAATTTGCTGAATCAGCAAAAGCCAGGCCAAAGGAATTCCAACTGGTGCACTTAAGTGTGCGGTTCCAGGACAGAACAACATGGCGCCCGCAGGGGTCTTACTCCCCGAGGCAGGGCCTGAGGTATGGGGTTGTTTAGTAATGTGTTGGGGTCCACATGTATACGCTACAACTAAAATGTACTGTCCTTTATTTTCCATTATCAATCTCAAACTACTCCTGCAGTTTCATTCCCTGATTCCTTGGGGCTGGTGGTGGAGTGGTGGTGGTGCTGGAAAAAGGAGATGGCAAAGAGAGGATTTTTAATTTAAACGATTCTGTGATCAAGTCAGTTTCTTCTGGTTCAATAGCTTTTCTAAGTCTGAACACCCTAACAGAATGGATTCTTCATGCCTTAAGAGGATTTCCCTCATCCTGTCCCATCCCCATCAAGGTGATATCTTGGGGCAGGGCTAAACTTAAATATCCTCATGGGGCTGGATAAAGGATCCCCTAATATACACACTGCCCTCTGCTCGGTGTCTTAGCCCCAGCGTCTCTGGGCCTGGGTTCTGTCCGCACTCTTGCTGCTGTGCGGGGAGCCTCAGATGCTGTGACTCTGGACCTGGACTCTCAGCGTGGTGGAAAGTGGTACCTGCTCCTAGGGTGCTGGCTCACAGGCCCCCTCTCAGCTCTCCCTGGTGCCTTGGCTTCCCTGAGGTATGGCTGCCACTCTTGCTCTGTCCCCACCCTGGGAAGGCTGCCTGCTGTCCTCACCTGCAAAGTCCCTTTTCCTTTGCTCCAGTCGTCCAGTTGGCAAAGGTTACCAGCAAGCACTTTCAGTTCCTTGCCACATGCCTCAGGAGTTGGTGAGGTCACAACGGCAGGACATCAGAACATCTGTGTCCCTATGCGCCACCTACAAGCCATAGAGACCAGGGGGCTTGGTCTCGGGCCTCCTTCTGCCTAAGCGTGCCGTAGTGCCATTGCTGCTCTACTACACTTGCCATGAGGACGCAGGGGGGAGCCCTAAAATGTAAGCTCCTCTTAAAGTTATAAATGGGAAGCCGGACACAGGTAACCTCTGCTTCTAGCTATTCCCTCAACTATATGATGTTTCTCCTTCTTCCCAACAGGCCTCCCCAGGCTGAGGCCTAGGGCAGCATCTTCACTCCATTCTCCATCCTTTTACAACTCCTTCCTCCCTATAGAAGAAGGCTTTCCACTTACTCTTCCTATTTGGCAGGAACATCCTTTACATGCTATCAACTGTCTTCTCTACACTTTGACACAGTGTTCCAAGCTAGGCTATTCATATTTTAAGGGAGTATTTGGAATTTAGAAAACACTGCTCTCCTGATAAAGCCAAGGTTTAAAGATTCGTTGTGTTACCGTGGACTCAAAATTTCTCATATTGGAAGTCAAAGGCTGAATATGGACTTGTTTTTAACTCTTTGTATTCCCGACTTAACAGTCTGAATTTTCCCTAAGGTAATGGATACCTCTGGCTGAATAAGGGTGAGATCGAAAACAAGGAAGTGTGAAAAGGAAAAGAACTTTCAATTATTTCAAACTAACATCCTTCCTTCCCATCCACTTTTCTCATCCTCCCTTCCAATTCCATATTTCATTTATTTCCCTTCCCTTCTATGTGCAAAGACCTCAGCATCCAAGGAAGAGTCAGTGAGGAGTGCAGCCGCTTGCCCAGCAACCTGGGAATCTAGACAGTGAGGGGGGGAGGGCAAGGATGGCGTGTGTGGAGATTGGCTATTGCGATCAGATAAGTCAATTGATTGAACAGATAAATATATTGAGGGTAATATGAGCCATGTTTCTTTTTTTTTCTTTTAAGTGAAAACAGATCCTAATTTAATGAAAAAGATTTTTTTGGTTACCTACTTTTTTTTTAACATCGTTATTGGAGTATAATTGCTTTACAATGGTGTGTTTGTTTCTGCTTTATAACAAAGTGAATCAGCTATACATATACATATATCCACATATCTCCTCCCTCTTGCTTCTCCCTCCCACCCTCCCTATCCCACCCCTTTAGATGGTCACAAAGCACTGGAGCTGATCTCTCTGTGCTATGCGGCTGCTTCCCACTAGCTATCTATTTTACGTTTGGTAGTGTATATACGTCCATGCCCCTCTCTCACTTCGTCCCAGCTTACCCTTCCACCTCCCCGTGTCCTCAAGTTGAGCCATGTTTCTTAATGTCTGGGAAGAAATTTTTAAATATGGAAAGGAGGAAGGCTAAAATGAATCCTGAGGCATAAGATTGGAATTGGAAGTACAGGTATGAATTTTGATTGATTGATAGAACGATAATTGATAGATGGAGAAATTGTCAAAGATGTATATGTCTGATGAGTTCTTTTTCATTGTAAAGTCTCAGTTTAATTTTATGAAAACAGAATATCCAAAATATCATGATACAAGAGCTAAACTGCCCTGTCCTGAGCACCTTATCTACTTCAAGTCTGATGACTTTTGATGGGTCAACTAACTTCGCCTGACTACAGTCACAGAAGTCCCTTTCTAGCATGTTTCTGGCTAGGATGGGTTGCAAGGAATAAGCTGGAAGACAGAAGGGAAGAAGGGCCATTTTGTAGCTTGCACATATCTTTTTCCAGTTAGTCAATCAAACACTAATATAAGTGCTTCTGTGAAGGAATTTTGCAAACTGTGATTAAAGTCCCTCCTCAGTTGCCTTTAAGTCCATCAAAAGGAGAATATCCAGGGAAGGCCTGAGTTAATCAGTTGGAAAACTCTTAAAAGAGGGCTTAGGATATTACTAAGTGAAAGAAGCCAATCTGAAAAGGCTAATACTGTATGATTCCAACTATATGGCATTCTGGAAAAGGCAAAACTATGGAGCTGGTAAATGGATCCATGGTTGCCAGAGGTGGGGTTTGGAAAGAGATGAATAGACCAAGCACAGAGGATTTGGGGGGCAGTGAAACCCTGCTGTATCATACTGCAATGGTGGATCCATGTCATTACACATTTGCCCAAACCCATAGAATATACACCAGTAAAGGTGAACCCTAATGTAAATTACGGACTCTGGGTGATAGTGATGTGTGAACGTAGGTTCATCAGTTGTAACAAATGGACCACGCTAGTGCCGAATGTGGGGAACATTATACATGTGTGGGAATAGGGGTATATGGGAACTCTCTGTACTTTCCACTCAATTTTGCTTTGAGCCTAAAAATGCTCTAAAAAAAGTTTGTTAATTTTAAAAGTTTATTAATTAAGGTCTGTCTTGATACAAAAAAGCACATAGCCTGCAATTGTCCTCCCTTCCCCCTGGATCTTCCTTCTAGACGGCTTGCTGCCTGTGGACAAAAAGCTTCAAGTTCATGCCATCTGGTGTCCAGCCTGCTTGCGATATTCTCTTTCTGACTGATTGCCCTTCAGATTTGCTTAGCCAGCTCCCAACAATTGCATAAGGCAATTCCTTGTATGTGTGTATATATATGTATAATCTATTTACCTACCTATCCATCTAATCTATATATTCCTCATATATAGATTTTATATATATACACACAGAATATATACATATATATGTATATATTCCCAAATTATCTTTGTAGTTAGTAATTAAATGAGAAATGCAGAACTTTGGTGAGTTCTTCAAAGATAAACAAGATATTATTCTTTTTTTAAGTATTTTTTTTTGCATTATTTCAGAAGTGTGGTTTTTTTAATTAATTAATTTTTTATTTTTGGCTGAGTTGGGTCTTCGTTGCTGCACACGGGCTGTCTCTAGTCACGGCGAGGGGGGGCTACTCTTTGTTGCGGTGCACGGGCTTCTCTTTGGCGGTGGCTTCTCTTGTTGCGGAGCACGGGCTCTAGGCTCACAGGCTTCAGTAGTTGTGGCTTGCGAGCTCTAGAGCGCAGGCTCAGTAGTTGTGGCGCACGGGCTTAGTTGCTCCACGGCATGTGGATCTTCCTGGACCAGGGATCAAATCCGTGTCCCCTCCATTGGCAGGTGGATTCTTAACCACTGCGCCACCAGGGAAGTCCCATAAGTATAGTATTGAGAGTGAAATGACCTATAGCCCTATATAAATCAAATGCTGATTTCCCAGACTTAAAAAAAAAGAAGTATGCTGATAACAGAGTGTATCAGTTTTCTATTGCTGGGTAACACTTTGCCACAACCTTATTAGCTAAAAACAACACTCATTTATTATCTCAGTTTCTGAGTCTGAGATCTGGGTACATTTCATGAGGCTGAATTCAAGGTGTGACTGGCTCTGCATCCTCATCTGGGGCGCAAGGTCCTCTTCCAGGCTCATCCAAGTAGTTGGCAGGAAGTTCCCTACTTTCTTGCCGGCTGCTGGCCAGGGCCACTCTCATTTCCTGGAGGCTACTCCCTGGGAGGGTCCTGACCATGTGGACTCCATGGGTAGTTCACAACCTGCTTCCTCCAGCCATCAGGGGAAGGTCTCAATGCTCTATCTTCTTCTAAGTGTACATCTGATTAGTTCAGACCTACACAGGATAATCTCCCTTTTGATTAACTCAGCCTCAGCTGATTAGAAACCTAATCACAAGGGTGATATCCTGTCATATTCACAGGTCTCTCCCACACTCAAGGAGAGGGTATTGTACAAAAGTGTGGTCATTAGGGGTCATCGGAGAATTCTGCCTTCCACACAGAATCAGCTACCTGCCAGGCCATGAGTCTCACAGTGGGTCAAGATGACTTACTAGAGAGAAAAATCCAAAGCAGTACAATTTTGTCATTGTTATTCAACCATGACACACCACAGTATTCAAGTGCCTTGCACTTCTGGTTAATTCCTGAATATCCCCTGATACTTTTTTACTTCTTCCTGGTCATGTAAGTCAAAAGAGCTGACAATAATTGTTTTCTAAAAGGACTGAAAGGGGTTTTCTTCCTCACCATCTCACTTGGAGTCCATAAGTGAAGCCTGCATTAACAATGACCTTGAGGAGAGATGATAAATGAGAGGAAGGGGTTTAAAAAGAGTTTACTTCGGGGCTTCCTTGGTGGTCCAGTGGCTAAGACTCTGCGCTCCCAATGCAAGGAGCCCGGGTTCGATCCCTGGTCAGGGAATTAGATCCCACGTGCCACAACTAAGGGTTTGCATGCCGCAACTAAAAGATCTCACTTGTGGCAAAAAAGATCCCACATGCTGCAACTAAGATCCAGTGCAGCCAAATAAATAAATCAATATTTTTTTAAAAAAAGAGTTTACTTCTACCAGACATCTAAAATCACTGACTGCCCACTACCAGCCCAGTTTAAGATTCAGATTCTGGTTAAGACTGTGGTGCAGGACTTGAAACTATAAAAATAACACTTGCCTTCAGGTTGGATCAAGTGATAGAGTTGGCTTTTCTGACATTCATGCCTCAGGAGTCTTGAGTCAGGGCATCATAGGTCCACTGCCTGATTCTTCAATCTTCCAAGACCCACCATTTTTAAAACACTCTACCCTCTTCTAATTGACTACACTTCGACCCAGCCAGAGCAGTGGGAGCCCATGTGCATGATTCCCGTGCCATTGCTTCCCTCCCATCCAGCTACATGGCTTTGCCATTAAGACTAGCATCACAGGACCCCAAGGAGAAAACCAAAAGTTTGAGAAGATATGGGGAAAAGTGATGGGGAGATGCAGAACAAGTAACAATTGAGCCTGAAAACAGTCCAATCCCCACAGCCATGCCACAGTTCTTTGGCACAGTTTCAGGCATTCCCTTTCTTAACACCCACTCCCCACATCCTCACCACCATTTTCCAAATAAAGGCTAGGGAATGACACCCACTCCTACCTAGAGAACAATTTCAGTTTGTTCTGCCATGTAAAGCAGACTACCGAAGAAGATAGTTTGGTACTTGGCTCTATGAAGTGGCCTGTGCTTTGGGTGGTTTAGGATATTTTTTTTTTTCTCAAAAAAATAATGAGGAGAGAACAGCTGTTACAAATAACAAGAGAGGGAAAGCAATACATCACTTTGAATGGCTTGGACTTCCCAACCCAGTTTTCCTTGAGATAATCTAACCTGGCTAGATCCTAGATATGGAATCTGAACACCCAACATTTTTAAAAGTTGCTCAGTTTTTGAAATAACTTGAACCCTCAGTAGAGTAGCAGAAAGACCTGTGGTGCCCTGGGATTAAACTAGCCAAGGAAGAGTCCAGGAGTCAAAGTCTCCCGACGTTAGCCACTAACAATGAATGCTGCAACACCCAAGGAAATTGGGTTTTCTCCTGCAAAGGCCATGACCTCTCCCTCATGACCCTCTGCTGAGGTTTGTCTGTAGTGAGAGATTCTCCAGACAAACATCCAGTCAGCAGTTCAGGACACAGTGTAAAGAAACCTCATGACAAAACACTGAATGTGATGAGTAGTTTTAAAGTATAAAGATCAGCCATAATTTGTCTTCTGAGCTGAGCCACAGCCCCTTTCTTTGCCATTTTGGTCACTGGCAATGTAAGATTCTTCCCGGATGGTTTCTCCAAGCCTTATTCTTGAGCTCAGACTTGATCAGACTACTGCAATCCTGAGCCATAATGATGCCATTTGTGTTGTTAAGGTAACACTAACTGCCTAACAGATAAACCCTGAAATCTTTGTTCCATACGGAGGCTCAGAAAAAGCTGAGGCTCAGGAAAAAATAAGTTACTTGCCCCAAATCACATGACCAGCCAGGGAGAAGCAAGGACCCAAATCCCAAAACATCTGACCAGAAAGTCTGTGTTCTCAAGTACGAACCCTATATTGCTTCCTTTAAATTTAGCTATAGTTATTTGATTAGTTTTTCCCTCTTTGAGTTGTCTTATTGCCGGAGAAGGTCTCACTCATCACAAAACTTGGAACTCCCCATGAGCTGGCGAATTATCTAGGATCTATAAAATTCCTTTGTACATTTAAGCTAATTCTTCCTTTTCATTTAATGATCACTGGATCTCTCAGTCACCAAACTCCTCTTGAACTGGGCTTTCTCGTTTCTTGGTTGCGCAGCTCCAGGGAGCTAGCCTCACACCCTAGTCTTTCCTAATGAACTTGCCTCAAGTCATTAAATGTACTTTTTTTTTTTTTTTGCGGTACGCGGGCCTCTCATTGTTGTGGCCTCTCCCGTTGCGGAGCACAGGCTCTGGACGCGCAGGCTCAGCGGCCATGGCTCACGGGCCCAGCTGCTCCGCAGCATATGGGACCTTCCCGGACCGGGGCACGAACCCGTGTCCCCTGCATTGGCAGGCGGACTCTCAACCACTGCGCCACCAGGGAAGCCCTAAATGTACTTTTGTTGCCCTTGGAGTTCACCCAACAAGAAGGTTTCTCCAAAAGTGCCGTTACTTTTCATACTCTCCTTCCCATCTCTCAGATGTCACAAATCTCTCCTACTGTTTCCCTGAAACTCTGTTTTTAGGCTTGGTTTTGCAATCCATTCCTTTTGTTCCTCCCTCAAGAAATGACACCTTCAGTATTTAGTTTTAAAATTGCTCTGGTCCAATTTAGAGCCAGATAGCTTTCATGTTGAAGAAGAGGCTAGAGTCAAATCAGGGAAAAAATTAGTAACAGAGAGGGCTGCAGATGTCTTCAGTTTGGTGGATTTGATTTTTATTGTGAGGTAGTTCAACCAGACAATCTCAAGTATTTTCTGACATAAATTTAATGGAAGTTTCAGTCTTGCCTTTTGGAGTGTTTAAAAAAAAAAAGAATTTATATTTTTGGTTGTTTATTATAATAAAAGCCATTTCTCAGTTTGCTATAGCCTTGTGGATCTCGGGATGCCAGCCCCATTGGTTTTGAAAGCTAGATGTTTTGGGGGCTCATCTCTCAGGTGCACATCTTAAAAACTGGGGTGCCTGATGTGAGGCTCAAGCCCTTCCCTCCTCAAGGAGAAGATGCAGGTTTTGAGTTCCCTCCTGATTGAAGGTCACAGCACTGAGGATGGGATTTATTGTGTCTCAGCGTCTCCTACCTGCGCTGATGTAATTTTTTCTCATATGCCCAATGTGTAGAAGTCATTTTTAGGTTTTCATCAGAAATTGTTCCATATGGAGCTATAGATTTGGAGTGTCCATGAGAGGAGGTGAGTTTAGGATCTTCCTCCATCAATCACCATCTTGAATTGGAGCCTCCTAAAAGCCCGGTTCATCTGTTTGCTCTCAGAACTTTAACTCACATTGCCAGAGAAGTTCTCAGATCCTCACCTGAGAACTTGGAACTCTCCAAGCAGCAAAGCTTTTCTTTTCTTTCTATGACCTACGAAATCCCATTTTACTTTTTCTCTTTTTTTCTCCTCTTTTAGTGAAGAATGACTTTTCTTTAGAAACATTTAATATGACATGTCACCTTCCCTTTCAGTGAGCTAACACTCGAATGGTAAGTGATATTGATACTAGAAAGTCTCACCATACTGCTTGCTTCTTCAAGAATCTTCATGAACTAACCAATTGCAAACACATACTGGGATGTATGTGTATGTCCTTTCTTCCCTTGACAACCAAGAGCCTATTTCCCAGAGCCAGCTGTAGCACCTAGTATGTCCCCATAGTAATCACACCCACAGCAGTGTTCCCGACCAGAATCAGAATCAAGCTTGGTCCCTGACTCAGCCCTACCCCCTTCCCATCTTTTATGGAGGAATCAGAGAAAAATTTCCCTGGGCCAAAAAGACTCCCCAAAACTATTATTTCTCTTTGCCAAAAGCCCCAAGCCACCACTGTCATTTTAAGTACTTAAGAAAACGTGTAGGGGACGTTGAGTTAAATGTGGCAGATTGAATGTATATATTGACCTCCACTCTCTGCCAAATACCACAAAGACTACAGTGAGGAGAGAACAAAACAGGTAAACCTGCAAGGAAGAAGACAATATGAGAAACTAGAGTAATTAAATTTGGGGAGCTGAAAAGCAAATGGACTGGTAACAACTGACTTAGCAGACCTGAGAAAAAGAAAACCTAGAAAAAGCCAGAAGCAGGCTGATCTGGACAACAGAAGGCTCGAGAACAGGAGACACCTCGCACCTCTCAAAGGAGGAATCAGCACAAGCCTGAAAGCAAAGTCTCCATAACACAGCATCTCTGTTATTTACTGCTGCACTAAAACCTACCCCACACTTAGTGGTTTAAAACAGTCATTTTGTTTCGCTCACAGTTTTGTGGGTCAGGAATTAAGGAAGGGCTCAGCTGGCCGTGTCATCTCTGAACCTTACGGGTATCAGCTGAGGTAGCTGAAGCGGGAGGGTCCACTGTCAAGATGGCTCCATCATTTACATTCTGGCGCCTAAGTGATCCTTGGCCTCTCTCTTACTCTTGCTCTCACTCTTGTGTGTGTGTGTGTGTGTGTGCGTGTGTGTGTGTGTCTGTCTGTCTGTCTGTCTCTCTCTCTCTCTCTTTCTTCCCAAGGAGTCTCATTCTCCAGAGTCTGCCCATGGCTTGGGCTTCTCAGGGCAGAGCTGTACTTCGTACACAGAGAGTAGCTTCCAGACATAGCAAGCAGAGCTGCCAGGCTAGTTAAAGACCAAGCCCAGAACTGGCCCAGCACCACTTCCACTTATCCTATTGATCAAAGCAGTCCCGAGGCCTAACAGATTCAGGGGAGTGAAAACAGGGTGTCAGCCTCTGATGAGAGGTGGTAAGGTCACACTGGCAAAAGACCAGTCCAAGGGGAAAAAAAACCTTACAGATGCTGTCATTTGGGAACCCTAATGAAGAAGCCCATTCCAGTCACTCGACAGTTCAGGCTACCTCTCAGTAAGCCCCTCCCCGCCACGCAGAGCTTACAATCAGCTTTTTTTTTTTTGACAGTCAGTGTCACACGCTTCAATATGAGCTAGTAACCATGGATATCACATATTTGAGGAAAGCTACTAACATGAAAGAGTGAAATCAAAAAGAAATTAGGACTTGGAGACTATGTGTGTGTGTGTGTGTGTGTGTATATATATATATATATATATATATATATATAAAATCCATGGAGAAAAACTCTGTGTCCATCAAAGTTAAAAAAAAAAAAAGATGCTGTTTTTTCAAAAGTTAATCTTCCTCAAAGTCAAGAAGCTATAAGTTTCAAAACTAAAATAATTCTACCAAGACATATAACAATACTGTTCAGAAGCAAACATTTTCAGCTCTTTTAGCTATTTTTATGACAGTTACCTCCATATTTCTAACTAATATGATTATACCAATATTTCCTGATATTTCCATTTTAGGTATCATTTATTGACCTCCTTATATGAAAAAGAGGATCTAGCTCTTTTATGTGAAACTAGACATGTGTGTTATAGGAAACTGTATCATCGAATGTTGTAGTAGAGAATGGTTTGTTCATTTAATGCTGTAATGCTGTTCATTTAATGGTATAACAGGACTTTCTGATCCATCTTAGAGCACGGATGCTGCTGGGGGAAGTTTAACAGGGCTGTGCCACCTAGGTTGCAGTTTGCACCCAAGAATTTACGTAGGAACAGAGGGGTCTTTTGAAAGAGAAAAGAAATAGAGATTCCAATCCCTTCACTCTGAGGCTTAAAGTGATTAAAATCTCTCTAGGGTACCCGAATGGCTCCTTATTGAAGCTAGAGGGCAGTAAAGGACACCAAGCTCCCTGAAAAAAAAAAAAAAAAAAATCTATGAGAGCAGGAAGTTCAACCCGTTCGCCAGACATCTACCCTGGTGGCAGCTCACTTCTACCCCAATCTTGACCCTCCTCCCCTGGGGCAGCCAATGCTTTTACTATACTTCCTGAACTTTTCAGGACTGAGCACCAGTAGATCACACTCTAGGCAGCTGAGAAAGACCAGGGCAAGTTGACACCAGTCCTAGATTTGTGGTAAGAGGGAAATATATATTTTTAAAAGACGGAGGGAGGTGGGGGGACAGGGAGGAAAGTATCTCAGAGAAAGAATCCTGCTACTTTCCAAGGGCCCAGTACACATAGCTATGCTTTCCCAGAAATTGTTCTTTTGGTCTCAAAACTCCAGGGGCAGGATAAATGGTCCCTCCAAGTATTCTGAAGGCAGAAAGCATAGAAATCATTGAGATCTTTGATCATGAAACTCAAAGAGAGAATAATGGAAGGAAAAGTCCAAGATCAGGTTGAAGATTAGAGTCAGTCCTTTGAGGTCAGAGTCTCTAACCAGCGGTAGGAAGATTTTACCAGTCCTTAACTGAGTGGGGCTGGCGACAGGTAATTAAGTATGAATACTCCCAACACTAATTAGTTCTAGTACCCCACATTAATTATTAAGTGTAAAGTACATAATTCACTCATTGCAATTTGATATCTTTTCAACAAATTGGAAGTTTTCACCATCCCTTCTAAAAGAATTCTTTTGAATACTGCTAACATGGAAACTCCTGAGATAGACAGGCTGAATCGACCATCTGTGACATCTTCTTGGTGGTGGGTGGAAATAAGCACATGCCCCGTCAGCCCACCAATTACCCAAATACCAAATATACAGGTGGCCTTGGGAATGGAGCCTTGAATATTGCCAGAAGTATAATCTAGGATGTTCTGTTACAAGCAGCAGGAACCAGGTCTGGCTAACTTGAGGCCAAAAGAGATTTGTGGGGACGATGTGGTAAGAGCTCAGAGAACTGTGAGAACCGACAATCAGGCCTCAGGAACAGACACCTGGGAGCTCCTGCAGGCGCTCCTGGGCTTCTCTCTGTGGTACTTCCCACGGATGACCACGCCACCCACTCTGCCTGCAGGAGCTGCAGATTCCAGATGGGGTTGGGGGCAGGAATCTGACTGGCAGCTGAGCCACATGGCGAAGGTAGGCGGTACAGGGATTGGGGGAGGGCTGTTAGCAGAAAAGAGGAGAGGTGTTGGGCACACAGAAAGAGTAGCCCCTGTACCACACAACCGAAGTCTCATTCTTTCTGAAATACTTCACTTTTAATATTCTAGATTTAGTCCCCAAGTAGAGAGCAAACCAATGTTAAAATGCTGACGTCTGAATTACACAGTAGTTTTCTCAAAGAGAAAAACTAATGTAGCTGTTCAGTGCATAGACTTTGGAGTCAGACAACCTGGGTCTGAATCCCAGCTTGGTCCTCACTAGCTGTGTGACCTTGTATGTTTTCTAAATGATCGGTGTCTCTAGCCACCCTTGACCTTTCTGAGCTTCGGTTTCTTCATCAGTAAAACGGGGAGAATGTTTACCTGTGTAAGTTAGGATGCCCTTGGTGATGAGTCATAAAACCCAAATAAATAAGAGAATTTAATGTCTTATATTACTGAAGAGTCCAGTGGTAGAGAGGGCTTCAGTGACTCAACGATTTCATAAAATACCCAGCTTCTCTCCATTGTCTTCTCTGTTCTTTGGAGCTTCCACATCATTCCAAGGCTGCATGCAATCTGATGGCACGATGGCTGCCAGATACTTCTGGAATTTAATGTTTTCTCATTTATATTCAATAACTAGGGGAGTCTCTTCCCAAGCCATCTAACAAAAATCCCGAGCTTTCCTTTCATTGGACCATCTTTGTCCATATGCCACCAGTCACTTTGGCAAAACGGATGGATCTGAGAAGCAAAACATAATGGGAGAGGGACAGGGAGAATGCTGAGGGGACCACCACAATCCCCAAATCCATCATATTATATCCTAAAGTTAATCTGAGGGTTCAATGTACGTAAAGTGCTCAGTAGGTGCCTTGCAAGATAAGTGTCAAATAAGTGTGTGTGTGTGTGTGTCTGTGTCTGTGTGTGTAGTGGAAAAATCAAGAGATAGAGACAGAACTCAAGACAGAGACACAATCTTCAAACTAAGACCTAAAGAAGCCTTAAAAACTTAAAAGTTTTTTTTTAAATAAATTTATTTATTTTTATTTACTTATTTTTGGCCACGATGGGTCTTTGTTGCTGTGCGCGGGCTTTCTCTAGTTGCAGCGAGCGGGGGCTACTCTTCGTTGCAGTGCATGGGCTTCTCATTATGGTGGCTTCTCCTGTTGTGGAGCATGGGCTCTGGGCACGCAGGCTTCAGTAGTTGTGGCACACGGGCTCAGTAGTTCTGGCTTGCGGGCTCTAGAGTGCAGGCTCTTTAGTTGTGGTGTACGGGCTTAGTTGCTCCGTGGCATGTGGGATCTTCCCAGACCAGGGCTCAAACCTGTGTCCCCTGCATTGGCAGGTGGATTCTTAACCACTGCACCACCAGGGAGGTCCCAAACCTTAAAAGTTATAGGACCAACATATACAGTATTAACCCTTAAGATAAATGTAAGAAAATCTAATAAAGCTAATTTTTCTCAAGATGATCATTTGAATCAGGTTTTTCATATATCGAATGTTGAATTCTTTCTGAAACACTTTCGGTGCTATGCTCGAGAACAGCTTAATCTGCCTACTTGATAACCTAACATAATGTATATGTGTGGGTAGATAGAAGAATGGAAAGATAGATGAAAGATAGATATATAAATTGATAGAGGATACATTTTAACTGCTCACATACATATTTCAAAGCCTATTTAAATGCAGATACAAGATTAATTTGTTAGAATGTTATCTATGTGCTGAAAGTGCCTCAAAAATGACTCATCTTCTTCTGAAGGCAGATTACAGAATTCTAAAAGTGGAAGAGACAACAGAAATCATTATGCCAATCATCTTCCAGATGAGGTAATTTAGACTAAAGAGATACTTTAGCCAGAACCACATAGTTGGTGAGCAGCAGAATGAAACCAGACCTCAAATATCCTGACATCCAGCAAAGCTCTATCCACAATACGATCCCATGTCCCTTGAGAATATTAGATTTCTTAGCAAACAAGAGCTTCATAAACGGTACAAAGGTAGACTTCCTCTCAATCTGCCACAAGCAAATAATGACCATTTTGGAGTTAGTAAAACTCAGATAATGTAGACGTTGTCACCCAAGGTAGGACAGGCAACTTGGAAGAAGTTTTACTTGATACAAGTTTCCCAGGTCTGAGAAACATGGTGGGATGTATTTATTATTGGTGTTGTTGCTTGTCAGTAATACTGAGAAATGGCACGTTAATCAGCAAGGGACAAATTATGCTATCATTTTTTTCCCTAAAAGGTAAATAGTTAACATGTAAATCGTGTCCACGAGAACTTTCCATTTTTCACTGTCCTACCCATAAGTTGGCTCTCTAAATGAGGACCCAGCTTTAAAATAGCTCTGAAATGAAAGGCTACTCTAGATATGAAATATTCCATGGAGCAAACGCAATAGCCTACTTTTCTTGAGTGCTCTATTATTCTCATTTCCAGATGGCCACAAAAAGCTTTGGGAAACTGGACCAGCTACAGAAACTAGTCAAAGAAAACAAGAGTAGAGGATAAAATTTGGATAAGCCTGTCACCAATTTTAGCTTCTAAGCACAGCACCAAAACTTTAATGTTCAACAACTTAAGCAGACCTTCTCAACAACTTAAGTTGACTTCAACAAATCCTGCTTCAGTTGACTTGCCACAGAACGAGGGAGGGATCTCACAGAGAAGAACCTCTTCTATAGCCATACTCTACCAGCTTAGGTCTGAGATCCTAATACCAAAAACCTAAAAATCAACAGAAAAGAATTTGTGTGCTTCTGGAGCCTTTTTTTTTTTTTTTTTTTTTTTTTTCAGGGCAAGATGCTTTACTCCTACCCAAGCAAGGTGGCAGAATCCACTGAATGTTGCCTTGCACGTTCCTTGTCGTCAGCCTGCCCTTTAGCAGAACACTGAATGCCCTTTTTCTGCTGTAAGACAGATATTGAATCACCACATTATACTCTCTGACCCTGCGGGGCCACGGTACAATATCATAATGTCAGACTGGGTCTGAAAAGAGCTTTGTGTGGGATGAGACAAGTCTCTAAAGATAGCAGAGCTGCTGAATCACTTAGGGTGATGACCACAAATAGTACTGCACTCAACTCGCTGGGGAAAGCTGGTGTCAGAAGCTCCTGGTAAATCTCTGGGCTAATTATGGTGGGTGGGAGGTGGACCTTGGAAGCAAGTTGTACTTAACCCAGAGATCAGGAAGCCTAAGGGAAGAAACCCAAGTTGTAAACCCCAATAAATAAAGTTTTAAATTCACTGACAATAAAAGCATTCTATCCTATGACAGGTAGTTCTCCTTAGAAGCAGGTGCATTGCAATTTTTTTTTTTTAATATTAAATCTTCATAGAGTTACACGATAGATGGCAGCCTGGAAATACGCTGATGGGTCCTGGCAGAATTTCAGACATAATGATTTTTTTCTCTTTGTAAACCTTCCACCAGTGGGAAGGCAAGCCCTGCCAAAACTGAGGAACCCAAGCTGGAGGCAGCGAGACTCCATCACGCAGACCGTGGCGACCGGCCAGGACTCCAAGGCCAAATCGGAAACAACCACGCTGAGTTCATTAAAACAACGGAATGATCAAAGGCGTGCAAGCCTTCACAAAGGCAAAAATTAATCTGTTTAATACTTGGCTAAGTTCTCATCTGTTGAAGTAAATTTGAAACGAAATTCATCAAACTCCCCCTCTTCCTGTGGAAAAATCCTTTGAGTTCCTTAGAATGTCCAGAAGGTGGCAGAAATGTTCTTTGTTTCAGTTCATGGGACCCAGCAACAGCTCCATCCCCAAAATTAATGTGAAAACGTGTATCTGGGTATATACTACATTGAATGTAAATATACATTTGCAGGATATCAGGAATTGTATTCAAACATGAATAAGCCAAACCTCAGGTGGCGATATCGTTTTGAGGGAGGAAATGTCCTGGGGAAATGGTAAGTTTTAAAAAAAAAAAATCATGGCCATCAATGAAGTGGCCAATGGAAGGACTTACAGCCCAACAGTAGGACCATATTCCTGTACCTCTCCTGGCTTCCATGAGTCTCACTATTCCCCGGACCTACCCCTCGTTTCCCTTCCCTTCATTAATCCTTAAAGACTCGTACACACTTCCAAGTCATCAGAAACCCGTAGCCTCACCATTAAGTTGATGAAGCTGTAAGATGTACAGGGAAATATTCCTTCTGTGAAGACTCCTACCCTCCCCTCAGCCTGCCTCCATATGGAAGTCAACCTCCATAACCAGAGGTTTATCCACTGCCCTAAACGTTATGAATATTGATTCCTGTTGGACAAACTGAAGCTGGTGTAGGATCTCAATACCTCAATTTCCTGGGCGGACAACATGTAAAAATATTAATATAGTCCATCAGGAGTAACAAAACTCATTAAAAATTCATAGAAATTCATGAAAAGTCTTTTGCTGTTTATTTCATGAGTTGAAAACATTTATTCCAACCAGATCAAGGGAGGGGAAAAAATGTTTTCTATGGCTCCAATTTCACAGACTCTAGTGTGAAATGAATCAATAGTAGCTAGGAGGAGTGAAATCAAAGATTTCCTTTTCAACAGTAATAAATCCAGTCAAACTGTATTTGATATGGTACTTGACATGGCTTGTAAATTCTGAAGTTACTCGATTATGTATTTAAATAGTAATCCCCTGCAAAATTAATAGGAAGTGCTAAATTAGGACAAATGGCCTCCAATGGGATCCAGATGCTTAAGCCTAGACTAGGTAGAAAGTGTGAAGAATTAAGAACTATACTGATTCTCTCTCTGAGTTTCTTGGAGGAGCCAGAGTTCTTCAAGCATGGAATGTAAATACTTGGGAAGCATGTGTTACAGAGCAGCCGGAGTCCCAGCTGTGTTTATACTCAGATTCCAAAATATCTGGGCCTGCAAGGAGAACTGGTAGCGTGAAGAGGGACACGGGAGCCTGCTGGGACAGACTGATCTCAAGGGGAAGGAGAGAAGCTGTTTCAAGACAGATGAACGGTGTGACTGTTGACAGAGCGTGGTGCCTGCCTGTCACTCAGCCTGTCTTGAAGCCTCCCTCCTGGACTTGCATCTGATTCCCAAGGGGGTGGAGGAAATGCTGAAACATGGCGACATTGTTGGCCTCTTTTGCGGTGGTGGCTGTGTGGCAACAAGAAGGGCAGCAGTGCATCATTAAAAAATCTACAAAGAACGAATGCTGGAGAGGGTGTGGAGGAAAGGGAACCCTCCTGCACTGTTGGTGGGAATGTAAATTGATACAGTCACTATGGAGACCAGTATGGAGGTTCCTCAAAAAACTAAAAATAGAGTTGCCATATGATCCAGCAACCCCACTCCTGGGCATATACCCAGAGAAAACCATAATTCGAAAAGGTACATGCACCCCTATGTTCATAGCAGCACTATTCACAATAGCCAAGACATGGAAGCAACCTACATGTCCATCCACAGAGGAATGGATAAAGAAGATGTGGAATACTATGTGGCTGAATGGAATACTATTCAGCCAAAAAAGAGAACAAAATAATGCCATTTACAGCAACATGCATGGACCAAGAGATTATCATACTAAGTGAAGTAAGTCAGACAGAGAAAGACAAATATCATATGATATCACTTATACGCAGAATCTAAAATATGATACAAATGAACTTATTTACAAAACAGAAATAGACCCACAGACATAGCAGACTTGTGGTTGCCAAGGGGGGAGGGGGTTGGAGGAGGGAGGAATTGGAAGTTAGGGTTTAGCAGATGCAAATTAGTATCTATAAGATGGATAAACAGCAAAGTCCTACTGTATAGCACAGAAAACTATATTCAATATCCTGTGATAAACCATAATGGAAAAGAATATGAAAAAGACGGGGCTTCCCTGGTGGCGCAGTGGTTGAGAGTCCATCTGCCGATGCAGGGGACACGGGTTCGTGCCCCGGTCCGCAAAGATCCCACATGCCGCAGAGCGGCTGGGCCTATGAGCCATGGCCGTTGAGCCTGCGCGTCCGGAGCCTGTGCTCCGCAACGGGAGAGGCCACAACAGTGAGAGGCCCACATACCGCAAAAAAAAAAAGAATATGAAAAAGACGGTATACATATGTATAACCGAATCACTTTTCTGTACAGCAGAAATTAATACATTATAAATCAACTATACATCAATAAAACAAATTTTAAAAAAACGGGGGGCAACAGTGGCCTTGGGCAGTGTCAGGGCTGACACCACCACCCTCAGTCTGAGGGTCAGCAGTGCCCACAGGGACACTGTGCCTTCAGGGTAGGAGGGGACCCTGTGGCACCACTGCTGCCTTTGCCATTGCTGGGAAAGAGCCAGCAGCACCATTCCAGTGACCCAGTGTAGCAAGAAGAGAATAGCAGACCTCATGTTGTGACCAGAGAATTAGTCTCTGTGACCAGAGAATTAGTCCTCAGAGAACTTGATTACCATAGGCCGAATAATGACCCCTCCAAAGTTGCCCATGTCCTAATCCCCAGAGCCTGTGAATACATTACCTTCCATAGTAAAAGAGACTTTGCAGATGTGATTAAGGATCTTGAGATGGAAAGATTATCCTGGATTATTTGGGTGGGCCCAATGTAATCACAAGGGTACTTGCAAGAGGAAGGCAGGAGAGTCAGAATCAGAGAAGATGTGACAAAAGAAGCAGAGGTCATACAGAGAGATCTGAAGGTGCTACACTGCCGGCTTTAAAGATGGGGAATGGGAACCCCCAAGCCAAGGAATGCAGGTAGCCTTTAGAAGCTAGAAAAAGGCAAGGAAACTGGTTCTCCCTTAGAGCCTCTGGAGGCAGTATGGCCCTGCTGACCCGTTTTAGACTTCTGACCTCCAGAACTATAAGAAAATAAATGTATGTGGGTTAACCGTGTGGTAATTTGTTACAGCAGCAATAGGAAATAATACACTGGTGACACACTCCTTTGAGAGCTTTCAAAATCATTTGTGAGAATAAGGAGGTTCAGATTCCCACAGAACAAGGAGAAGCAGAGCCAGAATGTTTGGGGGTCTTTCTCATTCCATCTGTGTGAATAGTGGATTCAGGTTAGGGTAGGGTAGACTAGGTCCACAGGTCTGCTTTACACTCCAAATTTTCTCAGCAGAACACTTCATCTTAGATCTCACCTGGAATCTTCATTCAAATCATCAGCATCTGTCTTCTGCAACACTTAAGATTCCAGACAAAAACATGCATTACTTTGCTCTCTTCCCTTCCCTTTAAGAACTTCTGAGAGGCAAGTCATGCCGTGTGTCCCTCAAAAGATACCACTTATATCCATAAATGAGTTCCAAAGTCATTTGAAACCCTGGGACCAAAGCCCATCCCCATATTTTGGATACTAATAATGTAGCATTTCTCAACCAGTTGCTCTAGATTTTAGCTCAACCCTTGAAAGCATTCTGCTGACGAGACATTCTAGAAATGTCTTCAGAGATTTGTTCTAAGACTACAGAAGAAATCCAGCCCACCCACCTGAGGCTCACGACTCTTCAGCCAGGTCATCATTAAAGATGGAGAACTATTTTTCAGGGCCCAGAAAAGTATTTGAGTTGGCTGTACTCATTCAGTACTTTCTGCCAAATGAACCAGTTGTTTCTTCCCAAAATACCAATGTGTCCTAGATCTGAAAAATATATACAGTCCTCTATTAGTAGCCATTACAGTATGTTTTACTAATACCCAACTCTATTATCTCTCATAACAATAGAGACCAGGGAACACATAAGAGATTGCAATTAACAAATGATTTCCAAACTTCATTTTATCATTCATAAAATTGATCTTAATTCTTATACAAGAGCTATCAACAAGAAGGAAAAAAACTTATTAGCTTGTTCAAATTCCTTTTATTATTTTCCCTAACCATCTTTTGGCAAAACTGTTAGATAATACAAAAATAAATAATGGTAGGGCAAAAGCAAAGTAAACATTTGACCATGACTTTCAAGGACTGGAAACAACCTGCTCTGTGGTTCATCCCAGCTGTATTTATCCTCTGAACAAGTTAGACAACCTTGGACGAGTCATAATCTCTTTGAATTTCTTTCTCCTCCATACTTCCAGGTTTGTTTTAATATTGAACATTTAATTTACCTGCCAGGTAAATTGTTTACCATTTCTTCTTCACATTTTCAAGTTGAAATTGGCACTGGAGGAAAATGCTCCCCATTTATAGTGTGGGCTCAAGGAACTCCACCAGGGAGACAAGTGCCCTAGTTTGAGAAGCATGGGCCATTATACCTGTTACCATGCCTGCTACCTCTAAAACCACAGGTACCCATATGCCGTATATTCCCATCTGCACTGCTTTGGTTCATTTCATTTGTTCATCTTCTACTTTCTTCACCATTTGGAAGTGCCCTCTTCTTCCACCAATTTCCCCACCTTTGAAGGCCAGCTTATGTCCCACCTCCTCCAGAAAGCCTTCCCAGATCACAGCTGTTCAAAGAAATCCCTCTCTCCTTCAAATTCATGGCACTCATTCTATGTAGCATTCAGTTGGAATATAAATTTATCTTCCTTGTGATGCCTTTTACTGTTACTTAACTCTTAAGTTATTTCCCTTGTTTTTTTATGCCTCTGGTCTTCCAGAGATCAGAGACCATGGAAGCTATTGTTTTGTAGTCCCTACAATGCCTAGATCTGTGCCTTGCACATAAAAAGTACTCATTCATTTATTATTTATCCATTCAACATTTATGTATTAAACTATGTGCCGGGACTTCCCTGGTGGTCCAGTGGTTAAGAATCCGCCTTCCAGTGCAGGGGATGCGGGTTAGATCCTCAGTAGGGGAAATAAGATCCCACATGCCGTGGGGCAACTAAGCCCATGTGCTACAACTACTGAGCTCGCGCTGCACAACTAGAGAGCCTGTGGGCCGCAAATATTGAGCCTGCTTGCTCTAGAGCCCATGCACCACAACTAGAGAGCCCATGTGCTGCAACTACTGAGCCTGCACGCTCTGAAGCCTGCACACCACACTAGAGAGAAACCTGAACGCCACAACAAATGATCCTGCATGGAGGGGGATACTCTGAGGGGTCTAGGCCAGAGATGGGTTTAAATGCAGGTTCTGGTTCATCAGGTCTGGGCCAGGCCTGGGAATCTGCATTTTCACCATTTCCCAGATAAGGCTGGAGCTCTGGCCAGATGTCTGGGCGGGAGAGCCGCTAATATTCTCCCTGATCCACACATCTTAACCCCAGTCCTCCCACCAGAGAAAAATCGGTTCTAATATTCATCATGCTAATTAATTAGTGTGTCTAGGATTGACTGGTGATTTAAATAAATAAATAAAGATCCCACATGCCACAACAATGATCCCATGTGCCACAACTAAGACCAGATGCAGCCAAAATACATAAAATAAATTTTTTAAAAAAGAAAGCAACCATTAAAGTTTCTTTAAAAAAAATTTTTTTAATAAACTATGTGCCAATGAATGAGAAGCAAAATAACTCATGTGATCTAAAAACTGAATAATTCAATTCTTAACTCAGAATTTATCCTTCTCATTTCAGATTTACTCCTTGTTAACATTATAGGGTAATTTCTCTGTTGGCAAATTTAAACTGCAAATAGTCTAAACAGATTTCAAATATGGGACGGTTGTACATGTTCTTGTAACGACAATTGACACAAAGTGCTTCAGGTTAACTAAGTGCCTAGTTGAACGGATTCTGTAGATTTATAAACTGCAGAAATTGCCAAGACTAACAGGGAGAAAATAACACTCCCTACAAGTAATTGGTAAACTGTATGTTAAATGACAACATACTTGCTTTTATTTAATCACATTTTGTCTTTATGGAACATAAGTGTATGCTTGTTCAATTCCTTCAGGGGCAATAAAATAGATGCCCTTGCTCCACTTTGTAACCAGAATTAATGGCTACCTGCCATTTCTACCATAAATCTCGAGTTTCAAGTATTGTAAGTACATAAAAATCATATTAAACTAAAATTTACCATCAAAATTATTAAACCAGATTCTAGAGATTCTAGTTTAATAGATATCAAGGTGGATTACATTGATTAAATAAATTGTATACCTAAGGACAGAAGTCCCAAAATAGTCCAAAGGGTTTTCCCCATATTTTGTCTCATAAACTACATAAAATAGCCTCCACTTCAAAAATAAACGCATTTATGTCATTTTATGAACTGCTGCCTTTTGCAATTTCACCCATGTAGAAGCTGGCGAATTATTTCGCTTTAGAATGAAACTGTGTCAGGGTTCTGAGCGGTCAGTGTAATTGGAGAAACTTGATCAAGTGCCACCTGGTGGTCAGATGAATATTTTTCCTACCATAGTGAAGGAGAGTTTTGGTGAGAAGCTAGTCAAATATATTTTTAGTAATTACCAAAAATAAATCATTATAATCACTAATACTTTTTAAAACTATTTATTTGGCTGCATTGGGTCTTAGTTGTGGCACGTGGGACCTATTATTGCAGCACAAGGGCTTCTCTCCAGTTGTGGCACACAGGCTCCAGGGAGCATGGGCACATGTAGTGCCACATGTAGTGCCACAGTAGTTGTGGCACACTGGCTCTCTATTTGTGGTGCATGGGCTCTAGAGCATGCAGGCTCAGTAGTTGCAGCACGCTGGCTTAGTTGCCCTGTGGCATGTGGGACCCTAGTTCCCCCACCAGGGATAGAACCCACATCCCCTGCACTGGAAGGCAGACTCAACCACTGGGCCACCAGGGAAGTCCCATAATCACTAATACTTTATCAACCTTTAATTTTGTGGACTATTGAGCTACTGGAGGAAATATTCAAATCAGATTGATACTGGTTCAAATCTCAGCTCTAGCAATTTTTGTTACCAGTTTCTTTACCTTGGGCCAGTAACTCAAACTCTCTAGGGCTTAGTTTTCTCATGCATGTCATAAAGTTGTTGTAAGGAATAAGTAAGAAAAGACATAAAGGGAATAACGAATGCCTTGGATATAATAGGTATCAATAAGTGGTACCAACAATTGCTATCATCATTTTATCAGCAAAATGTAACTACTGAATCCTTATATCATATATATATATATATATACATTCTTTACGTACATTATCTCAGTTAATCCCCACAAGAACTCTTTCAAATTGGCATTATTATCTATCAGTTTAAAAATTAGGAAGCTAACAATAAGTTAAATGATTGACTCAGCATCATAAGGGATAACAGCCAGGATACAAACTTGACTGTCCTGTACCAACGCCGTGATCCTCGTCACGATGCTTATACTGCTATTACTGTCATGAATAATGATCATGATAAAAAATATTTCATGGGATTCCCCTCAGAAAAATACCTTTTCCTTCACAAAGGTCATTTGAAATGTCAGGAGAACATTTCTGTCTTTTTTCTCCCAGTATACAAAAAACATGGTGAAAAGCTACCCGTTCTATCGAGGATGATAACTCTATTTCTTTGACAAATATTATCACCTTCTGGTATTTCCCCTCAGGAGGATATCTGAGATGCCTCATACACTTTTCTATTAGAATTTTTTTGCAATAGAATTCATTTAGATAAGCATTTGTTTTCAAGTCACTTTGTTTCCAAGAACTACCCAGAGGAACTCAATGTTCTGTGCTCTATTTGCCTCCTTGTAATTAAAATAAAATATTTTGAGATATTGTATTTAACATTTTGTTACAAAAATAATATCTGCCCATTGTTATAATTTTAGGAAACTATAAATAACCCAAAGAAAGATAAACATTAACCGTAAACATACCATGCAGGGAACATTATTAATATTCGTGCTACATGTCCTTCAGACCTTCTTTCTCTTTGCAAATACATTTTTTAAATGGGATCATGCTATACACCCTGTTTTAAACCTCAATTTTCATTTAATATCAATTGTTAAGAACTTGCTCGGCCATATGTGAGTGCCAGCCAACCTCGATCTTTCTAATCCAGAAAACACTGCTATTCAGGTGACTTAAAAGCCCCTCAAGCATTTTAAGTTAGAGACTGAATAATTCTGTCTGAAGGCACAGATTGAAAACTTGTGAAATCCAACCTCAACTTTGCTATATACAACTTTCTTCCTTGTCTTTAAAACATTCCTTTATTCCATCAAGTATTATTCATTCAATTAAAAGATAAATTAAACACCAGTTAGGACAAGATCCTGTGCCAGGCACGTAGGGGGCACCAATATGAATCAGATACATCATTGTGGCCTGTTTGGGGAGCCAGGTGCTATGCTAAGTACTTCATGAATATCAAAGGCGTGCTGTCTGGAGTGAGGCTGAGATATAAATGTGTTTCAGGTCTATAGAAGTAAGGCTACGCAGTTCTCCTTCCCCATATCTGTTGCATTCTCCAGTTTTTAATGGAAGCTGAGAAGTTTCCTGGGGGGAAAGTTAAAAACCACAAGCTGGGCTTCTGAAATACAAGAACATGTGGGAACCAAGAAGTAAAGCAAGAAGATCCAAGAGAATCAAATTGAAAAGTTTTCCCTTTTAGGGCTTCTGAAAGAAAATCATCATAAAGGAAGCCAGACGCCACCACAGGGCCAACACACGGAAGGGAGCACTGGTTTCAAGATGCGGAAGTGGCCTGTTACTGTCTCGTGAACCTGCCCTCACAGTCCTGTGGCTGGGTCAGGGTGCATCTCGGCTGAGAGCCTACAGAGCTCGCACCAGATTATGCAGTGATCAGGGCCCACCAAGCTTTAGTGCAAGACCCATCGAACAGAGCGTGACACTCTCTGGGGAGAGACTGTGTCCCTGCACTGATAGCAGAGGTAGAACTATCATCACAACACTGAGCAGACTGACAGCCCTAGTGGCTGGGGTCGTTGGTAGAGAGCTACATCCCAGAGAGCAGTAGTAACAGCCGCTGTGGTGGCAGCACCTGGCTCAGAGGGACAAACGCAAGGACAGCCACAGTTTAGTAAATGTGAGATACTGTCCTGGAGACTCAGGAAAATGCAGGTGGACAGAGAGCCTGCAGGCATGCAGCTGGAGGCTAAAGAGGTTGTTCAAGCGCTGTGAACTTAAATGCCTGTGGGCCAAACCTAAAGGAGCCACGTGGACCGAGCAGTGCCTGCGGTGAACGGGCCAGCACATGTCCTGTCCAGCAAGGGTCAATGCTCCCCAGCACCAGCTGATGGAAGCTGGGCCCACCCAAGGGAGATGCTGGCCAATATCGGCAACAGCATCGGGGTGGGAAGAACTTGGACACGGCTGAAATGAGAGAGGTGTCTATCCATAAGCAATGTAGCCAGCCTAGAGGAACACAATCACCTCCCTGGTGAGCCAAAGCCATAGCCGAGGGAAAAGGGGTGAAGCAACAATTTTCAAAGAAGAGGCAAGAAACAGCATATCGGCACACCGGATGTGATGAGATATTCACCAGTGTCTCTTCTGCATCTAATTATTGTCTTGTGACCACTGCCCGGAGGGATCAGAGAACAGGAGACCTCCAAGGGCTCAATGAGAAGTGGAGCTAGAGGGTAAAGATATCAAACTCTTGGGTTTTGAGTACAAAACACAGAGCAAGCAGCCAATGGAGAGGGTAGGAGCAGGTGATCTGCAATTGCGCAGTTGTGAGTAGCCGTTGAAGCCACACCCATCAGTGGAGAGGGGTGTTCAGCTTAAGATGAAGCACGGACAACATGTAGTACTTACCTTCACGTGGTGTAAAATAAGGGAGCAACCAAATACCTACACTCAAAATATATCCCTGAGGAATTTGATACTGGACCAGAAATTCCAAGGCTTCAAGTGGCTGATTAACATCTTTTTTTTTTTTTAATTTTTATTGGAGTATAGTTGATTTACAATGTTGTGCTAGTTTCTGCTGTACAGCAAAGTGATTCAGTTATACATATACATATATCCACTCTTTTTTAGACTCTTTTCCCATATAGGCCATTACAGAATATTGAGTAGAGTTCCCTGTGCTATACAGTAAGTCCTTATTAGTTATCTATTTTATATAGAGTAGTGTGTATATGTCAGTCCCAATCTTCCAATTTATCCCTCCCCCTCTTATCCCTTGGTAACCATAAGTTTGTTTTCTACATCTGTGACTCTATTTCCACTTTGTAGATAAGTTCATTTGTACCCTTTTTTTAGATCCCACATATAAGCGATGTTATGATATTTGTCTTTCTTTGTCTGACTTACTTCATTCAGTATGACAATCTCTAGGTCCATCCCTGTGGATTAACGTCTACAGTTTGGTACCTCTAAAACTATAGATATGTCATGAAATACTGGCTTCATTCCCCACCAAGAGCTTAGTGACACATGCTTTCCCTAAGGAACCAGGAGTTGCCTATTGAGGCTCTGGAACAAGGGGATAAGTGATGAGAGATGGCAGGGTCTCAGTGTGGACCATGACCACAGCACCATGGGAGGGCAGCTCACTTTGGGGTGCTGCATCTGGGTTCAAGACCTGCTGGCTAAGCTGAAGAAGGACAGGAGGAAAAATAACAAGGTAGATAGGACTTTCCAATGAAATCCAGGGGAGGTTTGGATAACTCAGCACATTTATAGCTAATGGCACTGTAAGCTATCCAAATTCCCTGGAAATGACTCTAGTACATCACAGATAGCTCACTTAGTGCCCACCTGTGCAGCCCTCATGGATTAGTGCAATGGTCAGCAGCAGGTAGGGTGGGCACAGTGGAACAAAAATCACAAGCAGGCCATGCACCTTCCCTTTTGTCTGTGCCTCTTCTATTTTTCTGCCATTTAATCCAATTTTGTCCTCTCAAATTTTTTGAATGCTACCAAATGATTATTTTCCATTAGAATAAATAGACCTATGATTATTTCATTGATTCAAATGCACAGTGAACATTAGAGCAACTCAAGGAGCATAAATCTCAGATAGATGTGGGGTCATGCACCGGAGTTAACCACATTGACCAGTAGAACAACCATGGCAAAGGCCAAGAAGTTAAGACATTAGGCAAATAAACCTCTAATTAACATCAATTGTAAGCAATACATTGATATTTCAGGAAGATATCTCCATAGAGATCATGCTGTGATGACCTCATGTTGTTCCAGACTTAGTCAGCACTTCCATTTCTAAGCAGGCATCTGATATGAAACAATGTCAGAAACCGTAGAAATGATCAACCCATTGGCCTAGTAATTTCCCCCCAAGGAATTTAACTTGAGCAGACAGCAGAAATCACCCAGAGAGCTTGTTAAAACCAGATTCCAAGGCCCCATCACCACCAATTCCAATTCAGTGGACCTGAGAATTTGCATTTCAAATAAGCTCTCTGGTGATGTTAATGTGCCTTTCTGCAGATCACATTTTGAGAACGTTTTTAAAGGATTTGCCAGTCCCTTTTACTTTTGCCCTACATGTTGCCTTCAGAATCTAATGCTAGTATAGTACTAGGTTCTAAAGATGCAGTATAAAGTAAGTGCCCAGAAGATGCCAGGCCAGAACAGGGCCATTATCATATATTGGACAATAAAATTAAACCATGTAGTATATAACAACATAGAACAGTATATTACCCTAAATAGTTATATAGAAGTCCCTGTTTTTCAGAGAGCTCTGGGTACTCCCTATGTTTTCTTTATACTGAATATATAATTATAAAAATGTATTTGGTAAAGAAGGAATTTACAAAAACAATTGATTTCCAATTCAACAGCCTGTGACTGCTCAGACCATGAGACTACCCACTGTGCTTTTTATTATCTAGTGCAATTAAGTGACTTAAGAGAAAAACTTAATGGTGTCATTACATCTGATAGGATGCAAACAATTAAGGTTTACGTTTGATAGGATATACACAAAAAAGGTACTTTATTATCAATGTATCAAAATAATTGGATCATGTCATTAAAATCAAAGAGGAAATTTAATTCAGGAAAGCAGGGACATTTTGATCTTGAAACACAAAGACAGTGTTCGTCCATTATCTAATGAAAGAGAGCTATTGCTGTAGAATTTTATTGCTGTAGAATTTTATTGCCAAATCGGTGGCTTTACTCCAAAAACAAGCACCATAATTACAGCATTGGAAATACACATTGTATATTCCATTAATTCTGGTGCTCAAGCTTATGTGTGAAGAAGAAAATGTTATTTGGCAGCAAGAAACTACTCTCTGAAATTTTAGCTTAAAATGTAAGAATTCAGGAAACTGATTTAGATGAAATTTATAGAAAACAGCTGAAGGAAACAACAAATTGCCTTAAAAGGATGCTTTCATAACTGTGGTTAACTTTTGACCTATTCTCAATGCAGGATACCCTCCCTAGATGCAAGGAGAGCATTTCCCAAAATATTTTCTGAAAATTCCATTTAAAGATCTTGAATCTTTAAATCCTAAGGGTTTTCTATATTTTTTCTTACAAATGAAATATGTAAACCAATTACTAGATATTAAGGAATATAAATTGTTACGTTGAGGAGAAATTATAATCCATATTTTGTGTTTCATGTTTGCATTTTTATACACCTAAGCAACTTTACAACATAAACCTAACTTTTAAACATTAAACTCTACTTACTGGCAGTTCAAATATTCTTCTGACCTTATGCTAGTAGACACACTCATTTAATAAATATTTACTGGATATGTACCGTACGTAAGTAAGGTTTATAAAAAAAAATACAGATATAAAATCCGCCCTAAAGGAAAAAGCAAATTGCTTTAAAGGGAGGTTTTCACAACTATGGAATTTAACATATGCACTATTTTTAATGCAGAATACCCTCCCTTTATGTAAAAGAGAGGATCTAGCACAGAGTTTTCCAAAGTATTCTGAAAATTTCACTATAAGTTTCAGAAACACTGACTCTCATTTGTAGAGTTATAAATTATTCTGGTATATGATAGAAAGTGCCAAGGATCATAAACACTAAAAAACATGACTTTGGGGCTTCCCTGGTGGCGCAGTGGTTGAGAGTCCACCTGCCGTTGCAGGGGACATGGGTTCGTGCCCCGGTCCAGGAAGATCCCACATGCCGCGGAGCGGCTGGTCCCATGAGCCATGGCCGCTGGGCCTGCGCGTCTGGAGCCTGTGCTCCGCAACGGGAGAAGCCGCAAAAGTGAGGCCCGCATACCGCAAAACAAACAAACAAACAAAAATAAAAAACATGACTTTGACGGCGCATGGGCTGGGCCTGTAGGGTGGCGGGGAGCGGGAGGCTGCTGCAGGGGCGGTGCCGCGGGCCGCTGGGACGCCTGGCTTGGCCATGACCCGGTCCGGAGCCGGGTGGGACCGCGAGGGCCCATGGTCGAGCCGGCTCTGTTACCTCTGACTTTTGAGGATGTGACCATTTATTTCTCCGAGCAAGAATGGTGGAATCTAGAGGCGTGGCAAAAGGAGCTTTACAAGCAAGTAATGAGAACCAATTATGAGATTCTTGTTTCTCTAGCGAAGACCCAATTAAAGTAATTGAATGTATAGAGAAAGAAAAATTATCTTGTGTCATGAACACTGTGCGACCCAAAAAGAATGTTCCAAGCATCAAGATCAAATGGACGTGTACTTCCATGGTGGCCCAGTGGTTAAGATTCTGCCTGCCAATGCAGAGGACACGGGTTCAAGCTCTGGTCAGGGAAGTTCCCACATGCCCGGGAGCAACTAACCCTGTGTGCCACAACTGCTGAGCCTGCGCTCTGGAGCCCACGAGCCAAAACTACTGAGCCCACATGCCACAACTACTGAAGCCCACGCACCTAGAGCATGTGCTCCATAACAAGAGAAGCCACTGCATTGAGAAGCCCGTGCACCACAGTGAAGAGTAACCCCTGGTCGAGGCAACTAGAGAAAGCCCACGTACAGCAATGAAGACGAAACGAAAGATCAAATGGATGTGAAGTGGTGTATCAATGTGGGTTTGGTTTGCATTTCCTTAATGACTAATCATGTTGAGCATCTTTTCATTTGTGTATCTTCTTTGGAGAAATGTCTATTCAAATACTTTGCCCATTTTTAAAGTGGACTATTTGTCTTTTTATTGTTGGGTTATAAGTGTTCTCTATTTGTTCGGAATGCTGAACCCTTATCAGATATATGATTTGCAGATATTTTTTCCATTTCTTGGGTTGTCTGTCCCCTTTTTGATGGCGTCCTTTGAAGCACAAAAGTTTTAAGTTTTGATGAATTCCAGTTTATTTTTTCTTTTGTTGCTTGAGCTTTTGGTGTCATATCTAAGAAGCCATTGCCTAATCCAGAGTCACAAAGATCTACTCCTATGTTTTCTTCTAAGAGTTTTATAGTTTTAGTGCATATATTTAGGTCTTTGATCCTTTTTTTCCTTCTTTGATCCATTTTGAGTTGATTTTTTTACACTGTGTGATATAGGGATCCAGCCTTTTTTGCATATGGATATCCAGTTGTCCCTACACCATTTGTTGAAAAGACTATTCTTTCCCCCATTGAATTATCTTGGCACACTTTTGGAAAACCAATTAACCATAAATGTCAGAGTTTATTTCTGGATTCTCGATTCTGTTTCATGGATCTCTATGTCTAGCCTTATGCCAGTACCACACTATTTTAATTATCATTGCTTTAGGATCAGTTTGTCAATTTCTGCCCAAAAAAAAAAAAAAAAAAGGCAGATGGGGTTTCAGGAATATTGTCATCTTAACAGTACTAAGTCTTCCAATTCATGAACATGGGACATCATTTCATTTATTTAGTACTTTTCTTTTAGGACTTTTTAAATTACTTTCAACAACATTTTATGATTTTTATTGTGCAAGTCTTATGTTTATTTTATTAAATTTATTCCTAAGTATTTTACTCTTTTTGATGTTCTTGTAAATGAACTTGTTTTCTTAATTTATTTTTTGAAAAATAGTTTTATTTTAAAAGATGCTGAGAGGGCTTCCCTGGTGGCGCAGTGGTTGAGCGTCCGCCTGCCGATGCAGGGGACGTGGGTTCGTGCCCCGGTCCGGGAAGATCCCACATAACACGGAGCGGCTACGCCCGTGAGCCATGGCCGCTGAGCCTGCGCGTCCGGAGCCTGTGCTCCGCAACGGGAGAGGCCACAACAGTGAGAGGCCCGCATACCACCAAAAAAAAAAAAAAGATGCTGAGAGTTCAACCCAGATGAAGACTGAGAATAGGTGTATGGATTTTTTTAAATTAATTTTTATTGGAGTATAGTTGCTTTACAATGTTGTGTTCGTTTCTGCCGTACAGCAAAGTGAATCAGTTATACATATACATATATCCCCTCTTTTTTAGATTTCCTTCCCATTTAGGTCACCACAGAGCACTGAGTAGAGTTCCCTGTGTTATACAGTAGGTTCTCATTAGTTATCTATTTTACATATAGTAGTGTATATATGTCAATCTCATTCTCCCAATTCATCTCACCCCTCTTTCCCCCCTTGGTATCCATACTTTTGTTCTCTACATCTGTGTCTCTATTTCTGCTTTGCAAATAAGTTCATCTGTACCATTTTTCTAGATTCCACATATAAGCGATATTATATGATATTTGTTTTAGGTATATGGATTTAAATAAAACATAATGATTCCTTTTTTAAAAAAAATAAAAATAAAGTAAAAAACATGACTTTTATTGAGTTGACTCCTTCATTTTGCCTCACTTTCCACCAACCAATCTATCACTAAATCATGTGGTTTCTACTTAAATGTATATCTCCAGTCAGTTTGTGAAAAGACACTATGCAATAATAACCAAAGGATTTACATCATATAGTATATGTCCTCTCACTTCATTAAATTAAATTACAACTCAACAAGATAACTAGAAAGATAACTAGAAAATCTCCAAATGTTCAGAAATTAAGTAACATACTTCTAAATAACCAATAGGTTAAATAGGAAATCATAGGTAAAATAAGAAAATGTTTTGATCAGAATAAAATGAAAACATGACACATCAAAACTTGTGGAATGCAGCTAATGCAGTGCTCAGGGGAAATTTTATAGCTCTAAACACATTTATGAGAAAAGAAAGAAGGTTGAAAATCTATAATATAGCTCCCAAATCAAGAAAAAGAATAGAAAATTAAATTCAAAGTATAAAGAAATAAATAATAAAATAAGAGCAAAACTCAGGGAAAGAGGAAATATATGTGCAAGAGAGACAATCAACAAAGACAAAAGTTGGTTCTTTGAAAAGAGTAATTAAATCAATAAACTGCTAGCAAGACTGATCAAGTAAAGAAAAAACACAAATTACAGATAAAAGAAATGGAAAGTAAACATCACTAATAAGTCTATAGACTAAAAAGATAATGAGGCTATTATGAACATTTTGGTGTCAATAATAAAATAATAATAATTTCATCTGAAAAATCAAATGAAATGGACAAATTCCTTGGAAAACAAAACTTACCAAAATTGACACAAGAAGAAATAGAAAATCTGAATAGTCTTGTATCTATTTTAAAAATTAAATCCGTAATTAAAACTCTTCCAACAACAAAACTCCAAGATTTAATAGCTTTGCTGGTGAATTTTCCAAATATGCCCAGAGCCACACAACCCTGTCTCATCCTCTATCCTCCTTCTGCCTCAGTGCTCAGATCCTCACCATCATGCTCTGCTTTGAGACCAGGGGGACCAATGCCACCATTTCCAATACCCCTGTGTATGTTAGTTGCCATCTGTAGCCCAAGGTCATCTCCCAACACTCTCATCTCTACACAGCTCTGTACATTTCTTAAATGAATCCATTTCTAATGCTTCTCCAAATTTCAAAAACCTTCAGCTGTGCCCTCTGGAACTTAGCTCACCATCAACTACACCACCCATAAATACAACCTCTTATCTCAATAATCCCTTCACTTTGTTGCTCTAATTGAAACTGGTTCTTACCTGAGGACACATTTTTCCCTCTCAGATGCTGGCTGTTTTCTTTCCCACAGTCCTTGTATCTGGGTATAGAGTATGAATAAAGCGCTAAGTATACTGGAGTCTAATAGTCTAGATCTATACTGGTTTATAGGTAGAAGAGCCCTGCTTGGTCACACCTTCTCCTCTTACCTTAAATTCCTTCCCTCTCTATATAACCAATTTATGACCTTGCTACCTATTTCAGTGAGAAACTTCACTATGAGAACTTCTATATAATTTCACCACTACATCTTCCCACAGCTATACTCTGGCTTTCCTCCTGTTACTATGGGTGGATTATTACATGCTCCTAGCTAGCCAACCCTTAGCTCCCACCTAAGGTCACCAGGTCAGATCCCCTTTCACCTACTCAAGGACATCACACTAGGAAATGTTCCCTCTCACTCCTAAATCATTGAATGTTTCCTCATTACTGGATCATTCCCTTAAATATGCTACAATATCTCCCATCATATAAAGAAAAAAATTGACCCCACTTCCCCCTCTAGTTACCATCCCATTTCTGTGCCCTCCTTTCCATGAAAATTTCTTGAAGAAGTTATCTATACTCACTGTCTCCACCTTCTCTCCTTTCATTCTCTCTTCAAACCACTCCAGCCAGGAGTTTATCCCCACCATTCCAATGCAACTGCTTTTGTCAAGGTCATCAGTGATCACAAGTCTAATGGCCAATTCTCAGACCTCATTTTATTCAACCTCACAACAGCATTTGATCCATTGATCTCTAGCTGCTTTCTCCTCTTGGTTTCTAGGGCACCACTCTCTCTCTTGGTTCTCCTCCTACCTCACTGATGGCTGTGTATCAGTTTCCATTGCTGAAACTTCCTCTCTTTGACCTCTAGCCGTTAGAGTTCCCCAGACTCAGCCTTGGACCTCTTTTATTCTCTATATATACTCATCCCTTAATGATCTCACATAATTCCATAACTTCATGTTATGTAACTATTGACAATTCTTACATTTTCTCTCAATCTCTGGCTTTTACCTTGAATTCCTAGCTTGCACAGGATCATATTAGGTCCTAGAGGACATTCTCAACCCACAGGGAGTGAGTTGAAACCAGAGGCACAACAAAGGGTAAGAGGTGGAACAGGGCCACCAGACTTCCAGTAATTGGAAGACTTCACATTTTCCTTTAAGGGAATATGTTGTAACGTAAATGGTTTAACATTTAGCAATTGTTAGATCTATAACTCTGAAATATGAAATTATTTGTATGATTTGTAGAAAAAAGGCACACCAGATACAGATTATAAAATCTGAAGGAAAACATTCTGAAAAGGTCAGACCTAATTAGGTAGTTTTATTGTTCTACCTTATTTCAAATAATTTAGCTGACAATATCAAAAGATAAGGAGTCTTCTAAGCAATTAAAATGGAATAAGTTTGCCTGGACAAATGTCATTTAAAAAAGCAAAGCAGTAGGGGAAAAGGTAGATTTTTCAAAGCAGTTAGCTCTCAAGCGATATGAAAAAGTAACAAATAGAACCAAGTAATAATATATATCTTCTGATGATAAACAATAATAACTTCCAAAATGATATATACAAAATAGGTCTGTGATCAGTGGTCCACACTTAAGAGAAAAGAAGATTTTAAGGGAACAGTTAAATTTAAAGAGTATGTAAAGCTCACATATATAAAGTATCCAGAGCCTAATAGACACCAGAGATCAATGGAGGAATGAGAGGAAAACAGAGGCCTAAGTGGAGTAAAGATTGTCTTGCAAGAGGATGGAGAGAAGTGTGTGATAACCTCCCATATCCTAGTCTGACTGGCTTGTTCACCTGCAGGAAGTATGACTAGTGGTTTCACAAGTCCCATCCCTTGTCCTGTTAACCAGAGGAGAATATTCTGATGAGCTCCCACAGGAAACAGAGGATATATTTATACTACCTCCAGTTGATCAAGCCTGGAACTAACTCCAGTTGGAACTCAACATAATAGTAGAGGTTGCAGACTTTGAGGGATTGCTAACAACTTCAAGTATATAGAGGCGCAGCAGGACTGAGAACTGTTGTGTACTTAACCTTCAAATGATACCTAAAATGTTTGGCTTCTTACAATGGCAGAGTAGGCCATTTTTAAAACAACCCCCTTGCAAAGAACAAGTAGAAAAGTTAGATGAAATTTTTTTTTTAGAGTCTATTGAAAGGTACTGGAGATCTCTCTAAATGGAGAAGATTATAAAATCAAAAGAGAAAGGAAACCAATACAGAGTAGTATAGCATTCAAAGATGCTTTTCCAAATTTTCTAATTCCAAAAACAGCATCTGAGCGTCTGAGTAGCTGAATAAAAACTTTGTAGGGACTCACTGAGAACCCCAGAATTGATGTAAAGATTATTTTAAGCAGAAAACATCTGAGACTCACAGATGCAGAAAGAAGCTTCCTTCGAGCTTCACTTATCTGACTAAAGCAGAAACTTCTCAGAAATGAGGCTGTTATAAATTCCCTTTTCAGGGTAGGTCTATTTCCAGGAGAGAGACTAAGAGTAAACCTACCATTAATCTCCTCTCCAGGGAGTTTCATGGCTGTGACAGAAGGACCACTTGCACCTGCATAAACAAACATTGCAAACCTTCTTAGCTTTCATTTGTTCTCCTAAAAACCCATTTGTCTTTCCTAAAGAAACCTATTTGTTCTTTATAGAGGCGCCTTTTCTCTCTACTCCCTTTCTCCTACTATGTTAGGTGTATAAGCCCCAAGTTCTAACCACCCATTTGAGTTAGTCACCACTGGGCACTCCTGCATGTATGCACATTACACACGTAAGTAAACTTTTTCTCCTGCTAATCTATCTTTTGTCAGTTTAATTTGCACGCCCCCAGGACGTTAACGTAAGAGAGTAGAGGAAAATTTCCTCTCAACACAAACTTCAATAAACTAATGGGGCCAGGAGGACAAAAGAGGAGGCTCAGTTTCTCCAAGGAAGAGAAGTTCTAGTAAGTACAACAGGTTTTCAAGAGTGACACCTAAGAACTATACTCCAGGTTAAGAATGAACACATAAACAGACCGGTCCTCACAGGAATTGAAAACCTTATTTGAATCGTTCAAGCCTGGTTAGTGTCATGAACTGGGGTTGATTGCTGGTGCCATGGCTGGCTGAATGCCAGAAGCAAAAGTTAATCCTCTCTAGAGTAAGATATCATCACATAGCATCTGAAATTATCTTTACAGAGTTTTCATATTCAATGTTTGACACTCATGTTTGTATGAGTTTGTATATACAAGGCATACAAAAATACAACATGATTGAAACCCAAGAGGGGAAAAAGGCAGATAAAAGAAACAGACTTCAGAGAGCAGGGAGAGCAGAAAACAGGGAGTGACTGCTAACTGATACAAGATTCCTTTGGGAGGAAGATGAAAATGTCCTAAAGTTATACTGTGGTGACAGCTATTCAACACTGTAAATATACTGATAACTATTTAACTATACATTTTAAACAGGCTGATTTTATAGCATATAAATTATATCTCAATAAAGCTCTTTCTATATTCATTAATTAATTAATGGGGGAAGGATATGACTGTGAGAATTTTGGCTCAAGACCCTGGAATCGGGGAGACATCATAAACTGAGATGGAGGAATCTGTGAGTGGAGCCAGTCTAGGGGAATGAAGAGCAGGAGCTCAGCTTTGGACATACTGAGGTTGAGATGCCTGTTTTACATCCAGTGTAGATACCAAGTAGAGAGTTGAGCAGATGAGTCTAGAGTTTGGAAGAGAGATCTGGGCTAGAGATAAAAATTTTGGAGTTCTAATATATAGACAAAGTTTAAAACCATGAGACAGGTGGAGATCACCAATGGAGTGAGTACAGCCAAAGAAGAGAAGAGGTCAAGAATTTAGTGCTGGGAGAAAAAGAAAGACGAAAAGAAAGGAAAGGAAAGGTGGGGGTGGGGGGGGAGAGAAGGAGAGGGAAGGGAAGGGATGAGAAGAGGAGGGAAGGGAAGAACGGTGGAAAAGCAATAAAGAAGAAAGAGAAGGAGCAACCAGTGAGTGTTCAGTGTCTTGGTAGCCAAGTAAAGAAAGTTTATCAAGGAGTAGGGAATCATCAACTGACAGGCCAATAAGATGAGGAGTCGCAACACTGGATTTAGCAATGCGGTGGCCACTCATGACATAAAAAACGCTTTCTGTGGAGAGCTAAGAGAGAAGGACTGATCGGACTGAGTTTAAGGGAAAAATTAAAGAAGACAATTAGGAAATTTTTAGAATAAATAATTTTTTGAAGATATTGTGGAAAAGAGAAGCAAAGAAATGGTTATATAGCTAACAGAAGAGTAGGGTCAAGAAATGAACTAACTTATCCTTTCTTCAATGTCTGGTCTTAAAATTTCAGTTGATGGTAAAATTGTAATTTCACTACCACAAAAACCAGACCCACAGATAAGGAAAGTATCAGGTACAAACTTTAAAATAATGACGACTAATATATTAAGGGAATTAAAACATAAGATTGATCATGTTAACAGTTAAATCCAACTATTTTTAAAGAACTGGGAAATTCTACAACTGGAAAAAGACAATAAATGAAATTGAAAACTCAGCAGATGGATTTTTAAGGTTAGTTCAAATACAGGGGTTCCATTTCTGTTGATAGCCAAGTAAATTTCTCTTGTACCAACCATTTCAGAAATCCCAACTCTAGACGAATAATAAAACAACTATCTGCAGGCACTGCAGAGGGACCAACAGCAGGCAGGTTCTGAAGGGGAGTCAGCACTTGGAGGAAGGATCTGGCACTGAGTGTTCCCCCATTTTACCATTTCTAGCTGGAGGAAAGGTACCAGTCAGATCCCTGCAGGATTTTAAAAAAAAAAAACCTCACCATCTTTCTGGCATGAGGAGCCGGAGCACAGAATTTAGAGCAGCCACAGCAGCTGTGAAGTGAGGAGGGAATCCCAGACAGGGAGCGGGGAGGGGAGTCCCAAGTCCTGCTTTAACTTCCTGCTTTCCCTGTGTCATCAGCGTGTATTCCTAAACCTAGAAATTCCAAAAGTGACTGTGCTTGTCTCAGGGGGCTAGAGACACCTGTAGATTGCACTGGGCTCGGACAAGGAACCCTGAACAGAAGTAGTAGGTGGTGCCGAGGGCAGAGAAGCAGGCAGCCCTATCTTTGCTGCCACTGGGAGGAAAGGAAGAGGACCACCAGGGAATCCTCGGCACCTGCGCAGGAGTAAGCATCCCACAGGAGGTCCCCAGCACCCGTCCCCCAGCTCCTACGGTATTCAGTCTCCAACTCCTTCTGCATCCTCTCTTTTACTCCAAATTTGGAGACTTGCCTTCACAGCATTCACAGCCTCTATGACTTGGAGTATAAAGATTCCCATTCCAATTGCAGGGAAGAATGAAGGGTGCTGGCATCCACTAATATGAAGCTTAAAGGGTTTCATGTTATCAGTTGAGGGTTGAAAAATGTAGTGCATACCACTGTCTTTTCTCCTCCACTAAATATATTGATGTTCCCACCTTTGTTAACTTATACGGTGGAAATAAAACTTTTCCACGCCAAATCATGTTCTGACTCACATGAGTTCATAATAATAAATAATGACTATGTGCTTCATACCTATTAACTCAGTTCATGTTCATAACAACGCTGTGATGTAGGTATTATTCTTATCTTCATGTTACATATGACAGAACTGAGGCATAGAGAGATTAATTTATACAAGTTCAAGTTAAAAATTCCTAACAAGTAGGTAGTCTGGATTCACACCTGGGCTCCAGAATCCATGCTCTTAATCACTATACATGCAGCTTCTCATGGGCTCACAAGAACCTTCACCAAAAATATAAAATGCAAGAGTACATTTTTATTCCAATGGGCATCGAAAGATCATAGATTTTTTTTTTCATTTTTCACAATTTTGCCCATTGATCAATACCTGCATTTTGTATAATCCTATGCTAGAAAAGTAGAAAGCTAGAAAAGAGGTGAGAAACACAAAAGAAAGGGCTGGAATTGAAAAGGCAACCCATGAGTTGTATGAGTCGAGTTTTTATCCAGATAAATAAAGAACTATGGAATATTAATACATAGGGACTTCACAGCATCAAGAGACATTTTGAACTGGCTGAACCTAAGCATATCAAAGAACAGTGTTTCCATGAAAAAATATATTAGGATTGGCCAATATAGCCTAAATTTTTATAATTAAACTTTTTGGTGTCTCAGACATACCTGTAAGACAAAAGTAGGTATTAAACCGTAATTTTGCCTCACTTATTTGTATAAATGTATATCTTTATTTGTATAAATATTTGTATCTTGTCGATTCATTTTGTACATTTGGTACACTCTTTGGCCAAAAATCCTGAGGAAAGAAGTATTTACAGATTGTCACTGAACATACAGGGACTTGAAAACAGTCTGTTAACCAAAAGACTTTTGATTGGTCATGTGGTAATAGCTGGGTTTGATGGACAGAAGACTTTTCATTAGTGAATTGATTCTTAGCTAAAAAGCCATGCTTGCTGTGGCTGAGGACCTTAAACAAGCACCACCTGGCAACCAAATGCATCACCACCAGGACCACTCAGAAAAGCGTCTCCCCTGGGGTTACCCATGATTCTTCCTAGACCAGGGGATACCTGGCCTTTCAGAAAGTAGCCTCCTAGTATATGGTTCTCCTTCCTTCTGTCATGGCTTCCCAATGTCAGCTCAGTTCTGTCTAATTGCACGTAACACACACTTACTGATATTTACAATGCACCAGATGCAGCTAAACACCAGGGATGCAAAGATGGAGAAAGTATGGATCTTGCTCTCAGGAATTTTACAATCAATAGGAAAGACAAGTATCTAGAGATGACTTTAATTCAGAGTGGTAAGTGACCAGATACAAAGATATTCACAGTGGGGGAGCCCAGGGGAGGGGCCTTTAGCTAGTCTGGGGTTTAGGAATGGCTTCTGGGAGAAGCTGAATATTAAAGAATAAAGGATAATAAAGGGAAGAACAGAAGCAAGGGCGCCGGCAGGAGGAGCAGCATGGTGTCCTGAGAAACCAGGACGCCAAGGGATGAAAGAGGAAGCCGCGGCGGGAGAAAAGGGCAGGTCATGGAGGAGGGTTTGCTTTGTTGCAGAGGGAGCATGAGAAGGTTTGTTTTTGTTTTGGGGGGTTTTTTTTTGGTTTTCTTTTTGTTTGTTTTTTTTTAACATCTTTATTGGAGTATAATTGCTTTATAATGGTGTGTTAGTTTCTGCTTTATAACAAAATGAATCAGTTATACATATACATATGTTCCCATATCTCTTCCCTCTTGCGTCTCCCTCCCTCCCACCCTCCCTATCCCACCCCTCTAGGTGGTCACAAACCATTGAGCTGATCTCCCTGTGCTATGCGGCTGCTTCCCACTAGCTATCTATTTTATGTTTCGTAGTGTATATATGTCCATGCCACTCTCTCACTTTGTCACAGCTTACCCTTCCCCCTCCCCATATCCTCAAGTCCATTCTCTAGTAGGTCTGTGCCTTTATTCCCATCTTACCCCTAGGTTCTTCATGACATTTTTTTTTTTCCTTAGATTCCATATATATGTGTTAGCATACAGTATTTGTCTTTCTCTTTTAAGCAGGGGAGAGTCGCGATCAGATATGTATATGGAGGCTGGATCTAGAAGTGGCAAGGCCTCAGTTGGCCTGAGGCTACTCAGTAGCTGGAGCTTCACAAGTGAGGGAGAGCCTGCTCTAGATAGGGTTGGGGGGCTCGAGGGCCCCTGGGTTTTATTTCAAGAGCAACAGAAATCCATGTAAGGGTTATAGCAGAGGAATGACATGACTTCCTTCCTTCTTCCTTCCTTTCAACACATATATACTAAATACCTACTACACAGACCCTAAACAGATCTTCCAGTAAAGAAGATATACAGTTAAAGCAGCAATTCTTTTTTGTTTGTTTGTTTGTTTGTTTTTAACCTGTGCTAAGGGTTATGATAGGAGAAGAACCTAAAAGACCTAACTTGACCTCTAATGGGTCAGGGAAAGCTTTGTTGCAGACAGGGCATTCAGACTGAGCCTTAAAAAAAGAAAGAAATTGAGAGTGGTCTGAGCCACCACTATGAATGTCCTGGCTGTTCCTCCTCTTTTCTTCTTCAGTCTTCCTTCAGAGATGTTAACTTCCAGGTAGGATACCTAAGTCTGGCCACCATCAAGAGCACCTCAAGCCTCTTTGCTGCCTAAATCTAATCATCTTCTTCTAGAATGAGTTTAATTATAACATAAACTGTCTTCAAAAAGATTACACTATGGTTTGTCATTGGTTAAAAAAAAAACACATATACAGAAAGGCAGATAAACAAGGCAATTGAATGTAAGTTTGATATTGGGATGCAAATACTTGGATAAATGATTGCAATTCTTATTATTTTGTTGCAAAACAATAACCAAGTGCTCTCCTGGACCTAGAAAGAAAGAAACACACATGCCACTGTGAAACTGTTACATTATTTTACTGACTCCCTTGGGAAAGGATTGCCCATCACTTGCCAAGCATTATGATTAAAGGCAAAAGGAAATTTCAAGTCTCTCAGTGTAGATAAAAAAGATTTCCCTGCAATAAGAGGCTGTTATAATCGATTCATGCCTTCCACAGAACTATCATTAAGGCACTGTGTCAGTCTTAATGATACATAAAAGTGCATCTTACAACAATGGCATCTTCAAGTTGATAAAATACAGTAATCCTAAAGCCAGGCTTTATTGTTGACAGAGAAAAGAGCTTTTAATTTTTTTTGCCACCTTTAGTATTTCAAGATTCAACCTTAGTGCCCTAGATCATGAGCTTATTATGGGCTTTACTAAAACAAACTCTCAATATAGAGGAAATAGAAGGCCTGTCCCTTCTTCCCAAAGGACTGTGAAAAGGAGAAAGGTAATGGCTGCAGGAAGAACACATTGCAAAAATATGTATGATGACCACTCCACATCTAGTGAAAATCCTAGAGAGATTGTGTTAATATAAACCGTTGGGTAATCTGGAGGGCCCCAGGGAGACCGGTTTGATTCTCAGTCTATTAAGCAGTTCTGAGCTAGGTGGAGAAATAGTGGCAGAGGCTGATACATTGATTTTTGTTCCCTGTGAGAGGCATAACCTGAGAAGGATAGCTGGGGAAAATCAGGTGATTGGGAAGCTCATTTTGGGAAGTGGGTTTCCTGAGTCTCTTGGCATGTAATTAATTAACTGTGCCCAATAGCTCTGAGTCAGCCAGGCATTTCCAACCATTCAGTGAGGAAACATGGATCAGGGTATAACTCTATGCCTGGTGTGGAGTAAGCACCATATGATGATGATGTTAATAACCAGGCCACTGGACTTTGCATATGACATTTATTTAACTAACACTCTAGGGAGAGAGAGTTAAGTTGTATCAGATGTTTTTTCCCAAAACAAAGAGAGGTGCAACTCACACCCTTGGGAAGTGCTATGCCTGCATCAAACTCAAGTGCCTGGTTCTCTTCCCCCAGACTTCCCCAGCTGTCTGTCTTCTCAGCTCCTCACTGAGACTAGGGTTGAGCCCACCAGACCAGCCCCAGCAGGGGACACAACTTAAACTTGGGTATGATTCCCTGCTCCCAGAAGTTGGAAATCAAAGTCACCAGAAAAGTCCAGTGCAAAACAACAACCAAGTGCTCTCCTGGACCTAGAAAGAAAGAAACACACATGCCACTGTGAAACTGGTTATTAACATCACCATCATATGGTGCTTACTCCACACCAGGCATAGAGTTATACCCTGATCTATGTTTCCTCATAGATAGTTGGGAAATGCCTGGCTGACTCAGAGCTATTGGGCACAGTTAATTAATTACATGCCAAGAGACTAAGGAAACCCTCCTCCCAAAATGAGCTTCCCAATCACCTGATTTTCCCCAGCCATCCTTCTCAGGCTATGCCTCCCACAGGGAACAAAAATCAATGTATCAGCCTCTGCCACTATTTCTCCACCTAGCTCAGAGCTGCCTAATAGACCGAGAATCAAACCGGTCCCCCTGGGGCCTTCCAGATTACCCAGCGGTTTATATTAACACAATCTCCTGTGCTGCAATGAATCATAACTACAGCTTCAGGGTGCTAACTCTGGGGATGCAGACCAGGGTTACTAAAAGGCCTCACATATCCTGAGTTGTCTGCCCATATGGTTAGAACGTGCCCCAGACATGGGACACCACAATGTTTTAGATAAGAAACGCTCAGCAGGGAGGCTTCCAGGAAGATGGCGGAAAAGTAAGACGCAGAGATCACCTTCCTCCCCACAGATACACCAGAAATACATCTACACGTTGAACAACTCCTACAGAACACCTACTGAACGCTGGCAGAAGACCTCAGACCTTCCAAAAGGCAAGAAATCCCCCACGTACCTGGGTAGGGCAAAAGAAAAAAGAATAAACAGAGACAAAAGAATAGGGACGGACCCGCACCAGTGGGAGGGAGCTGTGAAGGAGGAAAGGAAGCACCTGCGCGGGCGGAGACTGCGGGTGGCGCAGGGGGAAAGCTTCGGGGCCGCGGAGGAGACAACAGCAACAGGGGTGCGGAGGGCAAAGCGGCGAGATTCCCGCACAGAGGATCAGGGCCGAGCGGCACTCACCAGTCCGAGAGGCTTGTCTGCTCACCAGCCGGGGCGGGCGGGGCTGGAGTTGAGGCTCGGGCTTCGGTCGGAGCGCAGGGAGAGGACTGGGGTTGGCGGTGTCAACACAGCCTGCAGGGGGTTAGTGCGCCACGGCTAGCCGGGAGGGAGTCCAGGGAAAAGTCTGGACCTGCCGAAGAGGCAAGAGACTTTTTCTTCCCTCTTTGTTTCCTGGTGCGCGAGGAGAGGGGATTAAGAGCGCTGCTTAAAGGCGCTCCAGAGACGGGCGCGCGAGCCGCGGCTAAAAGCGTGGACCCCAGAGACGGGCATGAGATGCTAAGGCTGCTGCTGCCGCCACCAAGAAGCCTGTGTGCGAGCACAGGTCACTCTCCACACCTCCCTTCCGGGGGAGCCTGTGCAGCCCGCCACTGCCAGGGTCCCGGGATCCAGGGACAACTCCCCCGGGAGAACGCACGGCGCGCCTCAGGCTGGTGCGACGTCACGCCGGCCTCTGCCGCCGCAGGCCCGCCCCGCACTCCGTGCCCCTCCCTCCCCGCCCCCGCACTCCATGACCTCCCCCCCCGCCCCCCCGGC